>NC_141879.1:208321590-208624621 GCF_056163025.1 Triticum urartu | reverse complement strand
AAAGATGTCCCGATTCTCACGGATAAACTCGATGAGCGCGCTTTCCTATTTCGGATCCAAGTTTGCACTGATGATGAACTGTTTGGATGAATCGCCAGGCACAAAGTCAACCATCTTAGTGTCATCAGTTGATTTGAACTTTAACTTCGGCTCATGCTCTGTTGTTGGTTTCTTTAATGACGTCATGTCCGCCGGGTCAACATGATCCTTGTAGAATTTCAACTCCTCTGTTGCACAAACAGATTCAGCATAGGCAGCATCCCCCTCTTCACATTCCAAGGCTATCTTACGGCTCCCATGGACTATAATGGTGCCCTTGTGACCCGGCATCTTGAGCTGCAAATACACGTAACACGGCCGAGCCATGAACTAGGCATAAGCCGGCCGCCAAACAGAGCATGATATGGGCTTTTGATCTTAACCACTTCAAAGGTTAATTTTTCTGCCCTGGAGTCATACTCATCCCCAAAGGCTACCTCCAGCTCGATCTTACCAACTGGGTACGCCGACTTACTGGGTACCACACCATGAAAAACAGTGTTGGATTGTTTAAGATTTTTATTCGTCAATCCCATCCGGCGGAACGTCTCATAGTAAAGGATGTTGATGCTGCTGCCTCCATCCATGAGTACCTTAGTAAACTTGTACCCACCAACCTGAGGTGCCACAACAAAGCCAAGTGACCCGGATTATCAACCCGAGGCGGGTGATCCTCTCTGCTCCACACAATAGGCTGCTCTGACCAACGTAGATAACATGGAATTGTCGGTTCAACGGCATTGACAACCCTCTTGTGGAGTTTCTGGTCTCTCTTACATAAACTGGTAGTAAAGACATGATACTGTCCGCTACTCAACTGCTTCGGGTTGCTCTGATAGCCGGATTGTTGCTGCTGTTGATTCCCTTGGCCGTGTTGCTGATTATATCCTCCCTGGTGACCAGGATGACCCTGACCATGAAAACCTCCTCCGCTTGAACCGGCGCCCGGGCCCTGAAAGCCGCCTCCGCCTGAGCCGCCACCCGGGCCGTGACCCCCATCAAATGCGTTTGAATTTTTAAACGCCTTCATGATCGTGCAATCCTTCCACAAGTGGGTGGCTGGCTTCTCCCGGGTGCCGTGTCTTGGACAAGGTTCATTCAACAACTGCTCAAGGGTGGGGCCTGACCCGCCCGATCGAGGGGGTTGTCTGCCCTTGCGCCGCTGATTACCACCCTGCGCATTAGTATTAGCAACAAACTCATTAGCCTTACGCTTATTACCTCCTTGATTTGCCGGGTTATGCTGGTGACCCTTGCCGTTGCCGTTCTTCTTTCCCTTTGTTGCTTTTTCTTCATCAGACGCCGGGTCTTTGGTGGTATCATAATCGGCATATTTGACAAGAGCCGCCATCAACGTTCCCATGTCATTACAGTCACGTTTAAGCCGCCCCAACTTCTGCTTCAGAGGCTCAAAACGACAATTTTTCTCCAACATCAAAACTGCTGAGCTGGCGTCCATTTTATCAGACGAATGTATTATCTCCTTGACCCGGGGCACCCAATGGGTTGTAGATTCTCCATCCTCTTGCTTGCAATTGGTCAGGTCCACAATCGACATTGGCTGCTTACACGTGTCTTTAAAGTTCTGGATGAACCATGCCTTCAACTCTGCCCATGAGCCGATGGAATTAGGTGGTAATCCTTTAAAACCATGTCCGAGCCGTTCCATCCAACATCATGGTAAAGTACTTGGCCATTGCTGCATCGCTAACCTCCAACAACACCATAGCCATCTCATAACTCTCAATCCAAGCCCCCGGCTGTAGGTCAGCCGTGTAGTTAGGTACCTTACGAGGTCCCTTGAAATCCTTGGGCAACCTCTCATTGCGTATGGCTGGGACTAGGCAAGGTATGCCTCCGGTTCTTGTAGCCACTCCTGCCTCAACCGAGGTTGCTGGATAAGCCGGAAAGGTTTGGTGAGCCGCCTGCTCTGCTACTATCTGAGCCGCCCGTTCTGCCTCTTGACGAATCCTCTCCTGATCCGCCAAGTTAGGGGCTCCAGCCCGCACCGGTTCATGCCGATATGGCCGGTTATGGCGTTGAGCATTACTTGACATCTCTGCAGATTCCATGTGCCTACTGTAACTCGGGCTCCGGCTTGGGCGAGGAATTGAATGAATTCTGTCTCGACTGTAGGAATATGCATCCTGCTGGGCCAAAGCTGTCTGAAGTAGTTCTCTTACCCTTCAGGTTTCAATCGCTGCTGGCGAGTCGCCTTCCATTGGGAGAGCTGCCAAACGAGCCGACGCCGCAATGAGATTCTCCATGGGGTTGGAGAAGTGACCCGGGGGTGTTGATATATAATGAGGAGGAGATGTATTCATGCGCTGCGGCTCCATGGTGCGTGGCTAAACTGGTGCATCGGGCGTCGTGACCCGGTTTGCCTCTGGCGGGTTGCTCCCTCCAGCTCCGGGTGTATGGAATAGAGTCCTCGGATCCAGTGTTAGAGGCAGACTTGACTGAGCTTTCTGACGCCTCCTCCTCATGACTTAGTTTGATGCATTAAGATCCACCGAGAGCTGGAAGGTTTCTGCTTGAAGCTGCTGAGCACGAGCATCCAAAGCTACTCGTTCTGCTGCCATCCGGGTTTCCTCCGCGGCCAGATTTTCCTTAGCTTGTACCATCTCCTCCCGCACGCGTGCCACTTCCGCGTCATGCTGGGCTTTATCCGCCGGCTCTACCGCAGCGGTTAGCAGAGTCGTCAGCTTATCCATGAGGTCCATGAGAACCTGAGCCGGGGGGCGCGCGGGTCTCCTGACCCGGCAGCTGCTGACCTGATGGCCGCCGCGGTCGCTGCGGTGGAGTTCTGTCCGGGCTGTGTCCCTGCCATAAAGACTCCAGCCCAATTCGGCGGCTCAAGGGGGTCCGGAATACTGCTGCCATCAGAACAGCCCCCGAGCATGCCGTCTTGAAGTTGGTACAACGAGTCCATCTCACCTGTTGATGATGCCGTATCAGAGCAGATAGCCGTCTCCCTGCCTTCCATCGATCCTTTGGAGTATTCACCGCCATGGACGCAGCCTACAAAAGCATGCTTCACAACACATTGAACACGGGCTGACCCGGCGCGCTGAGCCGTTTCGATGAGGTTGGTGTGGACGTCCGGCTCAGGGCCTGACTCGCCGATCCGGCCGATGAAGACGTGAATTCCGCCGAAGGGGACCCGGTACCCGTACTCGATTGAGCCGGCCTCGGGGCCCCAACCTTCGTCGTCGATGTAGAGTTTGTCGCGACGACTCTTGGTCATCCGGCCCACAACGTATCCCTTGAGCCCTCCGAAGTTGCCCTTCAAGAACTCAAATCCACCGTGCGCTGGCCCCACGGTGGGCGCCAACTGTCGTGGAGTTGACACGGCAGATGTCCTAGAGCAAGGACTTAGTCGTAGGGCCATCGCACTAGGAAGCTTAAAGGGGTTAATCGGGACAAAGGACACGAGAGAGTTTTATACTAGTTCGGCCCCTTACGATGAAGGTAAAAGCCTACGTCTAGTTGTGATTGGTATTGCTGAGGTTTCGATCTCCAAGAGGCTCAACTCCCCGGCTTGGTTCTCGACTTTGTTGTTTTTGCCCTAAATCGCCACCGGGTCGTCCCCTTATATACACGGGTTGACGCCAGGTGGCCTACGGAGTCCCGGCCGGCTCATAATCGTGTCCGGCTCGGTGACTTTATTTACATGCCTTTCTGTACAAGTATTTGTCGTCCATATGGTGGTTTACAATAACGGGCCTTAAGCCGGCCCGAGGCCCTTGGGCTTTCTATATGTTTAATAAACTATCATCTTGACTGTATACTGAGCTTCTTATGTAACCCGCCATTAGGGCTGACCCGGCCCCTCCTGGGCGGGTCATACTGGTAGTAATGTCCCCAACAATCCTCGTCTAGTTTGTCTGTCGGATTCATCTTGTCTCCTTTGGGCAGTGAAGTTATGATTTCTTGTCATGTGGCACTTTTTGTGTTATATGTTATAATCCTGTGCTTCAGATCAAAATGACGACAACTGCGCCTCCGGGGCACGTGCATGAAGACTTCTCGACAGTCATTGCCGAGGTCAAGCCGGCTCCGGCCGGTAGACAAAAGAAAACTAGTACTCCACTATATAGGCAGGAGCCTCCGTGCTTGCTTGCTAGTGTTTCTCTCTTCACACTATCTCGTCCTCTCCAGATCTAAACACGACAGTGGTGGCCACACACACACTCTCTCTCTACTCACCGCTGGTCACAGATCTAGCCGGATCCTCTCCGTCGGGGAAGGTGAGAAGGTGCAACGTTCACGCGGTCATCCTCGGCGACGGCTCTTACCCACTGCCGGCGCGTCCCGATTAGCGTGCCTTGCTGTTCTCTCCCAAGCATTGCTGGCGAGGGAGGGCCTCCCACCCCTTCTTCCTCGCTGCCATAGTGTGGACAGATCCGGCCTCCACTGCCCACCTAGCGACATCCCGGCGACCCTCTGGTATAACTTCCTTCAAAACCGGCCTTGCTCTACTTCCCGAGCTCCTGACGTCACTGCATTTGTATCTTTTACTATTTCTCAGGCCCCCTCGTAGATAGGATCGATCAGCTGTTTGAAAACTACCTAATTTTTTACTATTAAGAGGTAAAACTAGTTCATGCACTCGAATCTAGTACTACTTGGTTCAAACAAGGAAGAAAGGGGGTGGGGGTGGGGGAAGATTTGTTACCTGAATCTAGGACTTGGTCGAAAGAGGAAATAATGGGGGCAAAAAGTAGCAGAGACTGGCTATCCAACTGGTCTCTAGGTCTAATAGGGAAATAAAGGGAACGCAGTACAAACTCAATATAAACCCGATCTATTGGTTGAAAAAGGAAAGAAAGTGGGGACTGGGGTACAAGTCAACAGAGTAAGTCGAGCACTAGATTTGCTAGCCTCACACAACATAAGGTGGCTATATACCGAACAAAAATGGGACCAACCCAGATATCCTCTTCTGATGTTTGTTGCCCGAGCCGCTCTTATGTAATGCCACTGGTAAAATGTAGTAGTCGCACTGTTAAAAGTAAGGACACATTAAACCAATGTTGTTTTCAATGTAATGCCTCCAGTAATATGAATCAATGGCACCTTTTTCATGTCCTGCTAAATTTCCCATTAAGATAAGTTGCTTCTTTTCGTTAGAGATGCAACTGTCCTGGTCCGCCTACTCTCCCGTGCCCAAATAACTCTGTAGCAGTTGTTAATGTAATGTTGCTGGTAAAATGAAGCAATGACACCATTAAAGTAATGTCGTATTTAACGGTTGTCATAGTTAATCCTAATGCCCACACTAATATCTAGCAATGCTGCTAGAAATTGCTACTGTCCTTGTACGATTGCCATTCAGATAAGGAACATGCTTTTTTTCATTTGATGCATGTTTCATCACTTGTTGGTCACCCTCCTTTCCACCTTTTTTGTGCAAACAGAGATATACATTTCACGCTTGATCTTAGTTGAATTGCACAAATGATATCCAAATTATAGTTGAACATTCCAGGAGCTTCACGACCAACCTTGATGTTGCTCAATTTTATTGCAACTAATGAAGAAGAAGCTTTGTGGGTTTCGTTTTCTGATGGAAATGGAACCGGGGCTGGAGCCCTTTTCTTAAAAAAAAGAAGAAGCTGCTAGCTCATGGGACATTGCTTCATTTTAGGTGAACTGCACCAAAAGGTCCCATGAATTGAATCATCCATGTTGGTGACTGGTGTCATCCCTTCTACAATGGTGTTGACTGCGGATATGGTTCCCATGACGAGGTATGTTCCTTTTTGGTCTGACCGTTTGCCAAAGATCCTGCATGTTGATCCTGCTCTTGTGCTACTGTTTTGGCACTGGCATGATAAAGCAGTAATGTTATTATTTTGCACCTTAATCTAGTGGCACTATTAATTTGAGGCAATGTTTTGGCACCGCTAGTGCCACTGTTTTTTTATATATCAAAAGAGGGGGTTCCCTCCGATTTCATTAAAGAAACCCAACCATAGAGAACCATTATCCGACAACATCTTAGTGTAAACGGGCAGTTATGCAACTACTACTAGAACGGACTGAGTACTAGCAGGAGACAAGTTCGCCACATAAGCTAGTCAAGTAGGGGGACGCAGCACCAGCTCGACCAAGTTTGGATTACAACCCAAATGCTACCACAGAAACATCAGGGGGAAGATAGGGACTGAAAGAGCCAGCTTCAGCATCCCAGTCTAAGCACCCCGGCCTTCATCCTTGCGACGCACGGTACACCTCGTTTGCCACCTGCTCGACCCTAGTGTCACTGATAAAATGAAGTAATAATACAGTTAAAATAGAGCGAGTGTCCTCTCTATCATTTCATTTCCAATGTAGATAAAGAAAGTGCTTCTCTTTGTTAATGTATGTTTCATCAACTAGTCCCATTGTTAATGTTTAAGCGTTTTTGCAAACTGGGGTGCTTAATTTTAGTTGATTTGCACAAAAATAGAGATTTGAATGTCTCAAGGCCCCTGCTTGTACTACCGCTGTACACTGATGTTAATCACTGGCAGAAGGTGTATCGGGGAGACTTGGGACGATTTCCAGTATGAGGCGTGGCGTACCGTATGAGGTGTCGCAGGGCCCATCTTGCCCTCGCAGCATGGCATACTATGATACTATCGCAATATTTTCTTCTATTTATTTTGCATGTTTCATCAACTAGTGCCACTATAATGTAATCATGATTTTTCATTATCTGTGCAAACAGGGTTATTCAGCTGCATTTTGGTGGAACTGCTCAAATGTACGGATGGAACCGGCATATATGCAGAGTGCGAGGTGTGCCAAGTAAAAATTACCGACACCAACCATGCTCCATGCACGCATTGGCATCCACCACCACCATTGGGATGTGTGGCGCTCTTTGTGGACGGATCCTTCTCGGCAGCTAATCCTCTAACAAAATACTAGTAGCTTATATTGGCAGTTTTCTAGGGAGTACTCTTTTCTGAAAGAAGCACCAATCTATTTTTATTTATTTGTACACAGTGTCACAACTTTGACCCAAAGGTCCAGAGCTATTTAAGGGTGATTGGCATAGTACTCGGAGACTGATTGTAAGCATGATTTTCATCAGCTGTCACACTGATTGTAAGCATGAGCAGGTGGAAGATTAGGTTAGTGTGAAGCTTACCTTCAATCCTACCGCCGCCGTTGAAACGAGGCGAGCGTCGAGGGAACCATGGAGAACGGCGGGGAAGCGACGTCGCGCCATCCGACCTCCTTTTGCAGTGGGAGAATGAGGGAGTCCTGGATTAGGGGGTCTCCGGACAACCGGACTATATCCTTTGGCCGGACTGTTGGACTATGAAGATACGAGATTGAAGACTTCATCCCGTGTCCGGATGGGACTCTACTTGGCGTGGAAGGCAAGCTAGGCAATACGGATATGTATATCTCCTCCTTTGTAACCGACCTTGTGTAACCCTAGCCTCCTCCGGTGTCTATATAAACCGGAGGGTTTTAGTCCGTAGGACAACATACAATCATACCATAGGCTAGCTTCTAGGGTTTAGCCTCTCTGATCTCGTGGTAGATCTACTCTTGTACTACTCATATTATCAAGAATAATCAAGCAGGACGTAGGGTTTTACCTCCATCAAGAGGGCCCGAACCTGGGTAAAACATCGTGTCCCCTGCCTCCTATTACCATCCGCCTTAGACGCACAGTTCGGGACCCCCTACCCGAGATCCGCCGGTTTTGACACCGACATTGGTGCTTTCATTGAGAGTTCCTCTGTGTCGTCATCATTAGGCTTGATGGCTCCTTCGATCATCAATAACGATGCAGTCCAGGGTGAGACTTTTCTCCCCAAACAGATCTTTGTTTTCGGCGGCTCCGCACTACGGGCCGACTCGCTTGGCCATCTAGAGCAGATCGAGAGCTACGCCCCTGGCTATCAGGTCAGATTTGGAAACTTGAACTACACAGCCGACATCCACGGAGACTTGATCTTCGACGGATTCGAGCCCTTGTCGAGTGCGCCGCACGGTCACGATGAGCACGACTTAGCTCTACCATCGGACAGTGTTCAGGAGATCGCACCGGCGACCGCCCCGACCCTCAAATCGGAGCCAATTGCGCCAACCAGTGACGGGTGGATAGACCCCGCCGCAGAGGCCGCACTCTCATCGGCGATCGAGCCGAGTACCGACCTTACCCTTCACGAGGGCCATGACGCCAAACTGCCGGATTCTTCCCCGGCCACGGACTCTGAACCACTTGCGCCCGTGCCTATAGAATCCAACTGGGCGCCGATCATGGAGTTCACCTCCGCGGATATCTTTCAGCACTCGCCCTTCGGCGACATACTAAACTCATTAAGGTCTCTCTCTCTATCAGGAGAGCCCTGGCCAAACCATGTCCGGCAGAATTGGGATGCGGATGACGAAGAAATTCGCCGCCCACCCACCACCCCCTTAGTAGCCACTGTCGACGATTTGACCGACATGCTCGACTTTGACTCCGAAGGCATCGACGGTATGGACGATGATGCAGGAGACGAACAGGAACCACTGCCCACAGGGCACTGGACGCCCAGTCCATCATATGATGTATACATGGTGGACACACCCAAAGAAAACGACGACGAAGAACCAAAGGACGCAGCGAAGGGTTGTTCCCTCGAGAAGCAGTCAAAGCGGCAGCATAAGCGCCACTCCAAATCCTGCCTCGGCAGAAGCAGCGATCATATAAACCCAGCGATAGAGCAAGGCAAGCCAGCGGACGACAAACACGGCATTGAACCATCGTCCGACCACGGCAACACGGAGAATCAAACTGAACAACCCGACTCCGTCAAGGATAACAGTCCGGATAACATTGCTACCTCTTGAGCTTGCGCTGGTTTTCCCCGAAGAGGAAGGGATGATGCAGCAGAGTAGCGTAAGTATTTCCCTCAGTTTTTGAGAACCAAGGTATCAATCCAGTAGGAGGCCACGATCAAGTCCCTCGTACCTGCACAAAACGATAGCTACTCGCAACCAACGCGATTAGGGGTTGTCAATCCCTTCACGGTTACTTACGAGAGTGAGATCTGATAGATATAATATTTTTGGTATAGAGATGCAAAGTAAAAAGTAAAGGCAAAGTAAAAAGCAAAGCAAGATTAAAGTGATGGAGATTAATATGATGAGAATAGACCCGGGGGCCATAGGTTTCACTAGTGGCTTCTCTCAAGAGCATAAGTATTCTATGGTGGATGAACAAATTACTGTTGAGCAATTGACAGAATTGAGCATAGTTATGAGAATATCTAGGCATGATCATGTATATAGGCATCACGTCCGTGACAAGTAGACCGAAACGATTCTGCATCTACTACTATTACTCCACTCATCGACCGCTATCCAGCATGCATCTAGAGTATTAAGTTAAAAACAGAGTAACGCCTTAAGCAAGATGACATGATGTAGAGAGATAAATTCATGTAATATGAAATAAACCCCATCTTGTTATCCTCGATGGCAACAATACAATACGTGCCTTGCTGACCCTTCTGTCACTGGGAAAGGACACCGCAAGATCGAACCTAAAGCTAAGCACTTCTCCCATGGCAAGAACTACCAATCTAGTTGGCCAAACCAAACGGATAATTCGAAGAGACTTGCAAAGATAACCAATCATACATAAAAGAATTCAGAAAATATTCAAATATTATTCATATATAGACTTGATCATAAACCCACAATTCATCGGTCTCAACAAACACACCGCAAAAAGAAGATTACATCGAATAGATCTCCACAAGAGAGGGGGAGAACTTTGTATTGAGATCCAAAAAGAGAGAAGAAGCCATCTAGCTATAACTATGGACCCGAAGGTTTGAGGTAAACTACTCACACTTCATCGGAGAGGCTATGATGATGTAGAAGCCCTCCGTGATGATGACCCTCTCCGGCGGAGCTCCGGAACAGGCCCCAAGATGGGATCTCATGGATACAGAAAGTTCCGGCGGTGGAATTAGGTTTTTGGCTCTTGTTCTGATCGTTTGGGGGTACGTAGGTATATATAGGAGGAAGGAGTACGTCGGTGGAGCTCCGAGGGGCCCACGAGGCAGGGGGGCACGCCCTAGGGGGGGGCACCCCCCACCCTCGTGACCGCCTCTCTGATGCCTTGGCGTAGGGTCCAAGTCTCCTGGATCATGTTCGGTGAGAAAATCACGTTTCCGAAGGTTTCATTCCGTTTGGACTCCGTTTGATATTCCGTTTCTTCGAAACACTGAAATAGGCAAAAAACAGCAATTCTGGGCTGGGCCTCCGGTTAATAGGTTAGTCCCAAAAATAATATAAAAGTGGAAAATAAAGCCCAATATAGTCCAAAACAGTAGATAATATAACATGGAGCAATCAAAATTTATAGATACGTTGGAGACGTATCAGGCATCCCCAAGCTTAATTCCTGCTCGTCCTCGAGTAGGTAAATGATAAAAAGAGAATTTTTGATGCGGAGTGCTACTTGGCATAATTTCAATGCAAATCTTCTTAATTGTGATATGAATATTCAGATTCGAAAGATTCAAGACAAAAGTTTATATTGACATAAAAAATAATAATACTTCAAGCATACTAACAAAGCAATTATGTCTTCTCAAAATATCATGGCCAAAGAAAGTTATCCCTACAAAATCATATAGTCTGGCTATGCTCTATCTTCACCACACAAAGTATTTAAATCATGCACAACCCCGATGACAAGCCAAGCAATTGTTTCATACTCTAACTTTTTCAAAACTTTTTCAATCTTCATGCAATACATGAGCGTGAGCCATGGATATAGCACTATAGGTGGAATAGAATGGTGGTTGTGGAGAAGACAGAAAGGAGAAGATAGTCTCACATCAACTAGGCGTATCAACGGGCTATGGAGATGCCCATCAATAGATATCAATGTGAGTGAGTAGGGATTGCCATGCAATGGATGTACTAGAGCTATAAGTATATGAAAGCTCAAAAAGAAACTAAGTGGGTGTGCATCCAACTTGCTTGCTCATGAAGACCTAGGGCAATTTGAGGAAGCCCATCATTGGAATATACAAGCCAAGTTCTATAATGAAATATTCTCACTAGTATATGAAAGTGATAACATGAGAGACTCTCTACTATGAAGATCATGGTGCTACTTTGAAGCACAAGTGTGGTAAAAGGATAGTAACATTGTCCCTTCTCTCCTTTTCTCTCATTTTTTTATTTATTTGGGCCTTTTCTCTTTTTTTGTGGCCTCTTCTCTTTTTTTTATTTGGTCTTCTTTGGCCTCTTTTATTTATTTTTCATTCAGAGTCTCATCCCGACTTATGGGGGAATCATAGTCTCCATCATTCTTTCCTCACTTGGGACAATGCTCTAAAATTGATGATCATCACACTTTTATTTTTCTTACAACTCAACAATTACAACTCGATACTTAGAACAAAATATGACTCTATATGAATGCCTCCGGCGGTGTAACGGGATATGCAATATGACAATGATGAATGTGTCATGATAAACGAAACGGAGGAAAGTTGCATGGCAATATATCTCGGAATGGCTATGGAAATGCCATGATAGGTAGGTATGGTGGCTGTTTTGAGGAAGGTATATGGTAGGTATATGATACCGGCGAAAAGTGCGCGGTATTAGAGAGGCTAGCAAAGGTGGAAGGGTGAGAGTGCGTATAATCCATGGACTCAACATTAGTCATAAAGAACTTATATAATTATTGCAAAAATCTAGAAGTTATCAAAGCAAAGTATTACGCGCATGCTCCTAGGGGGATAGATTGGTAGGAAAAGACCATCGCTCGTCCCCGACCGCCACTCATAAGGAAGACAATCAATAAATAAATCATGCTCCGACTTCATCACATAACGGTTCACCATACGTGCATGCTACGGGAATCACAAACTTTAACACAAGTATTATTTAAATTCACAACTACTCAACTAGAATGACTTTAATATTATCACCTCCATATCTCAAAACAATTATCATGCTTCAATATTTTCTCAGTATTCAACACACTCAAAAGAAAGTTTCACAAATCTTGAATACCAAGCATATTATTATTAAGCAAATTACCATGCTATTAAGAGACTCTCAAAATAATTTAAGTGAAGCATGAGAGATCAATAGTTTCTTTAAAACAAATCCACCACCGTGCTCTAAAAGATCTAAGTGAAGCACATAGAGCAAAATTATAACGCTCAAAAGATATAAGTGAAGCACATAGAGCACAATTATAACACTCAAAAGATATAAGTGAAGCACATAGAGTATTCTATCAAATTTCAATTCATGTATGGCTATCTCAAAAGGTGTGTACAGCAAGGATGATTGTGGCATACTAAAATATAAAAAGACACAGATAATATAAGACGCTCCAAGCAAAACACATATCATGTTGGTGAATAAAAATATAGCTCCAAGTAAATTACCGATGGAAGTGGACGAAAGAGGGGATGCCTTCCGGGGCATCCCCAAGCTTTGACTTTTTGGTGTCCTTGGATTGTCTTGGGGTGCCATGGGCATCCCCAAGATTAGTCTCTTGCCACTCCTTGTTCCATAATCCATCAAAAGAATTCACCCAAAACTTGAAAACTTCACAACACAAAACTTAAAGTAGAAAACTCGTGAGCTCCGTTAGCGAAAGAAAACAAAATACCACTTCAAGGTACTGTAATGAACTCATTCTTTATTTATATTGGTGTTAAACCTACTGTATTCCAACTTCTCTATGGATTATAAACTATTTTACTAACCATAGATTCATCAAAATAAGCAAACAACACACGAAAAACAGAATCTGTCAAAAACAGAACAGTCTGTGGTAATCTGTAGCTAGCGCAAGATCTGGAACCCCAAAAATTCTAAAATAAATTGATGGACGTGAGGAATTTATCTATTAATCATCTTCAAAAATAATTAACTAAATATCACTCTTCAAATAAAAATGACAGCAGTTCTCGTGAGCGCTAAAGTTTCTGTTTTTTACAGCAAGTTCAACAAGACTTTCCCCAAGTCTTCCCAACGGTTCTATTTGGCACAAACACTAATTAAACACAAAAAACACAACCAAAACAGAGGCTAAATAATTTATTTATTACTAAGCAGGAGCAAAAATCAAGGAATAAAAATAAAATTGGGTTGCCTCCAACAAGCGCTATCGTTTAACGCCCCTAACTAGGCATAAAAGCGAGGATAGATCTAGGTATTGCCATCTTTGGTAGGCAATCCACAAGTGGCTCTCATGATAGTTTCATATGGCAATTTTATTTTATTTCTTGGAAAGTGTTCCATGCCCCTTTTTAATGGAAATTGAAATCTAATATTCCCTTCCTTCATATCAATAATCACACCAACCGTTCTAAGGAAAGGTCTACCAAGAATAATAGGGCAAGAAGGATTGCAATCTATATCAAGAACAATGAAATCTACGGGCACATAATTCCTATTTGCAACAATAAGAACATCGTTAATCCTTCCCACATGTTTCTTAATAGTAGAATACGCAAGATGCAAGTTTAGAGAGCAATCATCAAAATTACGAAAATCTAGCAAATCACACAAAGTCTTAGGAATAGTAGAGACACTAGCACCCAAATCACACAAAGCATAGAAATCATGATCTTTAATTTTAATTTTAGTAGTTGGTTCCCACTCATCATAGAGTTTTCTAGGGATAGAAACTTTCAATTCAAGTTTTTCTTCATACGATTGCATCAAGGCATCAACAATATGTTTAGTGAAGGCTTTCTTTTGACTATAATCATGTGGAGAATTTAGCACGGATTGCAACAAGGAAACACAATCAATTAAAGAGAAACTTTCATAATTAAATTCATTGAAATCCAATATAGTGGGTTTAGCAACATCTATATTTTTATTTCTTTCAATCCCACTTTCATCAATTTCATCATAAAGATCTAAATACTCCGAATTTTTAGAACGCCTTCTAGGTAAAGGAAGATCATATTCAGTTTCATCAAGATTCATATTGCAAAACAAAGATTTAATAGGGGACACATCAATAACTTTTAGATCTTCATCTTGATTTTCATAGGAATTGGAAGAACACGCTTTAATAAAGGCATCTTTGGAAGCACGCATCCTAGCGGTTCTTTCCTTGCACTCATCAATGGAAATTCTCATGGCTTTGAGAGACTCATTGATATCATGCTTAGGAGGAATAGATCTAAGCTTTAAAGAATCAACCTCAAGAGAAATTCTATCAGCGTTCCTAGCCAAATCAACAACTTTAAGCAATTTCTCTTCAAGCAAAGCATTAAAATTCTTTTGTGAATTCATAAACTCTTTAACACTATTCTCAAATTCAGAGGGCATCTTATTATAATTTCCATAAGAGTTGTTGTAGGAATTCCCATAATTATTAGAAGGATTACTAGGATATGGCCTAGGATTAAAATTCCCTCTATAAGCGTTGTTACCAAAATTATTCCTACCAACAAAATTCACATCCATAGATTCATTGTTATTTTCAATCAAAGTAGACAAAGGCATATCATTAGGATCAGAAGAAACACTCTTAGTAGCAAATAATTTCATAAGTTCATCCATCTTTCCACTCAAAACATTGATTTCTTCTATCGCATGTACTTTTTTATTAGAAGATCTTTCAGTATGCCATTGAGAATAATTAACCATAATATTATCTAGGAGTTTAGTAGCATCTCCTAAAGTGATTTCCATAAAAGTGCCTCCCGCGGCCGAATCTAAAAGATTTCTAGAAGCAAAATTCAATCCGGCATAGTTTTTTTTTGTATAACCATCCACAAATTCAAACCATGAGTAGGGCAATTACGCATCATTAATTTCATTCTCTCCCAAGCTTGCGCAACATGTTCATGATCAAGTTGCTTAAAGTTCATAATATCGTTTCTAAGAGAGATGATCTTAGCAGGAGGAAAATTGTAAGTGCATCTAGTGGCACCCCTAGTTGGTTTTGGAGTATTGACGACAAACCTAGTTGAGGGACTAATGTGTTTGTGAGAATTGCAGGATAACACAGGTAGAAGTCCCTCATTGATTCGGTTTTCCTACCAGAGATGACCCCTAAAAATGTATGAAGACATTGAAGTCAAAGGTGGTATATGAAGATATTCACATTGAAGACTATGACAAGAGAAGACACCACATGAAGCCTATGGAGCTCGAAGACTTAGATCTTTCATAGTTCTTTTTCTTTTGTGTTGAGTCATAGGAACCACCGTACTGTTAAGTGGGGTCCAAGAGAACCAGTCAGAATGACTGAAGTGATGCCTAACCTAAAACCTATGTCTTTGAGTGAAGACTATGAGAGCGAATCTTGTCCACAGTCGGACAAGTCAGCTTTGCTTGTAGCCCAAGTAAAGTTGCCGTGTGAGTTTGAAATCTGACCATTGGAACACGTGTCAGTTCCTTAGTGACCCAGGGTCATTTCGGACAAATCAGGTCGGGTTGCCAAGTGGCTATAAATAGCCCACCCCCTACAACCATAAACGGTTGGCTGCTCAGATTGAGAGTACGGCTTTTGTCGTTTGAGAGCAACCCACCTCGAAGCCTTTGAGAGAGAATTCCTTGCGAGGATAAAGCCCTAACCACCCAGAGCCAAAGAGAATTAGGCATCACTTAAGTCTTCTTGTCTGTGTGATCTGAAGACTTATTACACTTGAGGACTGTGCATCCTCCAGCCGGTTAGGCGTCGCGTTCTGAGCATCCAAGAGACATTGTGGATTGCCGGTGAATGAAGTCTGTGAAGGTTTGGGAGTCTACCTTGAAGACTTACCAGAGTGATTGGGCAAGGTCTGTGTGACCTTAGCTCAAGGGGAATACGGTGAGGACTGGGTGTCCTAAGGTTTAAATACCTAGCCGCCCCAACCAGACGTACAGTTGTCACAGCAACTGGAACTGGTCCAACAAATCATTGTCTTCAACGAGTCACTGGTTTCATCTTCCCTTCCCTTTACTTACTGTTACTCCTTGTGAAGTCATTGTATGTTTGCACTATCTTTTGTCTTCACTGAGTGACTGCGTGTTCTGTCTGGCTTCACAATATCTTCCTACCTGATCCTTACTACATTGCTGCTATTAGTCATTGTGCTTTCACTCTATTGAATACTTGACTATGGCTTGCCTAGTGTAGTCTACCTTCCGCTGCAGGGTAATAGGTTTATTTCTATCGTTTGTCTTCATAACTCCCACGTTTTGAAGACTTTCATAAAAATCGCCTATTCACCCCCCTCTAGTCGATATAACGCACTTTCAATTGGTATCAAAGCAAGGTGCTCCCTTGTTCTGTGTTATTCGGTTTAACCACCTGGAGTTTTAGCTATGTCGACTGCAGGGATAATTAAAGTCTCCGCTGCATGCCCCGTCTTCAATGGAACTGAATATCCCTACTGGAAGAATAAGATGCGCATGCATCTTGAAGCCATTGACGTCAACCTATGGTATGTCGTCGAGAACGGCGTTCCCAAGGCTAGAGAAGGTGTCACTGCTGCTGATGTCAAGAAATTCGTTCAACTGGACTCTACTGCCAAGAATATCATCTGTGGTCATCTGACCAAAGGACAGTATGGCCGTGTGAGTGCTTTGAAAACATCTAAGCTGGTCTGGGACTGGCTCTCCAAGGTCAATGAAGGCGTCTCAACCCAGAGAGATCATAGAATCAGTGTCCTTCGCAACCTCTTCAACCACTTCAAGCGAAATGACAATGAGAATGTCCAGCTCACATTTGACCGACTCACTGACATCACAAATGAGCTTCAAGCCCTCGGCGCTACTGAGATCACCAAACATGAAGTCGTCAAGACACTACTGAGATCACTTGACAGTTCGTTTGACACCCTAGCCCTGATGATTCAAGAACGTCCTGATTTCAAGACACTCGATCCGTCTGACATACTTGAGAGGCTCAACACACATGAGTTTCAGCTTTCTGAGAAAAGAGATATCTACGGTCCAAACTATGGGCGAACTCGTGCCTTGAAGGCAAAAGATGTCTCCTCATCTGAAGAAGAATCTGACAGCAGTTCTGATGATCCTGAATACATTGGAAGGGAACTTGCTATGCTTGTCAAGAAGTTCCAAAAATTCACCAAGAAGAAAGGCTTCAGAAAGTCTTCCCGATCAAGCTGAAGAAATGATGAAGCTTCTGCTCATGACTACAATAAGAAAACATGTCACAAGTGCAAGAAACTTGGCCACTTCATCTCTGAGTGTCCACAGTGGGAAAATGAGAACAACAAGAAGAAGAAGAGCAAGGAATATGACAATGACGACAAGAAAAAGAAGAAATACTCAAAGTCCTCTTCCAAGTCTTCCTCAAAGTCTTCATCACACAAGAAGAGCTCATCTGGCAAGGCACGTGCGTTTGTTGGCAAGGAAATGGATTCAGAGGAGGAGTCCGCTTCTGAGGAGGCGGAGGTGGAGTCTGAGGAGGAGTCCGATTCAGGCGTCGCAAGTCTGGCTACAGCATACGTTGCCAAGTCCATCTTCAACACTGAAGACAATGACCTCATCACCGACACCGATGCAAATGACAAGGACTACTCCGCTTCTACCTACTGCTTCATGGCACACGGTGCCAAGGTAAACACACGCACTAATCACTATCAAACATCTTGTGACGATGACTCTGATTGTGGTTCAAAACCCAGCTACAAAACACTTGCTAAAATTGCAACTGAACAACAGAAAGCTATGGAACATATTCAAAAACTGTTAGACAGAAGCGATGATCTGTTAGGTGCTGAAATGACTCGATCTGAATCCTTAATTGAAGACATAAAAAATCTTCACGTTAAGTATCAGGAACTTGAAAGTCTTCATGAAACTCTCTCAACAACTCATGAAAATCTTTCCTATGATTATCTTCAAAGGAAGCAAGATCTTGAGAAATTGAGAGCAATTCATGAAGATCTTCAAAAGGAAAACGAGTCACTTCGCGCCAAACAGATCAGTCCCGCTCAGGAAGGATTTGAACCACCATGTCTTAAATGCATTGAGCGTGATAATGCTACTTCTGTTGCTGAATGTTCTACTGCTACTGCTGTTGCAATATCTTCAACTGTTGATGTGGTAACTAACCCCTCTGCTGAGGATACCACCGCTATTGCTGATGAGAATGCTAGGTTGAAGACATTGCTTGAAACAGGAATGTACAAAAGTCTTAAAGGGCATCAGACACTAAGTGATGTCCTCAAAAAGTAGATTCTAAACCGAAACCCGAGGAAAGAGGGTGTTGGGTTCGTAAGGAAAATGAATGCTGATGGCACTTACTGGAAACCTGAGCAGTACCCCAAAACCATGTGGGTTGTTGCAAAGGAACCTTCAGCAGATCCATCCAATCTATCTGGCTTCACTTGTGCTAACCCCATTATCATTGATGAATCCTTTGATGCAAACTATATACTGTTTAAGAATCAGAATGGTGAAGTGTTTGCCAGGTACATTGGTACTAACTGCAGGAATGGACCGCCTATGAAGAAGATCTGGGTTCCGAAAAGGTGTCTAGAGAATCTTCCTGTGAATGTCATCATGACACCTCACGTGAAAAAGACAAACCTCAGACCAAAGGCTTCATACGGTCCAAAGGCTTCATACAGACAAAGGACTCACCTAAGTCGCACTAACGCAAATGCTTTGCAGGGAAACCATACTCAGGCATATGAATATGAGAGCGGTTCATCAAACCGCCATGTTCATAAGACCAAGAACTATTCTGCTTATTCTTATGAGTACTATTGTCCGCCTGCAAGACTGTTTGCTAGGGCTCCAAAGCCAAAATTCTCAGATGCTGCACTTAGACTTATTGCTTCTAAGCCACCCTTGAAGATGTGGGTGGCTAAGAAAGCTTAACTCTCTTTTGCAGGGAAAGGTCTCCAGCAGAAAACCAAAATCGTCTGACGCTATTGCTGGGGACCTTAAACATCTTGTAGAGCGCAAGATCAAATGCCCAAATGGTCTTACTATGTACTTCGTCCCCGAATCGCTTGCTACTCTCCCTATTAGTCCTAATCTGGACCTAAGATTTCATAACCCACTGGTTCGTCAAATGTTTTTGCTTCACAATGCTCTTGGTGAAGCCTATCCCCCTAACTGCACAGTAGGGTACGACACCAGCGTCTTCAGAATGGATTATTGATAGTGGGTGTACAAATCACATGACTGGCAAAAGAAGTCTTCTTATGGACTCAACCTTACGTCCATCCGACAAGAGCCACATCACATTTGCTGACACTGGTAAAAGTAAGGTATTGGGTCTAGGTAGAGTTGCAATCTCAAGGGATCAACACATGGATAAAGTCATGCTTGTTGAATCCCTTGGCTTCAACTTAATGTCTGTCTCAATGCTTTGCGAATTGAACATGATCGTAATATTTGGAAAATATCATTGCCTTGTACTAATGGAATCTGACAAGTCTCTAGTATTTGAAGGGTATCGAAAAGATGATTTGTACGTGGTAGATTTCTCAGTAGGACCACAACTGGCCGTATGTCTTCTAGCAAAAGCTTCAGAATGCTGGCTCTGGCATCGGAGGCTTGGGCATGCTGGCATGAGGAACCTCCACACCCTGGCAAAGAAGAAGCATGTCATAGGCATCGAGGGCGTCAAGTTCAAGAAAGATCACTTATGCGGTGCCTGTGAGGCAGGAAAGATGACGAGGGCCAAACATCCCTCGAAGACAATCATGACCACTACTCGACCCTTCGAACTGCTTCACATGGATCTTTTCGGTCCCACTCATTACTCAACTCTTACTACTACTGCTTGTCTCTATGGCTTTGTCATTGTTGATGATTATTCTAGATATACTTGGGTGCACATAATCCTTTACAAGACTGAAGTGCAGGATGTCTTCAGATGCTTCGCCAATCGAGCTATGAACAATTATGGCGCCAAGATAAAGCACATCAGAAGTGACAATGGCACTGAATTCAAGAACACTGGCCTTGATACATATCTTGATACCTTGGGCATCACACATGAATTCTCAGCCCCGTACACGCCATAGCAGAATGGCGTCGTCGAACGCAAGAATAGAACACTCATTGAGATGGCCAGAACGATGCTAGATGAATACAAGACCCCAAGAAAATTCTGGCCTGAAGCCATTGACACTGCATGCCATACAATCAATCGTGTTTATCTTCACAAGCTTCTGAACAAGACATCTTATGAGCTCCTTACTGGCAAGAAGCCAAATGTCAGTTACTTCAGAGTATTTGGCGCAAGGTGCTGGATCAAGGACCCACATCACACTTCAAAGTTTGCACCAAAAGTACATGAGGGTTTTATGCTTGGATATGGAAAGGATTCGCACTCCTACAGAGTCTTCAATCTCTTTCATTACAAAGTGGTTGAAAAAGTGGATGTGCGGTTCGATGAGACCAATGGTTCACAAAGAGAGCAACTGCCAAATGTGCTAGATGAAGTTCCATCCAGTGAATCAATCAAGCTAATGGGAACTGGAGAAATTATACCTTCTGAAGCTCATCCTGAAGAAGAACTTATCATCTCAGCACCTGATCAACATGAAGACAATGCTCAGCATGAAGACATTCCTTCTAACAACGACAATGATCAGCAAGAGCAAAATCTTCGCCCTGTACATCCTCGCATTGCCAATGAAGTGCAGATTGAAAGAATAATTGATAGCATCAATGCACCCGGTCCACTCACTCGTTCAAGGGCAACTCAGCTAGCAAATTTCTGTGGGCACTTCGCATTCGTCTCAATAACAGAACCCAAGAAAGTTGAAGAAGCCTTCATGGAACCTGAATGGATTCAAGCTATGCAAGAAGAGCTTCAACAGTTTGAGCTGAATAATGTATGGGAACTAATTAAGAGTCCTGATCCACGGAAGCACAATATAATAGGCACCAAATGGATATACCGCAACAAGCAAGATGAGCATGGTCAAGTTGTCAGAAACAAAGCTCGTCTCGTTGCTCAAGGATATACTCAAGTGGAAGGCATTGACTTCGATGAAACATTTGCTCCTGTGGCTAGACTTGAAGCCATACGCATATTGCTGGCCTATGCAAATCATCATAACATACTTCTATATCAAATGGATGTGAAGAGTGCTTTTCTCAATGGCAAGATTGAAGAAGAAGTGTATGTTGCACAACCGCCTGGCTTTGAAGATCCAAAACATCCTGACATGGTATACAAGCTCAACAAGGCACTGTATGGCCTCAAACAAGCCCCTCGAGCCTAGTATGACACACTCAAATACTTCCTGAAGAGCGAAGGCTTCATACCTGGTTCCCTAGACCCCACTCTCTTCACGAAGACATATGATGGTGAACTGTTTGTGTGCCAAATATATGTGGATGACATTATCTTCGGCTGCACCAATCAGAAGTACAGTTAAGAGTTTGGATATATGATGCAAGAGCAATATCATATGTCCATGATGGGAGAGCTGAATTTCTTCCTCGGTCTTCAAATACGACAACAACGCAACGACATCTTCATATCTCAAGAGAAGTATCTCAAAGATTGCCTGGAGAAGTTTGGTATGCAAGACTGCAAAGGCTTCACAACACCAATGCCAGCCAAACATCATCTGGGTCCCGACGACAATGGTAAAGAGTTTGATCAAAAGGTATACCACTCCATGATTGGTTCTTTACTTTATCTATGTGCATCTAGGCCAGATATTATGCTTAGTGTTTGCATGTGTGCTCGATTTCAAGCGGCACCAAAGGAGTCGCATTACTTAGCTGTGAAGCGAATTCTTCGATATTTGGCTCACACCCCAACTCTAGGATTATGGTATCCAAAGGGCTCAGAGTTTGATCTGGTTGGATTCTCGGATGCTGATTATGCTGGTGACAAAGTTGATCGCAAGTATACATCAGGCACATGTCACTTTCTGGGACGATCACTTGTATGTTGGTCTTCAAAGAAGCAGAACTGTGTATCTCTCTCCACTGCTGAATTTGAATACATTGCTGCTGGATCTTGCTGCGCTCAGCTTCTGTGGATGAAGCAAACACTCAAGGACTATGGCATTCATCTGAAGCAAGTGCCACTTTACTGCGACAACGAAAGTGCCATCAAGATTGCCAACAACCCAGTTCAGCACTCGAAGACAAAGCACATTGAAATTCGTCATCACTTTCTCAGAGATCATGTTGTGAAGGAAGATATTGATATCATACACGTCAACACTGAAGAGCAATTGGCAGATATCTTCACCAAGCCCTTGGATGAGAAGAGATTTTGCAAGTTACGGTGTGAGCTAAATATCCTGGAATCCTCAAATGTCCTATGATCAGGCACACATCCTAACCCTTATGCATATTGATGACTTAGATGTGCAACACACGAAGTAAAGTATATCTTCAATCTATGAAGACATACATTCTAAGTGTGAATACATTAATGTGGAATTTGACTTCGGAGCACCACGATAATTGTGCGCCGTGTCTGGGTCTAATACTTCCTATACGGTGGGTAACGCCACCACCAAATGTTCTATTTTGAAGTGTTTCACTCATGACGTTACATTTGCTATGTCTTCACATTTAGCTTGGCTTCAATCTCAACATATCTTCATGATTGTCTTCACTATGTTGATTATATAGATATATATATCTACTAGTGTTCTGTCCTCTACAACATTCACTTATAGCTATGTCTTCTTGTTGAATCTTTTGAACTAAGTGAATGTGATCGGACCCTAACCTCTCTATGCTTTCTATCTCAAATTCTATCTCTCCAAATCATATGCATTCTATTGAAACTGTCGAATGTCTTCTCTCCGTCCTTGTCAGCAGAAGATACAGAGACAACCATTAAGTCCGTTTTCAATGCTCATTCCTCCACATGAAACCCGGAGAAGTAGGAACGACCACCCGACAATCCAGGCGTACGTGGGACGTGGAACAAACCCCAAAATTCCGCATAATGGCCACGTGTTCCTTAGATGCGAATCGCCAGGGGCACCTGTGTAATAGCGCAGTGCCGTCCCTGTGCCTATAAATACACACTTCACAGCGGTCACTATCTCTTCTTCCACTCTCGCACGAACCCTAGCGCCACCGCTAGCCCTCGACGACGCCGACGACGAAGCACTTTGCTGCCGCAACCTCTCCGACGCCGTCTTCACGCCGACCGCGGACATCGTCCTCTCCGCCGTCGCCGTAGGTGTCCTCCGTCGCCAAGTTAGGGCACGGAAGATCGAACTTCTCGGCCTCATCTTCCACTCCGTCTAGCAGTTCTTAGTGTGGTAAATAAAACTTCCTTTTTACAGCTCCGTTGATCCTATGGCTTTGTCACTTTCTACCACAAGCAGTTTCTATTCACACAAGTTAGATCTCTCTCATACTGCATCTCATAACATGCCTAGTATATTCACTTATGCTTCACAAAGTAGTTAGATTCCTCACTTGTACTGATCTGTGGATTCGTACAAATCTGGAACCAACTCCTTATCTATGAGTGAATGTCTTCGCACGATGAGGTCAATGTCTTCTAAACTGATTTATATTCAAAATCTTCTGAGAATGCATATGAACTCTTCCCCTTCCCTCGCACCTTAATGCTGTCACAGGTACATGTCCGTGGGAGAATCCTTTGGTTCTCATATTCTGCATTCATTTGCAGAATTCTTACAGCATCATATAAATTCTCCCGAAGCCAGTTCCTGTTTGTCCAGCAAGCGAAAACCTTTGAACCCTTTGAACGTGTTGAAGCCTTTCAGTTTAAAGTTTATGGCTTCAGAGAAACCAGCAAGGAAGGGTGGCAGAAAGCGTCGTGGAGAAACATCCAGAGATCTGCCAGATGACCTCTCAGATCCTGAATAGGATTACAATCAGTGCAAGACCCGAATCCAATCGATTCGAAGATATTGGGCAGAACAATGGTTCAAATACCGATTTGTAACCTAGGAATATGCTGAGAAAAACGCCATCAAGAGACCGTGGGGAGACATCCTATACAAGAATCTTCTACCCAGGTCCAGATATGAAGCCATTGAACAAGGCTTCTATCCATGCATGGTCCGTGGGCCACAGCCTGCTGATGCACACCCATCGTCACTACTATGGTGTCGTGACGACAATCTGTTCAAGCGCAACTTCCAGTTTGCCCAGAACTCAGCGAAGCAGAACAAGAAGACTTTGGGGTTAGATTTCAACCCTGGTCCCTCTGCTCCCTGTGCCAATGGAACTCGTGATGTAGAACCCAATGTCATCGGTCCCTTCTATAACCTTGAAGGCCTCATCACCCATATCTTGGTTCAAGGGACTGCAGTGAATGAGCCTGCAGCTGACGCTGAATCAGATGAAGCGCTTGCAGTGCCAAAGCCAAAGAAGATGAAGAAGCCTAAAGCTTCAAAGCCTGCCCCTTCACCAAAAATCTCAAGGGCGAAGCCACTGGCAATTGCACCTCCTGAAGATAGTGTGCAGTCCGAAGATTTATCACGCATCTCCAAGCCCCAGAAGGTCAAGATGCCTCTGCCACACACCGGCCAAGAGCTAACAGCTGCTGCCATTCTGCGCAATGATGCCATTGATCTGTCAAGTGATGAAGATCTTGCAGATGACGCTCTTGAGCAACTCATCAAGAGCAAAGAAGAAGCAGAAATCTTCAATGATCTGCCTCTCTTTGATGTGACAATCATCCACAACTTCATTGATGAGTGGTTTGACACGCCAAACATCAGCTTCGAAGATCTGCAGCTACCCATTGGCCTCAGTGTCACCTTCCAAGGTGCCATTGCTTCAGAGCTAGCTGTCGCCTAGCGCATTGTTGAACTGAAGCAAAAGATTGACTATGAAAAGGCTTAGTTCAAGAAGCATATGGCCAAGCTCAGCGTGCAAGAAGTGAAGAACTTCAAGATTATGATGCACGAGCTCAAGGAAGCCTTTGTAAAGAAACGTGCAGAAGCTCAGGGTTCGCGTGAGCGCATGAAGGTTCTGGCTGACAGATGTGCGCAAGCCTACAATGAGGCTGAGAAGCGCAAGGCCCTTGGGCGTCCTGGCATCGACCCCAGGATGGCCGCAAAGAAGAAGAAGAAACCTGCTACGGCTGAACCCGACGCACCAAGGCAGGAAGCAGTTCCTATCGTCTTCCCAACAAGAATGACTGGCTTGAAGCCAAAAAGCCGGTCAACCTCTTCAGAGCTCAAGAAAACAAGGACTGCTGAAGCTGAAGCCAGGAAGAGGAAACATCCTGAAGCCTCTCCTACTGCCCCCTCCAAGAAGAAGAGGAAGACCAAGAAAGATCGGGCTGCTCCCACAGAGCCTTTGATAGTTGAACCCATTTCTATGGTCTATCCTGAAGCTGAACGCCAACTGACTATCCATGAGCCTGCTTCCACAGAGGCTCATGAAGCTGAAGACTTTCCAGCAGCTGACCCCATCGCTGCTGAAGACATTGGTCAACATGACCATGTAGAAGATGGTGCAGTCCTTCCTCAGATCGAGAATAGCGAACTCATCAGCATTGGTCATCCACTGACGCCAATTGCACAGGATGCTTCATGGGCGGATCATCCACAAGAGGAAGAAGACTATGAGGCCCAGCCAACTCCAACTCCACAGGCGTCGCCTGCATTGCGCAGGCTTCGCAAAGGTCCAAGGCCTCAAGTCTCTGCTGAAGACAATCCGGCTGCATCAGCCACGGAAGAAGAAGTCTCACAAGTTCCCACTCCCCTGTCCCACCAAGAAGCAGTTCTCAAGGAGAACGTGCTTGTGACCGACCCTCCAGCTCGTCAAGTGGAGGATGAAAATCTTGCGGCTGCCACCACCACCAATGAAGCTAATGTGGAGCCCTCCCCAACAAAAGCATCAGAAGACAGCAAAGCCACTGATCCCGCCACTTCTGTTCCTGAGTCTGCTGCCGGTCCCCAGTTCGACTATCATGTTGAGCACAGGCCTCAGGTACAGAAGCCAATCCCAAGATTGCCAAGGTTCCAGGTCCTGCATCAGCACCTGGCTCCTTCAATATCAATGGCTTCAGAGCAGACAACACATTCTTCGATAGCTCCAGGAACCCCTACTCAAGGGAAAGGATATCATCTGATCGGTTCTGGATCTATCCACAGCGAAGCTATTACTCATGCATTGTTTACAACCAAGGTCGCATCTTCCCACACAAGCGCCTTGACATTGAAGCTATAGCTGGTCTGCCCTGTTTGGAAGAAGCTTTGGATTGCTTCAAGGAAGTTGGACTGTTGCCGTTCATTACTGACCAAGAGCATTGGAATGAAGAGTTACTGCTCCAATTCTATGCCACACTTCACATCCGCGGGTATAGCAGAGATCCGAAGACTTGGGTCCTGGAGTGGATGACAGGAAACGTTCATCACGAAGCCAATGCATTTGACATCATTGAGCTCACTGGTTTTCCCACTCCTGGCGATCTCTACGAGCATGGCTGTCAGCTTCATAGTGAAGCTATTGAGAGCATCTTTCAGAAGCCTGAACCTGATATGAGTCAGATGCTCAGCATGATGAAGCCATTGCCCCAAGATGCTGCTTATCCCACGGAGTTCTTCGTTGAAGACCTTGAGTATCTGCCAAGAACCATCTACCACATCATCAGGCGAACTCTCTGGCCCATCAAAGGGCACTCTCCACATGCCAAGCTTGAGGGTGCAATGAAGACTTCGATCTTCTATATTCTTTATGGAAAATGCTTCAATGCACAGGACTTCTTCATTCGCCAACTTGCTGCATCAGGCTCTGATCTGTTTGGCTTGAAGTTCTACGCCCCATGGGTAATGCGGCTAATCAAACTTCACTCCGATATCACATATCAGCCATCTGCTCGCAATCATTGGATTTTTCTGCCTGATGTGGATATCTCTATTGAAGCCATCTATCCTGAGCCTGCCAAGGAACCTCTGAGTCTTCAGAATGCAGAGCATCAGAGTTTCTCTCAGAACATTGAAGGAGTTGAAGCAGTCACTCGGGTGTATCCTTTGGCTGGCACTACACGTGCACCACACCCTACTTCCACTGAAGCCACTGATAGTACAACTGCTCCACGACCCAAGAAGCGCACTCGTGTTCTCAACGACCGAGAGCTTCTTGTGGCTCTTCATCAGAAACATGATAGGCATCATGACTGGCTGAAGCGTCAGATGAAAAGCCTCTTGGTGGATGTTAATCGCATTCGCAATCTTGTCACCAAGAATGCTTTCGTTGCCCATGAAACCTGTCGCCGCACATGGAAAGGGCTAACGATGATGTGTTCTGAAGATGATCTTCAAGCGGATGGCTTTACTGAGCGATTCAAGTTTGACTCCACACCTCCTCAAAGGGCTGTGCTGCTAGGAACTCCATCCTTTGAAGACTCTGAGTTCTCTTCCTCTACTGCAACAGTGACTGCCAGAGTTATCGAGGATGAAGACGATGCTACTTCACCGCCACCTCCTTCAGCACGCTTCGACTCTGCTCCAAGCTCTTCAGCACCGCCAAACACCACCAACGACCCAGCTACTTCACCTACTCCTTATGGGAACGAGTAGATGCTCTATGTCTTCAAACCTTTTTGGTCCTTACTGACAAAAGGGGGAGAAGCATATGAGGTTGATAGTCTTCAAGCGGGTCCATATGGGCGGGTGCTTTATATTTTGCTTCGTGCTTACAACTCTCATTTTGCTACATTTGGTTCTTTGAGTTGTAACACTTAAACTCGATGGTCGTCTGCTACTTATCTGCCACCTTGTTTTGCGATGATAAATTCCGCATGTGCGACGATAAATTCCGCACTTAGATCATTCTACAGACGTCCATTTTCCATTATGCATGTCATTATCTTCATATACTTTCACATGCATAGTGGATTGTCATCATAAGTTGAAGAGGATCTCCATAAGTACATCCTGCCCTGTGCATTTGCATTCCAAAAGCAAATTACTTATATGCACATCTTCAGGGGGAGCCCTTGCAACTTAT
Source organism: Triticum urartu (assembly GCF_056163025.1). NCBI lineage: Eukaryota > Viridiplantae > Streptophyta > Magnoliopsida > Poales > Poaceae > Triticum > Triticum urartu. The sequence continues at coordinate 208,596,676 of NC_141879.1, read as the reverse complement.
GAAGACAATTCCTTATCCTTTACAATTTCACAGATTATATTCCCCGTTGAAAACTTCAACTAGTTTGTCATCAATCACCAAAAGGGGAGATTGTAAGTGCATCTAGTGGCACCCCTAGTTGGTTTTGGAGTATTGACGACAAACCTAGTTAAGGGACTAATGTGTTTGTGAGAATTGCAGGATAACACAGGTAGAAGTCCCTCATTGATTCGGTTTTCCTACCAGAGATGACCCCTAAAAATGTATGAAGACATTGAGGTCAAAGGTGGTATATGAAGATATTCACATTGAAGACTATGACAAGAGAAGACACCACATGAAGCCTATGGAGCTCAAAGACTTAGATCTTTCGTAGTTCTTTTTCTTTTGTGTTGAGTCATAGGAACCACCGTACTGTTAAGTGGGGTCCAAGAGAACCAGTCAGAATGACTGAAGTGATGCCTAACCTAAAACCTATGTCTTCGAGTGAAGACTATGAGAGCGAATCTTGTCCAGAGTCGGACAAGTCAGCTTTGCTTGTAGCCCAAAGTTGCCGTGTGAGTTTGAAATCTGACCGTTGGAACACGTGTCAGTTTCTTAGTGACCCAGGGTCATTTCGGACAAATCAGGTCGGGTTGCCAAGTGGCTATAAATAGCCCACCCCCTACAACCATAAACGGTTGGCTGCTCAGATTGAGAGTACGGCTTTTGTCATTTGAGAGCAACCCACCTCGAAGCCTTTGAGAGAGAATTCCTTGCGAGGATAAAGCCCTAACCACCCAGAGCCAAAGAGAATTAGGCATCACTTAAGTCTTCTTGTCTGTGTGATCTGAAGACTTATTACACTTGAGGACTGTGCATCCTCCAGCCAGTTAGGCGTCGCGTTCTGAGCATCCAAGAGACATTGTGGATTGCCGGTGAACGAAGTCTGTGATGGTTTGGGAGTCTACCTTGAAGACTTACCAGAGTGATTGGGCGAGGTCTATGTGACCTTAGCTCAAGGGGAATACGGTGAGGACTGGGTGTCCTGAGCTGCGTGTTCAGGACTGGGTGTCCGGGACTGTGTGTCCTAAGGTTTAAATACCTAGCCGCCCCAACCAGATGTACAGTTGTCACAGCAACTGGAACTGGTCCAACAAATCATTGTCTTCAACGAGTCACTGGTTTCATCTTCCCTTCCCTTTACTTACTGTTACTCCTTGTGAAGTCATTGTATGTTTGCACTATCTTTTGTCTTCACTGAGTGACTGTGTGTTCTGTCTGGCTTCACAATATCTTCCTACCTGATCCTTACTACATTGCTGCTATTAGTCATTGTGCTTTCACTCTATTGAATACTTGACTATGGCTTGCCTAGTGTAGTCTACCTTCCGCTGCAAGGTAATAGGTTTATTTCTATCGTTTGTCTTCATAACTCCCACGTTTTGAAGACTTTCATAAAAATCGCCTATTCACCCCCCTCTAGTTGATATAACGCACTTTCAAAAATACTTAGAGATAAAAGCATCTTTGCACTTGTTCCAAGAATCAATACTATTTTTAGGCAAAGACGAAAACCAAGCTTTAGCATGATCTCTAAGCGAAAAAGGAAATAGCTTCAATTTAACGACATCATTATTGACATCTTTTTTCTTTTGCATATCACATAAATCAACGAAGCTATTCAGATGAGTAGCGGCATCTTCACTAGGAAGGCCGGCGAATTGATCTTTCATAACAAGATTCAACAAAGCAGTATTGATTTCACAAGATTCAGTATTGGCAAGAGGAGCAATCGGCGTGCTAAGGAAATCATTATTATTGGTATTGGTGAAGTCACACAATTTGGTAGTATCTTGAGCCATTGCGACAAACAAGCAAACTAGCACACGAGCAAACAAGAGCAAACGGGCAAAAGAGGCAAATAGAGAGGGAGGATAGAGAGAGAGGACGAATAAAACGGCAAGGGTGAAGTGGGGGAGAGGAAAACGAGAGGAAAATGGCAAATAATGTAATGCGAGAGATAGGGATTGTGATGGGTACTTGGTATGTTGACTTTTTGCGTAGACTCCCCGGCAACGGCACCAGAAATCCTTCTTGCTACCTCTTGAGCTTGCGTTGGTTTTCCCCGAACAGGAAGGGATGATGCAGCAGAGTAGCGTAACTATTTCCCTTAGTTTTTGAGAACCAAGGTATCAATCCAGTAGGAGGCCACGCTCAAGTCCCTCGTACCTGCGCAAAACGATAGCTACTCGCAACCAATGCGATTAGGGGTTGTCAATCCCTTCACGGTCACTTACGAGAGTGAGATTTGTTAGATATAATATTTTTGGTATAGAGATGCAAAGTAAAAAGTAAAGGCAAAGTAAAAAAGCAAAGCAAGATTAAAGTGATGGAGATTAATATGATGAGAATAGAACCGGGGGCCATAGGTTTCACTAGTGGCTTCTCTCAAGAGCATAAGTATTCTACGGTGGGTGAACAAATTACTGTTGAGCAATTGACAGAATTGAGCATAGTTATGAGAATATCTAGGCATGATCATGTATATAGGCATCACGTCCGTGACAAGTAGACCGAAACGGTTCTGCATCTACTACTATTACTCCACTCATCGACCGCTACCCAGTATGCATCTAGAGTATTAAGTTAAAAACAGAGTAACGCCTTAAGCAGGATGACATGATGTAGAGAGATAAATTCATGCAATATGAAATAAACCCCATCTTGTTATCCTCGATGGCAATGATACAATACGTGCCTTGCTGCCCCTTCTGTCACTGGGAAAGGACACCGCAAGATCGAACCCAAAGCTAAGCACTTCTCCCATGGCAAGAACTACCAATCTAGTTGGCCAAACCAAATGGATAATTCGAAGAGACTTGCAAAGATAACCAATCATACATAAAAGAATTCAGAGAAGATTCAAATATTATTCATAGATAGACTTGATCATAAACCCACAATTCATCGATCTCAACAAACACACCGCAAAAAGAAGATTACATGGAATAGATCTCCACAAGAGAGGGGGAGAACTTTGTATTGAGATCCAAAAAGAGAGAAGAAGCCATCTAGCTACTAACTATAGACCCAAAGGTCTGAGGTAAACTACTCAGACTTAATCGGAGAGGCTATGATGATGTAGAAGCCCTCCGTGATGACGGCCTTCTTCGGCGGAGCTCCAGAACAGGCCCCAAGATGGGATCTCGTGGATACAGAAAGTTGCGGCGGTGGAATTAGGTTTTTGGCTCCTATTCTGATCGTTTGGGGGTACGTAGGTATATATAGGAGGAAGGAGTACGTCGGTGGAGCTCCGAGGGGCCCATGAGGCAGGGGGGCGCGCCCTAGGGGGCGCGCCCCCACCCTCGTGACCGCCTCTCTGATGCCTTGGCATACGGTCCAAGTCTCCTGGATCACGTTCGATGAGAAAATCACGTTTCCGAAGGTTTCATTCCGTTTGGACTCCGTTTGATATTCCATTTCTTCGAAACACTGAAATAGGCAAAAAACAACAATTCTGGGCTGGGCCTCCGGCTAATAGGTTAGTCCCAAAAATAATATAAAAGTGGAAAATAAAGCCCAATATAGTCCAAAACAGTAGATAATATAGCATGGAGCAATCAAAAATTATAGATACGTTGGAGACGTATCGAACATCACACCGGACAGGCACCCGGAGCAACAGAATACCCATAAAAGGCTTGTTGCCACTGCAAGGAGTCTGAAAAAGCAGAAGCAAAGGCTCAGGGCTGCACAATACACACTCAGAATCAGATGGAGTGAAGTACTCAACACTGAAGCGAAGTACGGCGGTAATCGCCACACCAAGAGCTACCCGAAGCAAAAGTTGCTACATGAATTCGATGAGGAGGCCTTAGATCCCCCGCAATCAAAAAACAAAACGGCCATCCGGTCAGATAGACGACCTCGTGGCCAACATAGAGCGGCAAACGACGCCGCACATGAGCCAGTACGCGATCCGCGTGAGGGCTCGCATCAAAAGGACGGCGCAACCAGATCCATCTACGGGACACGCAAGCGCGCTCCAGCATGCAATGCAACACAACAAACATCCCAACACCACGGTACACCCAAATACAGGGGTGCCGCACACCCCCTTTGTTTCACCGATGAGGTGCTGGACCACGAATTTCTAGAGGGATTCAAACCCGTAAACATAGAGGCGTATGACGAAACGACAGACCCTGGGGTCTAGATTGAGGACTACATCCTCCATATCCATATGGCTCGAGGAGATGAACTCCACGCCATCAAGTACTTACCCCTCAAGCTCAAAGGGCCAGCTCGGCACTGGCTTAAAAGCCTCCCCGAAAACTCCATTGGAAGCTGGGAAGAGCTCGAAGACGCTTTTCGGGCAGATTTTCAAGGGACCTATGTCCGACCACCGGATGCAGACGATTTGAGTCATATAACTCAACAGCCCGGAGAGTCAGCCCGAAAGCTTTGGAACAAGTTCCTCACTAAAAATAACCAAATAGTCGACTGCCCAAACGCCGAAGCCTTAGCAGCTTTTAAGCACATCGTTCGAGACGAATGGCTTGCCAGACACCTCGGCCAATAAAAGCCGAGAACAATGGCATCATTAACAAGCCTCATGACCCGCTTTTGCGCGGGCGAGGATAGCTGGTTAGCCTGATGCAGCACCAGTGACCCAAGTACATCCGAAGTCAGGGACGGAAACGGGAAACCACGGCGCAGCAAAAACAAGCGCCGGAATAAAGAAGACAGCCCAAAGAGCACGGCAGTAAACGCCGGATTTAGAAGCTCTTGGCCAGGTCAACAAAAGCTGCCCTCCAAAGGCAACAGAGACGAACTGTCCATCCTAAACAAGATTCTGGATAAAATATGTCAGATCCACAACACCCCGATAAGCCTGCAAATCATACCCATAGAGAATGTTGGGTTTTCAAGAAGTCCGGCAAGCTCAACACCGAACATAAGGGGCGGGATGCACCAAGAGAAGACGAGGACGAGCCTCGCAAGCAAAGCACTGGGGAACAGAAGAAATTCCCACCAGAAGTCAAAACAGTAAACGTGTTACACGTAACAAAGGGGAGAAACAAAGCGGCACTCCTAGAGATACATGCCCCAGGGCCTATCACCGCGGAGTTCTGCCACTCGTCGTCCCAACTGATCACCTTTGACCATCGGGATTACTCAGCAAGTATCCGGCGTGCAGGATGGGCTGCCTTGGTATTAGACCAAATAATTGACGGATACCACTTCACATGAGTCCTGATGGGCGGCGGCAACAGTTTGAACCTGATATATCAGGACACAGTCCATAAAATGGGGATAGACCCAACAAAAATTAGCCACAGCAATACTACCTTTAAAGGAGTAACGCCAGGCCCAGAGGCCCATTGCACGGGCTCCCTGCTACTAGAGGTTATATTCGGCTTTCTCGATAACTTCCGCAGCGAAAATTTAACGTTCCACATCGCTCCGTTCCAAAGTGGTTATCAAGCACTACTCGGACGCGAAGCTTTCGCTCGCTTTAACGCAATACCGCATTACGCTTCTCTCATGCTTAAGATGCCCGGTCCACATGGTATCATTACTGTAAATGGAAATATTGAGCACTCCTTGCGCGCGGAAGACTGTGCGGCTGCCTTGGCAGCCGCACACTAAACGGCCTCACCAACTAAAGCACCTGACAGGTCGTTAAGACCACGGACGCGGTTGGATGAGTCCGGCGCAGCTATATGTAATTGATACATGTTTGATGGCTATACCCCTATTACAATACAAGGGGCTCAACGCGCGCAAACAAGTGGCAATTAGGCTCAACTTTACTCATTTTGAACTGTACATGGTCTATTTAGGATAACCTACCTTTTGCACGACAACTTTTCAATTAATTTCCTTTATTTTTCAGATGACCATCGTGCTACACCCGTCCAGAATACGACACAATGGAGACACAGGCGCACACATGCAGCAGGTACCCGTTCCAAGGATTCTTTTTAGATTAAGACCCTGCGTAAACCTTTTTTACTGTCTCTTGTTGATACACATCCTCGGATTCTCAATACAATTGAGAAGGATGCTGACGTATTGGCATGTGGCCACGTCAGAATATTGCACGTACCTGGACACCAGGGGCTTATTACAAAGGGCACTGTTTAGGCCCGGTTCACATCATAAAGACCGAATACCTTAGGGAGTGTTCGGCGTCGCAAGTTTGGCCTTATATGCATCAGCTCCAAATCATGTCTTTGGTCAAATGTTGGATTTGCCCGGCTCCTGTGTTTTGCTGCCTTACATTCCGCTCTATCGGCTAAGGCGGCACCAGGAGAACTACTGCGATTGTGCCCTAGTTCATCCGGACGAGCACCTTAGTAGAGAAAGCCGAAAACTGACTATCATGATATAGCGTGAGACTAGTCAACCACTTGATGACCTAGCGGAATCTTCGGGATTCCTCCGCCTTAACGAAGGGCCATTTCCCGGCCAGGCATGTACGCGCCCCGAATCCGGATGAGCGCAGAGCCACCAGGGGCTATATAGTAGCCCCACTGTCAAACTCCTCTGGCTAAGTGAAAGTGTTAACGCATTATAGTCCGATTGCCTAGTTCGCTGCGCTATCACCTCCTTAATGGACCAAGACGTTGGATCAAGTGTGAACATGCGTCTTCTGCGAACACCCCCGCATTATATGCGTGGGGGATGAAGCCGACGACTACCATCTTTCAGGTTATATACATATATAGATAAACGGCCGCACATGAGGCATCATAGTACTTTCGGGCAAAAGTATATATACAGCCTTGATAAATTCAATAAAACATTGTTCTTACAATGGGAATACATGTCACTTAAACATAATATTCTTCGAGCACTGAGCCTCTATCAAACGAGCGCCTTCAAGAACTTCTTCAAAGTAGTGCTCGGCGGCCACTCGGCCTATGGCCGAACCCTGTGCCGCAACAGTGGTGGCATCCATCTCCGCCCAGTATGTTTTGACACGGGCAAGGGCCATCCACGAGCCCTCTATGCACGCCGACCTCTTTACAGCATTGATGCGTGGCACAACTTCAAGGAATTGTTGCACTAAGCTAAAGTAGCTACTCGGCCTTGGCCCTCCCGGCCACAGGTGATCCACAACGGACCTCATGGCAAGTCCGGACAACCTATGGAGCTCGGCCCAACCGGTCAATCGCTCATTCAGCAGCAGTGGACGGACTGGAGCGTGAAACTGTGACCAAGACAACTTTTCCACTTCGGGACCTTTCTGATCCTTGAAGTACTCGGCTGCATTAGCAGCACTTGCAGCCAAATCCATGTACGCGTCCGCAGAACTCCATAGCCGGTCCAGAGGAGCATACTTCGGATCTCCGAACTTAGTCCGCAACAAGAAGGGCTTCCCAGACACGATATCTGCAGCTTGATTCAGCTCCTCCTTCGTCGCTCTACTTTTGGAGCAGGCTTCCTTGGCAGCCACCCTGGCCTTCTCCAGGTCCGTCGCCTTCGCCCGGTTTTCCTCTTCAAGAAGCCGGTAATGGTCAGCAACATCTTTTAACTCCACGGCCATCTTGGCAATTTTTTCTTTGCTCTCGCAATGTGCGGCCTGTTCGTCCCTTAACTCTTCGGCTGCCTGTAAAGAGGCCGCATTGCTACTCCTTGCTTGCTCCTTGGCTCGGGCAAGCTCCGCCCGAAGGGTCTCCATGATGGCCACTCCATCTGCAGTCACAACATATTAAAGATACTGGCACCATGCTGCTCTTATTATGTGACGATCACCAGAAAAGACACTCACCCTGTGCTTCGTCAAGCCGCTTGTTGACAAGCACGATGTCGGCATCTGCTGCATCCAGTTGCCGCTTTAGTTTGGCAAACCCATCAGTCCGGCTAGCCACCGGAGCTTCAACCACCTACACATAAACGCGGTCTAGTTATTACCTGGGACTACGATCCTCTGTTCGCCGCCGTTCTCGATAACAACCAGAGTCTCAGGGGCTACTATCTGCATGGGCATACCTAACGTATGCGGTACTATTAAAGGCATACATTATTTTACGTACCTCGAAGCCCTTCAGCAGATTCATAAAAGCTTCGTGCAAACTGCTTTTGGCGGATGAAATCCTTTCAATTACCGTATCCATTAGCATACGATGCGCTTCCGAGACGATAGCTTTCCCCAGAAGATCCTTCAGTGCGTCTGACCGCACACTGTACAGACCCTTGCCGTCGCTCTCCTCAGGAGCCGGATACTGGGGATGCCGGGCAACCAAAGGGTTACCCTCTGGCGATATTGGATCCGGAGATACCCTTCGCGACGACACTTCAAGGTCGCCCGCTTCTTGAGCTGGGGAGTCCGGGGGAGGCATTTCACTCTCCATCATCTCCGGAAGAAGATCCCCCGAAGATGAACTCTGTCGAGAAGGGCCGCGATCCGGACTACAATTTACAAGCATCGTTTATTGTCTTCGGGAGTAAGGTAGGATATCTTCACTATTAAGTACTTTTTGATTACTTACAGCTCGGTAGAGGGCTGATCCCCGCGCGGACATTGTGCGGCAAGAATACTCTCCAAGGCTGGACCCTCTGGCGGAGATTTCTTCTCCCGTTTGGAAACCTTAGTTTCCGGATCTTCAGAGGTAGTCGTCTTCCTTCCCCGGGGATAGAGAATGTCAGATTCTTCCCCTTGGTTATCCTCCCTCGCGGAGGCGCTCATTCCCTCGATTGGAATAGGTAGCGATGGAGGCCCGCTTTCACCCTCTTTATTCCCCCCTTCATCTTCCTTTGAGGGCACTAGACAAGGTGCTGGCTCGAGCATCTTTTCCAACACCGGATTGTCCAAGCCTTCAGGAAGGGGGGCCGAACACCGGATCATCTTCGCCTTTGTTATCCAGTCCTGGTCAAAGAGCGATTCTTTAGAATGATGTCATGATAAATAAAAGGACAGTGTGTTCGGCCATGGGATTACTTACTTGGGCAGCGGGGCGGTTGCAGCTCAGGCCCACGTCCTCGGTAGTGTCTGGACACTCTGTTCGGGGATCTGAAGAACGATTTGTACATCTCCTCGTGCGTCATGCCAAGGAAATTCTGAATAGTGCGCGGTCCTTCCGGGTTGAATTCCCACATGCAGAGGGGCCGGCGTTTGCAAGGCTGGACTCGATGAACCAACATAACTTGCATTACCATAATCAGACTGAAATCTCCCTCGAAGAGATCTCGGATATGGCTCTGTAGTATTGGCACGTCCTTGGCTGGACCCCAGCTCAGCCCCTGCTGATCCATGACATCAGTTGTGGTGGAGGGCCTGAGCGAAAGGTGGGGGCAGCTACCCACTTGGCACTTTGGGGAGCTGTGATGTAAAACCACTCCTGTTGCCACAATCCGGACACCTTTGGAAAGGAACCCTTTGGCCATGGAGCATCAGCAATTTTGCTTATTAGAGCACCTCCGCACGCTGCGTACTTGTCACACCCTAGCTAGATCAAGCATTAGAGTGTGCATCATGTTTAAATTCCTCTTAAATTTGAAATGGGGAAGACAGAATCCCCAGCACCCCCTGGAAACAACTAGGGTTTACTAAAATTATTTTCAATGAACCTGAAATGCCCTTCTAAAAAGTTCACTCTCTTTGTCTTGGGTTCGAACCTTTGGCAAAATTGGTGCACAATTTTCTAGGTCAACAGAAGGTCATTGAATTAAATCATCAGTATTTGAATTTGGGCATTTAAATGCTATAAAATAATTTAAATGCTCAAATAATTCTGGAAATAAGTGTGGGCTGTTGGAAATATTCTAAACAGAGCCTCTGATTATTTTCAGGATTTTTAGAAGTGCCTAGCTATTTTAATAAAGCCACAAACCTGCAGAAAAATAGAAAAACAGAAATTAAAAGAGAGGGAGAGAACTTACCTAGCCGTAGCCCATCAGCCGGCCCACCTGGCGGCCCAGCGCTGTGCTGGCCCATGCTAGCCAGCTGCTTCGTCCCCGCCAGGCAGGCAGAGAGCTGATGCCGGCAAGCGCGAGCTCGCCACGGCGCCAGCAGCTTGCCGCGTCGCGCGCCTGGACGTTGGATAGGCTCCACGTCGCCGCCCCGACCCCGCGGACACCTCACTCGCCCCCTGCCTCTCTCCCTCGCTCTCCCGCACCATGGCCGCCGCACCTGCCGCCGCACCGCCGCCGTAGTCGTGCCCTCCGTCGTCCCCGCGCCGAGCCACCGTGTCCAGAAGCTCCGCCGCCCTCCACTCCTTCGAGCAAGCCGAACCCCGAGCGCTCGCTTGCCCTGCAGCCTCTGCAACAACCTCGCCCGACTCCGCCATCGCCGGAGATCCTCTTCGTCGTCGCCACCGCATCAGCTCGTCCCCGACGGCGCCGTCCATTTCTACGTGACCGCCGTGAGCCCAGCTCCATCCTCCCCCTCTCCACTAACCCCCTCCTGCACCGTGTGCATCGTACCACGCTCACCCGAGCACCCGCCGCCGCCGAGCTCGTCGCCGACGTGTCTCCGGCCACCCACCGGCCACACCATTGCGACCAACGCACTCACCGCACCAGCAGGAGCCCGTAGCACCATTCCACGCGCCTCGCCGTGCCCCGCAGCCTCGGTTTCGGCCTCACCCGAACTCCGGCGGCCGCCAAGGTCGTCGCCGGTGACGTTTCCAGCCACCCTAGCTCCACCCACTGCCACCACTCGATGCGGCTTGCTCCCAGCTATGCGTAGATGCTGTAAACCCGCAGCCCTCCACCGCGTCTGGCCTCGCCGGCGGCTAAACGCCAGCAAGTTTGACTCTGTTTGAACCCTGGGTGGGCCCAGGTTGACTCCCCTGTGTCTATGACAAGTGGGCCCCCTCTGCTAATTAACCCAGATTAATTTTAACTAAATTTAGTTAGTTTAAATAACTGCTGACACGCGGGCCCCACTGGTCAGGTTGACCTGGACGTCCCCGTTGACCACTAACGTCACCCTGACGCACTGCTGATGCAATAACTAATTTCTAGATTTATTTTATATAGAGAATTCCAGAAAATATCCAAAACTTCTAAAAATCATAGAAAATCAACCATAGCTCCAAATGCAAAGATTTATATATGAAAAATGATCAGAAAAATTGAATCTATCCATCTGTAATGGTTTCATGCATGACAAAACAAGTTAACCTTGCTGTTTAAGCAGAATAAGGTAATGCACTAATAAGGCCATGTTTAATGAGCTAACATTTGAATCTTTGATTCAAATGAGTTCATCCCCTTCTGTTTTAGCTTGCATTAGGCCAAGACACTTTCATCTTGCCATGTCATAGCATGCATCATATTGTTGCATATTGCCATGTGTTGATTATGTCCGGTGTGTCTTTCGTGGTAGGTTCTGCCTCCGAGGATAACCCCGAGTATACGTCTGAAAGGCAGTACCCTACTACCTCTACAACAGGCAAGCAACCCATTGATCATTCCGATACAAACCCATGTTCTTGCTTCTGCTCTTGTTTACTGCATTAAGACAACGCGATTCAAACTGCTGTGTGCTACGGTAGTTGAACCCTTATCCTCTGCATGACTTGTCATTGCCACAGTAACTAGATGAAACCCACTAGCATGTGTAGGAGTTGATTGAGCCATGTATGTGATTCCTACCTTGCTATGCCTGCTATGCTTAGAGTTGTGTCAGGTCTGGTTCATCTGGGTGATGGGCTAGAGTGAAATGTTTATGTCGGTAATGTGAGGGATGTGTTGAACATGTTTTGGTAAAGGTATCGATGAGAGGCCATGTAGGAGTACATGGTGGGTTGTTTCATTGAGACCGTCCATAAGAACTGAGATCTGTATGCGTGATTTAAGATTCAGCTACTACCACACATTGGGCCCTGAAATATGACCCCGCTCGACTTACTGACCCCTCTCGCCCTCTGTCCAGGAGTTGCAACTAGTTTCTGGTGTTTGTAGGTTATGTGTTGGCGGCCGTGCGTAGCGCTGACCCTAGGGGTGGGCTCTGATGCGGTAGATACACTGTGGCCAGGTATGTCGGGCGCCCGTTTGGCGTCTCGGGACTCTGTACACATCGTTTGGGGCCGTTGAGGACACCCTGGCTGGATTTCCTTGCGGATGGAACCTGAATAGGCGATAAACCTGGACTAGAGACTTGTGAGGTTAGTCAGGTCATGGTCTACACCCACGCCGGTTTTTGCTTGAAGTCTGCCAAGCACATGTCGTGTGCAGACGCTAAGTGGTGGAAACATGTGTGATGAAGTACACCCCTGCAGGGTATAAAACTATTCGAATAGCCGCATCCGCGGTAAAGGACTACTTGGTTGCCTATACAGTTCATAGACAAGTTAATGGTTACTACTAAAAGACTCAAGATAAGTGTGAGTACCGAGGATGGCCCTCTCGTAGGATGACGAGGGAAAATCCCTGGTGGAGTGTTGTGTTGGAGAGTAGTGGACTCGTGTGCGAAAACTATTTTACTAGTGGAGTTCCGTAGGATAGCTTAGCCAAGAGTCAAAGCTGGCTTGCTGCAATAACCCCACCACCTTCTTGAGAATAAGCATGTATAGTAGGTTCTGTTGTAAGACTTGTTGAGTACCTTTGTACTCATGTTGCTTAATTACTGTTTTTAGACGACAACACCGCCCCCTCCGATGGGTTCTACGTAGACCTTGACGTCGACGAGTGACTAGCCACCCAGGTGGTGATCTTGGCCATGGAGGGCCCTATGTAGATAGACAGGCCTCAAGAAGCCTTCTTTCTTTCTAGTGTCTATACTCAGACTAGTTGCTTCCGCTTGTGCTTGTATGATTGTATGACTTGAGTGTCGGGTCATGTGACCCCTATCTGTATGAACATGTTATGTATGGCTCTCTGGAGCCTTTAAATAAAGTACTTGAGTTGTAGAGTTTTGTTGTGATGCCATGTTGTATGTACTCATATCGGGCATATTGTGTGTATGATTGAAATGCTTGGTATGAGTGGGATCTGACAATCTAGTTGTTTATCCTTGGCAGCCTTTCTTATGGGGAAATGTAGTCTAGTGTTCCTCGAGCCATAGTAGTCCGCTACAGCCCGGTTCACCGGAGTCCTGCTAGCCCAGCACTACTGTTCAAGACATTTGACTGGCCGGCATGTGTTTCACTTTGTTCCTATGTCTGTCCCTTCGGGGAAATGTCACGCGGTGACATCCGGAGTCCTGCCTAGCCTGCTACAGCCCGGGTTCCCCGGAGTCCTGTTAGCCCAGTGCTACAGCCCGGAATCACTCGTTGATGACCGACATGCTTGATGTGATTCATGTATGCCTGTCTCCATAGGTCTGTGCCGCTTTGGCTTCACGACTAGCCATGTCGGCCCGGGTTCTCTGTCATATGGATGCTAGCAACACTGTCATATACGTGAGCCAAAAGGCACAAACGGTCCCGGGCCATGGTAAGGCGACACCCGTGGGATACCGTGCGTGAGGCCGCAAAGTGATATGAGGTGTTACCGGCTAGATCGATGTGGCTTGGAATCAGGGTCCTGACAGCGTTGGTATCAGAGTCGGACTGCCTGTAGGTTCGTTGAGCCAAACTGGTCGATGTCGAGTCTAGAAATGCTTTAGTTATATGTAGGGGAATTGATTGAGGGAGGGAACGTAAGGCTCTTTTACCCCTTTACCTTATGTCCTCTGATTTGAGTCATTCTCTTCTCTTTCAACGTGGGTTAAGGACTAGGCTCTCTTCTTCTATCAGGTTCACGTGTTACTAATCCGTAGTAGCTTATAGGATTGTTGTTGCAAGCCTCAGTACAGTTTCTACTACTTTTAGTATGTTGCCAGTTGAATCAGAACCTTGATATGATGTTGTTGAGTGGTATTGCAAACTGTTGTGGATGTCTCAAATCTTTTTCTGAGCATTTACAGCCGTTATGCTGTCCAATTTTCCCTAGAAATCCTAATGTCTTTGCATTATGGTTGTGCTTTCAGATGGCCAACCGTGCTCAAAACCAAGTGGTTCGCCTGACCCGGTGCCTCGACGTGCCCGGTCATACTGTTATGTTAGTTCGGGTAATGATCGAGACGGGTTACCATTGGTATCCCGAATACACCGTCGAAGAGCAATTCCGAGACTTTAATGAAAGCAAATATTTCTGCACCGTCAGGATATTTCCTTCTTATCCTGGATCTACCGAGCCCCTCCACTGTTCCTATGGACTCGGGGTTGCTATTGAGATGGCTGTGCAGGATGCTGCCTATTCCATGATGACCATCATGCGAGTCCGGACTGGCCTGCTTCGGAACACCGACTTCCGTTACATGCCAGCTTCACTTCCGGGAGCGCAAGGGTATCTTCAGGCTATCTATGCTGACTCCACTTAGGAGGACTCATTAACTCATACCACTGCCGAGATGCTCGAAGATAAGGACCGAGAGAATCGGGCCTTGAGGCTGGAGCTTTTCAATACCCGTGCTGATCATTGGGCCACATTGACTCGGTTTGCACCTGCGGTGCAAGCTGGATGTATGGACGCAAGGGATCTGTATCTTGTGAGATCTGCTCTGCCAGACATGGTGGATTGGCGTGATGTGGGAGGCATCACCCCACCCCGTGGTCCCCGCAGGTCACCGTTTGTTGGTCCAAGACCTCATCCTAGGCCCTATGGTCCACAAGCTCCTCAGGACCGTCTGTTCCCGGATGATCACGTTGAACTCCCAGGCTATGGAGGTGACTTCTATGAGGACTACTACGGAGCTGTCTGAGTTAGTAGTAGTACCACTAGTATTGTAATAGTTGTATCTTCACTGTCCTGCGTGACTTGTGGAATATGACTTTGTGTGTAATCAATTCCGGCGGTGTAGACAAATAATGTATAGGAGCTTGGAATGCCTCCGATGAGATGTAAGGTCTTTCATCATAGTTGTACTGTAGCCTGAGCTTGTACTAAACTATGTATGATGTGTATGACCGTTGGTATATATATGGCAGTTTTATATTACCATGACATACGGATGAACATCTCTGCATTCCGTGTTATCCATTACATTCTGCACTTCCTTGCTAAGTTTGAGCCATCCTTATCTAAAACATTGTCTTGTTTTCTCCTAGGATGGTCAACACCCGCAGCAACCCTGCTGCCCCGGAGCAGGGGGAAGCCAGTGCAGCTAGGGGTGAAAATCTGCCTCACCCGCCCTCTCTGGCCGAAGTGATGCTGGAGGCAGAAAGAAACAAGCGTGAGACTAACCGCCTGCTGGAGCGAATTGAGCAGAACACTGCACGCCATCCACGAAATGACTTGGTGTCAATCAATGACTTTATCAAGCTGTACCCACCAAATTTTAACCATTCCGTCGAGCCCCTCGACGCGGATGACTGGCTTCGCAGCATCACCCACAAGCTACGTTCTGCCAACGTAGCCGAAGCCGACAAGGTTACTTATGCTGCCTATCATCTTGAAGGCCCTGCTAGCCTTTGGTGGGAAAACTTCGAAGCTATGCGCCCGGTCGGTCAAATTACTACTTGGGCTGAATTCAGTGAGGCTTTCCGTGAGCATCACATTCTGGAAGGTCTCATAGATCGCAAGAGGGAGGAGTTCTGCAATTTCACCCAAGGAAGACTGACTGTGGATGCATATAGTCGTGAATTTGGGAATCTGGCACGTTATGCCCCTGAAGAGGTATCTACTGACGCTAAGAAGCAGGCAAGGTTCCGCAAGGGACTTAGCCCTGAGCTTTGCCGCGATCTTCGTCTGCACGAGTGCACATCCTTTCAGAAGTTGGTCAATAAAGCCATCAGCGCTGAGACAGGCCAGACTGATTATGACGCTTCATGCAAGCACT
This sequence comes from Triticum urartu, assembly GCF_056163025.1. Lineage (NCBI taxonomy): Eukaryota > Viridiplantae > Streptophyta > Magnoliopsida > Poales > Poaceae > Triticum > Triticum urartu. The sequence goes on along the minus strand of NC_141879.1, from coordinate 208,580,937 downwards.
CCCGTGATTTTGGCTCCTCATCCGGCTCTAGAGCTCAGAAGCGCCGGGTGTGGATTCCAAGCACGGCACTGCCACCCAGGTTTATTCCGAGGCCATCCTTTGAGGCGCCTCGTCCCAACCAGCAGTTTGCACCGCCCAAGCCCTATGGTGGCCCCGCTGCTAATGATGCTCCATGCCCCAATGTGGTGACATGCTTCAAGTGTGGAGAGCCGGGTCACTATAGCCGAGAGTGTCCCCAGAACAACAACTCCAATCAAACTGGAAAGTCCGTTGGCCGTGGTAAGCCACCGGGAAAGACATTCTACGCCAAGCCGGTCACTACTACACGTGGCCATGTCAACTATGTTTTAGCCGAGGAGGCTTATGAGGATCCTAACGTCGTCCTTGGTACGCTCCTTGTTAATTGCCATCCGGCATCTGTTCTTTTCGATACTGGAGCATCTCATTCATTCATATCCGAGAACTATGCTCGATTGCATAACACGACATTCTGTGACATGCCCTGTACCATGGAAATTCAAACCCCTGGCTCTAGATGGCAAACTTCTAGAGTAAGCCATGGGAACGAAATTCTTATCGATAGACTTGTCTCCCTTGCATCCTTAATAGCTCTCAAGTCCTCAGACATAAACATCATTTTGGGTATGGACTAGATGTCAGCTCATTATGCTAAGATTGATTGTGCCACTAGAACCGTTCAACTTACTCACCCATCGGGCAAGATAGTCAATGTCTTAACTCGAGTGGCCAAGCGCCAGCTTTACTACCTAAATGCCAACCCCCTTCCAGACCTTGAGGATGTTCCGGTAGTCCGAGACTTTACGGATGTCTTTCCAGAAGAACTGCCAGGTGTTCCACCTGACAGGGATGTCGAGTTTGTGATAGACCTTGTTCTAGGAACCGTTCCAATTTCTAGAAGACCCTACAGGATGGCACCCTTAGAACTAGCTGAGCTTAAGAACCAACTCGATGAGTCCTTGAAAAAGGGTTTCATTCGTCCTAGTTCCTCTCCTTGGGCTTGCCCCATCCTCTTCGCCAAGAAGAAGGATGGAACGGATCGAATGGTTGTAGATTACCGACCTGTCAACCTGGTCACTATCAAGAACAAGTATCCGCTTCCCAGGATCAACGATCTGTATGATCAGCTCGCTGGATCCTCAGTCTTTTCCAAGATGGATTTGAGGTTGGGCTACCATCAAATCAAAATCAGAAACGGGGACATTCCCAAAACGTCCTTTGTTACTCGTTATGGCCAATATGAATATAGCGTTATGTCCTTCGGTTTAACCAATGCCCCAGCCACCTTCTCCCAGTTAATGAACTCGGTCTTCATGAAGTACTTGGATAAATTCGTCGTAGTATACCTCGATGACATACTCATCTACTCCAAGAATGAGGAGGAACATGCCGAACATCTAAGGCTGGTATTGATGAAACTTCGAGAGCATCGCCTTTATGCCAAATTCTCCAAGTGTGAATTTTTGTTGCCAGAAGTGACCTATCTAGGCCATGTAATCTCTGGTAGGGGTATTGCTATCAATCCCGAGCGAGTTCAAGCCGTCCTTGATTGGACTCTACCTGAGATGGTCAAGCAAGTTCGGAGCTTCCTTGGCTTAGCGAGCTATTGCCGCCGCTTCGTCGAGAATTTCTCCAAGGTTGCTAAACCTCTAACTGAACTCCTCAAGAAAGATAAAAAGTTCGAGTGGACTCCACAGTGCGAGTTCAGCTTTCAGGAACTGAAAAGACGCCTGACATCTGCTCCCGTACTGGTACCACCAGATTTCTCCAAGGACTTTATTATCTATTGCGACGCCTCCCGACAAGGACTAGGTTGCATACTCATGCAAGATCGTCAGGTAATTGCCTATGCTTCACGGCAATTACACCCACATGAGGAAAATTATCCCACACATGATCTAGAGCTTGCAGCTGTAGTCCATGCACTTAAAACTTGGCGACATTACCTCCTCGGTAATCGTTGCGAGATCTTCACCGATCACCAAAGTTTGAAATATATCTTCACCCAACCAGATTTGAATCTCAGGCAAAGACGTTGGGTCGAGTTGATCTCGGATTACGACTTAGGAATAACTTACACCCCGGGCAAAGCCAATGTCATGGATGATGCACTAAGTCGTAAGTCCTATTGTAACAACCTGATGTTACAACAAAGTCAACCACTTCTCCATGAGGAATTTTGTAAGATTAATCTTCACATTGTTCCTCGAGGTTTTCTATCCACCCTGGTGGCGAAACCTACCCTTATGGATCAAATCATAGCTGCCCAGAAGCGTGATAAGGGCATATCTCGGATTAAGGAAAGCATTGCTAGTGGGGTTGCTAAATGTTTTTCCATGGATAAGCGGGGTGCTGTCTTCTTCGGGAACCATTTGGTAGTTCCCATGAAACAACATCTACACTAGTTGATCCTTAAGGAAGCTCACGAATCCCCTCTCACCATTCATCCCGGTAGTACTAAAATGTATCAAGACCTACGCCAAAGGTTTTGGTGGACTAGGATGAAAAGAGAAATCACTCAATACATTGCTAATTGCGATGTTTGTCGTCGTGTTAAAGCAGAGCATCAACGGCCTGCTGGCACCCTTCAACCTTTGGCTATTCCCGAGTGGAAATGGGATAAAATAAGTATGGATTTCATCACTGGGTTTCCCAGGACCAAAAGAGGGAATGATGCCATCTTCGTCGTGATCGACCGTCTTTCCAAAGTAGCCCACTTTCTACCTGTTCGTGAGAGTATCACCGCTAGCCAGCTAGCCGATTTATACATCTCCCGAATAGTGTCTCTTCATAGTGTTCCATTGGAAATTAACTCAGACCGTGGGAGTCTCTTCACCTCTCGATTTTGGGAAAGTTTCCAAAATGCTATGGGAACTCGTCTCTCTTGTAGCACCGCCTTCCACCCTCAATCAAGTGGTCAAGTAGAACGAGTCAATCAAATTCTGGAAGATATGCTCCGAGCCTCTGTCATCTCGTTCGGAATGGGTTGGGAGAAATGCCTTCCATTCGCGGAGTTTGCTTACAACAATAGTTATCAAGCTAGCTTGGGCAAGGCTCCTTTCGAAGTTCTCTATGGACGAAAATGTCGAACGCCTCTTAACTGGTCAGAAACCGGGGAAAGACAACTCTTTGGCCCGGATATGATTCAGGAAGCAGAAAAACATGTTCGCGTTATTCGTGAGAAATTGAAAACAGCCCAATCTCGTCAAAAGAGTCAATATGATCGTAAACATAAGCCTATGACTTATGAAGTCGGCGAGAAGGCCTACCTTCGGGTTACTCCGTTAAAGGGAACCCATCGTTTTGGTATCAAAGGCAAATTGGCTCCTTGTTACATTGGACCTTTTCGCATTCTTGCCAAACGAGGAGAAGTTGCCTACCAATTGGAACTACCTTCGCATCTTTCCAGAGTTCACGATGTCTTCCATGTTTCTCAACTCAGGCGTTGCTTCGCGGATCCTATCCATGGAGTGGACCACGAAACGCTTGATCTACAAGATAACCTCTCATATCGGGAATATCCCGTTCGTATCCTTGATCAAGCCGAGCGTACCGCTCGACGCCATAACATCAAGTTTCTCAAGGTTCAATGGTCACACCATTCCGAGAAAGAAACCACTTGGGAAAGGGAGGATCGTCTTCGACTCGAGTACCCCACCTTCTTCCCGGAGGATCATAAATCTCGGGACGAGATTCTTTTGAGTGGGGGTGAGTTGTCACACCCTAGCTAGATCAAGCATTAGAGTGTGCATCATGTTTAAATTCCTCTTAAATTTGAAATGGGGAAGACAGAATCCCCAGCACCCCCCGGGAAACAACTAGGGTTTACTAGAATTATTTTCAATGAACCTGAAATGCCCTTCTAAAAAGTTCACTTTCTTTGTCTTGGGTTAGAACCTTTGGCAAAATTGGTGCACAATTTTCTAGGTCAACAGAAGGTCATTGAATTAAATCATCAGTATTTGAATTTGGGCATTTAAATGCTATAAAATAATTTAAATGCTCAAATAATTCTGGAAATAAGTGTGGGCTGTTGGAAATATTCTAAACAGAGCCTCTGATTATTTTCAGGATTTTTAGAAGTGCCTAGCTATTTTAATAAAGCCACAAACCTGCAGAAAAATAGAAAAACAGAAATTAAAAGAGAGGGAGAGAACTTACCTGGCCGTAGCCCATCAGCCGGCCCACCTGGCGGCCCAGCGCTGTGCTGGCCCATGCCAGCCAGCTGCTTCGTCCCCGCCAGGCAGGCAGAGAGCTGACGCCGGCAAGCGCGAGCTTGCCACGGCGCCAGCAGGTTGCCGTGTCGCGCGCCTGGACACTGGATAGGCTCCACGTTGCCGCCCCGACCCCGCGGACACCTCACTCGCCCCCTGCCTCTCTCCCTCGCTCTCCTGCACCATGGCCGCCGCACCTGCCGCCGCACCGCCGCCGTAGTCGCGCCCTCCGTCGTCCCCGCGCCGAGCCACCGTGTCCAGAAGCTCCGCCGCCCTCCACTCCTTCGAGCAAGCCGAGCCCCGAGCGCTCGCTTGCCCCGCAGCCTCTGCAACAACCTCCCCCGACTCCGCCATCGCCGGAGATCCTCTTCATCGTCGCCACCACATCAGCTCGTCCCCGACGGCGCCGTCCATTTCTACGTGACCGCCGTTAGCCCAGCTCCATCCTCCCCCTCTCCATTAACCCCCTCCTGCACCGTGTGCACCGTACCACGCTCACCCGAGCACCCGCCGCCGCCGAGCTCGTCGCCGACGTGTCTCCGGCCACCCACCGGCCACACCATTGCGACCAATGCACTCACCGCACCAGCAGGAGCGCGTAGCTCCATTCCACGCGCCTCGCCGTGCCCCGCAGCCTCGGTTTCGGCCTCGCCCGAACTCGGCGGCCGCCAAGGTTGTCACCGGTGACATTTCCGGCCACCCTAGCTCCACCCACTACCACCACTCGATGCGGCTTGCTCCCAGCTATGCGTAGATGCTCTCTACCGTCGTTTTGGTTGCCGGAGCACGAAACCCGCAGCCCTTCGCCGCGTCTGGCCTCGCCGACGTTTATGACAAGTGGGCCCCCCCTCTGCTAATTAACCCAGATTAATTTTAACTAAATTTAGTTAGTTTAAATAACTGCTGACACACGGGACCCACTGGTCAGGTTGACCTGGACGTCCCCGTTGACCACTGACGTCACCCTGACGCACTGCTGATGCAATAACTAATTTCTAGATTTATTTTTATATAGAGAATTCCAGAAAATATCCAAAACTTCTAAAAATCATAGAAAATCAACCATAGCTCCAAATGCAAAGATTTATATATGAAAAATGATCAGAAAAATTGAATCTATCCATCTGTAATGGTTTCATGCATGACAAAACAAGTTAACCTTGCTGTTTAAGCAGAATAAGGTAATGCACTAATAAGGCCATGTTTAATGAGCTAACATTTGAATCTTTGATTCAAATGAGTTCATCCCCTTCTGTTTTAGCTTGCATTAGGCCAAGACACTTTCATCTTGCCATGTCATAGCATGCATCATATTGTTGCATATTGCCATGTGTTGATTATGTCCGGTGTGTCTTTCGTGGTAGGTTCTGCCTCCGAGGATAACCCCGAGTATACGTCTGAAAGGCAGTACCCTACTACCTCTACAACAGGCAAGCAACCCATTGATCATTCCGATACAAACCCATGTTCTTGCTTCTGCTCTTGTTTACTGCATTAAGACAACGCGATTCAAACTGCTGTGTGCTACGGTAGTTGAACCCTTATCCTCTGCATGACTTGCCATTGCCACAGTAACTAGATGAAACCCACTAGCATGTGTAGGAGTTGATTGAGCCATGTATGTGATTCCTACCTTGCTATGCCTGCTATGCTTAGAGTTGTGTCAGGTCTGGTTCATCTGGGTGATGGGCTAGAGTGAAATGTTTATGTCGGTAATGTGAGGGATGTGTTGAACATGTTTTGGTAAAGGTATCGATGAGAGGCCATGTAGGAGTACATGGTGGGTTGTTTCATTGAGACCGTCCATAAGAACTGAGATCTGTATGCGTGATTTAAGATTCAGCTACTACCACACATTGGGCCCTGAAATATGACCCCGCTCGACTTACTGACCCCTCTCGCCCTCTGTCCAGGAGTTGCAACTAGTTTCTGGTGTTTGTAGGTTATGTGTTGGCGGCCGTGCGTAGCGCTGACCCTAGGGGTGGGCTCTGATGCGGTAGATACACTGTGGCCAGGTATGTCGGGCGCCCGTTTGGCGTCTCGGGACTCTGTACACATCGTTTGGGGCCGTTGAGGACACCCTGGCCGGATTTCCTTGCGGATGGAACCTGAATAGGCGATAAACCTGGACTAGAGACTTGTGAGGTTAGTCAGGTCGTGGTCTACACCCACGCCGGTTTTTGCTTGAAGTCTGCCAAGCACATGTCGTGTGCAGACGCTAAGTGGTGGAAACATGTGTGACGAAGTACACCCCTGCAGGGTATAAAACTATTCGAATAGCCGCGTCCGCGGTAAAGGACTACTTGGTTGCCTATACAGTTCATAGACAAGTTAATGGTTACTACTAAAAGACTCAAGATAAGTGTGAGTACCGAGGATGGCCCTCTCGTAGGATGACGAGGGAAAATCCCCGGTGGAGTGTTGTGTTGGAGAGTAGTGGACTCGTGTGCGAAAACTATTTTACTAGTGGAATTCCGTAGGATAGCTTAGCCAAGAGTCAAAGCTGGCTTGCTGCAATAACCCCACCACCTTCTTGAGAATGAGCATGTATAGTAGGTTCTGTTGTAAGACTTGCTGAGTACCTTTGTAATCATGTTGCTTAATTACTCTTTTCAGACGACAACACCGCCCCCTCCGATGGGTTCTATGTAGACCTTGACGTCGACGAGTGACTAGCCACCCAGGTGGTGATCTTGGCCATGGAGGTCCCTATGTAGATAGACAGGCCTCGAGAAACCTTCTTTCTTTCCAGTGTCTGTACTCAGACTAGTTGCTTCCGCTTGTGCTTGTATGATTGTATGACTTGAGTGTCGGGTCATGTGACCCCTATCTGTATGAACATGTTATGTATGGCTCTCTGGAGCCTTTAAGTGAAGTAATTGAGTTGTAGAGTTTTGTTGTGATGCCATGTTGTATGTACTCATATCGGGCATATTGTGTGCATGATTGAAATGCTTGGTATGAGTGGGATCCGACAATCTAGTTGTTCATCCTTGGCAGCCTTTCTTATGGGGAAATGTAGTCTAGTGTTCCTCGAGCCATAGTGGTCCGCTACAGCCCGGTTCATCGGAGTCCTGCTAGACCAGCACTACTGTTCAGGACATTTGACTGGCCGGCATGTGTTTCACTTCGTTCCTATGTCTGTCCCTTCGGGGAAATGTCACGCGGTGACATTCGGAGTCCTGCCTAGCCTGCTATAGCCCGGGTTCGCCGGAGTCCTGTTAGCCCAGTGCTACAGCCCGGAATCACTCGCTGATGACCGACATGCTCGATGTGATTCATGTATGCCTATCTCCATAGGTCTGTGCCGCTTTGGGTTCACGACTAGCCATGTCGGCCCGGGTTCTCTGTCATATGGATGCTAGCGACACTGTCATATACGTGAGCCAAAAGGCGCAAACGGTCCCGGGCCATGGTAAGGCGACACCCATGGGATACCGTGCGTGAGGCTGCAAAGTGATATGAGGTGTTACCAGCTAGATCGATGTGGCTTGGAATCGGGGTCCTGACGGTACTGCCCCTCGACCATCTTCGGCTTCACATCGAAGGTCTTGATCCACATGCCGAAGTGAGGGGTAATGCGGAGGAAGGCCTCACAAACGGCAATATATGACGAGATGTGAAGAAGGGAATCTGGGGCCAGATCATGAAAATCCAGCCCGTAATAGAACATAAGACCCCTAACAAAGGGATCCAGAGCGAGGCCTGCTACGTCTTGAGCTTGTGTTGGTTTTCCCCGAAGAGGAAGGGATGATGCAGAAGAGTAGCGTAAGTATTTCCCTCAGTTTTTGAGAACAAAGGTATCAATCCAGTAGGAGCCCACGCTCAAGTCCCTCGTACCTGCACAAAGCGATAGCTACTCGCAACGAACACGATTAGGGGTTGTCAAGCCCTTCACGGTCACTTATGAGAGTGAGATCTGATAGACAGAATATTTTTGGTATTTTTGATATAAAGATGCAAAGTAAAAAGTAAAGGAAAATTAAATAGCAAAGCAATATAAAAGTAATGGAGATTGATATGATGAGAATAGACCCGGGGTCGTAGGTTTCACTAGTGGCTTCTCTCAAGAGCATAAGTATTCTACGGTGGGTGAACAAATTACTGTTGAGCAATTGATAGAATTGTGCATAATTATGAGAATATCTAGGCATGATCTTGTATATAGGCATCACGTCCGTGACAAGTAGATCGAAATGATTCTGCATCTACTACTATTACTCCACTCATCGACCGCTATCCAGCATGCATCTAGAGTATTAAGTTAAAAACACAGTAACGCCTTAAGCAAGATGACATGATGTAGAGAGATAAATTCATGCAATATGAAATAAACCCCATCTTGTTATCCTCGATGGCAACGATACAGTACGTGCCTTGCTGCCCCTTCTGTCACTGGGTAAGGACACCGCAAGATCGAACCCAAAGCTAAGCACTTCTCCCATGGCAAGAACTACCAATCTAGTTGGCCAAACCAAACGGATAATTCGAAGAGACTTGCAAAGATAACCAATCATGCATAAAATAATTCAGAGAAGATTCAAATATTATTCATAGATAGACTTGATCATAAACCCACAATTCATCGGTCTCAACAAACACACCGCAAAAAGAAGATTACATCAAATAGATCTCCACAAGAGAGGGGGAGAACTTTGTATTGAGATTCAAAGAGAGAGAAGAAGCCATCTATCTACTAACTATGGACCCGAAGGTATGAGGTAAACTACTCACGCTTCATCGGAGGGGATAGGATGATGTAGAAGCCCTCCGTGATGACGGCCCTCTTCCGGCGGAGCTCCGGAACAGGCCCCAAGATGGGATCTCGTGGATACAGAAAGTTGCGGCGGTGGAATTAGGGTTTTGGCTCCTGTTCTGATCGTTTGGGGGTACGTGTGTATATATAGGAGGAAGGAGTACGTCGGTGGAGCACCGAGGGGCCCACGAGGCAGGGGCGCGCCCTAGGGGGGGCGCCCCCCACCTTCGTGACCACCTCTTTGATCCCTTGCAGTAGGGTCCAAGTCTCCTGGATCACGTTCGATGAGAAAATCACGTTTCCAAAGATTTTATTCCGTTTGGACTCTGTTTGATATTCTGTTTATCTGAAACACCGAAATAGGCAAAAAACAGCAATTCTAGGCTGGGCCTCCGGTTAATAGGTTAGTCCCAAAAATAGTATAAAAGTGGAAAATAAAGGCCAATATAGTCCAAAATAGTAGATAATATAGCATGGAGCAATAAAAAATTATAGATACATTGGAGACGTATCAGGCATCCCCAAGCTTAATTCCTGCTCGTCCTCGAGTAGGTAAATGATAAAAAGAGAATTTTTGATGCGGAGTGCTACTTGGCATAATTTTAATGTAAATCTTCTTAATTGTGGTATGAATATTCAGATTAGAAAGATTCAAGACAAAAGTTTATATTGACATAGAAAATAATAATACTTCAAGCATACTAACAAAGCAATTATGTCTTCTCAAAATAACATGGCCAAAGAAAGTTATCCCTACAAAATCATATAGTCTGGCTATGCTCCATCTTCCCCACACAAAGTATTTAAATCATGCACAACCCCGATGACAAGCCAAGAAATTGTTTCATACTCTAACTTTTTCAAAACTTTTTCAATCTTCACGCAATACATGAGCGTGAGCCATGGATATAGCACTATAGGTGGAATAGAATGGTGGTTGTGGAGAAGACAAAAAGGAGAAGATAGTCTCACATCGACTAGGCGTATCAACTGGCTATGGAGATGCCCATCAATAGATATCAATGTGGGTGAGTAGGGATTGCCATGCAACGGATGCACTAGAGTTATAAATGTATGAAAGCTCAACAAAAGAAACTAGTGGGTGTGCATCCAACTTGCTTGCTCACGAAGACCTAGGGCAATTTGAGGAAGCCCATCATTGGAATATACAAGCCAAGTTCTATAACGTAAAATTCCCACTAGTATATGAAAGTGACAACATGTGAGACTCTCTATATGAAGAACATGGTGCTACTTTGAATCACAATATACGAGACTCGCTATATCATGGTGCTACTTTGAAGAACAAGTGTGGAAAAAGGATAGTAGCATTGCCCCTTTTTTTTGGGCCTTCTTTTTTTCTTTGGCCTTTCTCTCTTTTTTTTTGGGACAATGCTCTATTGAATGATGATCATCACACTTCTATTTATTTACAACTCAATGATTACAACTCGATACTAAAACAAAGTATGACTCTATATGAATGCCTTCGGTGGTGTACCGGGATATGCAATGAATCAAGAGTGACAAGTATGAAAGAATTATGAATGGTGGCTTTGCCACAAATACTATGTCAACTACATGATCATGCTAAGAAATTTGACAATGATGGATATGGCATGATGAACTAGATGGTGGAAAGTTGCATGGCAATATATCTCGGAATGGCTATGGAAATGCCATAATAGGTAGGTATGGTGGCTGTTTTGAGGAAGGTATATGGTAGGTGTATGATACCGGCGAAAGTTGCGCGGTATTAGAGAGGCTAGCAAGGGTGGAAGGGTGAGAGTGTGTATAATCCATGGACTCAACATTAGTCATAAAGAACTCATATACTTATTGCAAAAATTTAGAAGTTATCAAAGCAAAGTATTAGGCGCATGCTCCTAGGGGGATAGATTGGTAGGAAAAGACCATCACTCGTCCCCGACTGCCACTCATAAGGAAGACAATCAATAAATAAATCATGCTCTGACTTCATCACATAACGGTTCACCATACGTGCATGCTACGGGAATCACAAACTTCAACACAAGTATTCTTTGAATTCACAACTACTCAACTAGCATGAATTTAATATTATCACCTCCATATCTCAAAACAATTATCATGCTTCAATCTTTTCTTAGTATTCAACACACTCAAAAGAAAGTTCCACAAATCATGAATACCAAGCATATTGTTATTAGGCAAATTACCATGCTATTAAGAGACTCTCAAATTAATTTAAGTGAAGCATGAGAGATCAATAGTTTATTTAAAACATATCCACCGCCGTGCTCTAAAAGATCTAAGTGAAGCACATAGATCAGAATTATCTAGCTCAAAAGATATAAGTGAAGCACATATAGCAAAATTATCTAGCTCAAAAGATATAAGTGAAGCACATAGAGCAAAATTATCTAGCTCAAAAGATATAAGTGAAGCACATAGAGTATTATATCAAATTTTAATTCATATATGGCTCTCTCAAAAGGTGTGTATAGCAAGGATGATTGTGGCATACTAACAAACAAAGACACAAATAATACAAGACGCTCCAAGCAAAACACATATCATGTTGGTGAATAAAAATATAGCTCCAAGTAAATTGCCGATGGAAGTGGATGAAAGAGGGGATGCCTTCCGGGGCATCCCCAAGCTTTGACTTTTTGGTGTCCTTGTATTATCTTGGGGGTGCTATGGGCATCCCCAAGCTTAGGCTCTTGCGACTCCTTGGTCAATGATCCATCAAAAGAATTCACCCAAAACTTGAAAACTTCACAACACAAAACTCAAAATAGAAAACTCGTGAGCTCCGTTAGCGAAAGAAAACAAAAGATCACTTCAAGGTACTGTAATGAACTAATTCTTTATTTATATTGGTGTTAAAACTAATGTATTCCAACTTATCTATGGATTATAAACTATTTTACTAGCCATAGATTCATCAAAATAAGCAAACAACACACGAAAAACAGAATCTGTCAAAAACAGAACAGTCTGTAGTAATCTGTAGCTAGATCAAGATATGGAACCCCAAAAATTCTAAAATAAATTTCTGGACGTGAGGAATTTATATATTAATCATATGCAAAAAGAATTAACTAAATAGCACTCTTAAAATAAAAATGACAGCAGTTCTCGTGAGCACTAACGTTTCTGTTTTACAGCAAGTTCAACAAGACTTTCCCCAAGTCTTCCCAACGGTTCTACTTGGCACAAACACTAATTAAACACAAAAAGACACAAACAAAACAGAGGCTAAATAATTTATTTATTAATAAACAGGAGAAAAAATCAAGGAATAAAAATAAAATTGGGTTGCCTCCCAACAAGCGCTATCGTTTAACGCCCCTAGCTAGGCATAACGAGCAAAAATAGATCTAGGTATTGCCATCTTTGGTAGGTAATTCTTCAATTAAGCATCTACCATCTTTAGGAATTTCTTTATATTTATTAATTATCAAACTTTTAGGCACAAGATCAAAAAATTAATTTATAATAAATGGTTCTTTAATGATAGCAAAAAGATTGGGATGAATACTTATAGATTTAAGATCAGCAGTTTCCTTACTAGATTATTCACCCTTATTTTTAGGAACATACATAAGCTTGGCAATTTTAGTAGGAGGACTAGGAGTATTCTTTACGGAAGAAAAAGCGGTTCCCAAATTTGCAATGATACCCTCAAGTTTATCAATTCTAGTAGAATCTAAGTTCATCTTCTCATTAACTATGGGTTCCTTTTCCTTAATATTTTTCAATGTCATTCCTACCTTAGATCCATATTGAGTAATTTGATTGTGGATCTTTATCTAGATTTTCAATTGATTCAATAGTAGCAACTTTATTTTCAATAATTTCAAGTCTTTGCATAACATGCTTCAAAGTTAACATGGTTCCATTAACCAAAAGAGGTGGTGAGCCAAATAAATCTATCATAGCATTATAAGAATCAAAAGTATGGCTACCCAAGAAGTTCCCTCCGGTAATGGTATCGAGGATATATCTATACCAAGGATTAATACCTACATAAAAATTGCGAAGAAGAACTAAGGTAGATTGTTTCCTGGTAGATCTATTTTGAGCATTGCAAATTCTATACCAAGCATCTTTTAGATTTTCTCCCTCCCTTTGTTTAAAATTTAGAACTTCACTCTCGGGAGACAACGGAGAAGATATGAGACTAGCCATGACGACAAGCAAACAAACTAGCACGCGAGCAAACAAAAAGGCAAACAGAGAAGGAGGATAGAGAGAGAGGGTGAATAAAACAGCAAGGGTGAATTGGGGGGGAGAGGAAAACGAGAGGCAAATAGCAAATAATGTAATGCGAGAGATAGAGATTGTGATGGGTACTTGGTATGTTGACATTTTGCGTAGACTCCCTGGCAACGGCGCCAGAAATCCTTCTTGCTACGTCTTGAGCTTGTGTTGGTTTTCCCCGAAGAGGAAGGGATGATGCAGCAGAGTAGCGTAAGTATTTCCCTCAGTTTTTGAGAACCAAGGTATCAATCTAGTAGGAGCCCACGCTCAAGTCCCTCGTACCTGCACAAAGCGATAGCTACTCGCAACCAATGCGATTAGGGGTTGTCAAGCCCTTCACGGTCACTTACGAGAGTGAGATCTGATAGATAGAATATTTTTGGTATTTTTGGTATAAAGATGCAAAGTAAAAAGTAAAGGCAATGTAAATAGCAAAGCAATATAAAAGTAATGGAGATTGATATGATGAGAATAGACCCGGGGGCCATAGGTTTCACTAGTGGCTTCTCTCAAGAGCATAAGTATTCCACGGTGGGTGAACAAATTACTGTTGAGCAATTGATAGAATTGTGCATAATTATGATAATATCTAGGCATGATCATGTATATAGGCATCACGTCTGTGACAAGTAGATCGAAACGATTCTGCATCTACTACTATTACTCCACTCATCGACCGCTATCCAGCATGCATCTAGAGTATTAAGTTAAAAACACAGTAACGCCTTAAGCAAGATGACATGATGTAGGGAGATAAATTCATGCAATATGAAATAAACCCCATCTTGTTATCCCCGATGGCAACGATACAATACGTGCCTTGCTGCCCCTTCTGTCACTGGGTAAGCACTTCTCCCATGGCAAGAACTACCAATCTAGTTGGCCAAACCAAACGGATAATTCGAAGAGACTTTCAAAGATAACCAATCATGCATAAAAGAATTCAGAGAAGATTCAAATATTAATCATAGATAGACTTGATCATAAACCCACAATTCATCGGTCTCAACAAACACACCGTGAAAAGAAGATTACATTGAATAGATCTCCACAAGAGAGGGGGAGAACTTTGTATTGAGATTCAAAGAGAGAGAAGAAGCCATCTAGCTACTAACTATGGACCCGAATGTCTGAGGTAAACTACTCACACTTCATCAGAGGGGCTAGGATGATGTAGAAGCCCTCCGTGATGATGGCCCTCTTCCGGTGGAGCTCCGGAATAGGCCCCAAGATGGGATCTCGTGGATACAGAAAGTTGCAGCGGTGGAATTAGGGTTTTGGCTCCTATTCTGATCGTTTGGGGGTACGTGTGTATATATAGGAGGAAGGAGTACGTCGGTGGAGCACCGAGGGGCCCACGAGGCAGGGGCGCGCCCTAGGGGGGGCGCCCCCACCCTCGTGACCACCTCTTTCATCCCTTGCAATAGGGTCCAAGTCTCCTGGATCACGTTCGGTGAGAAAATCACATTTCCGAAGATTTTATTCCGTTTGATATTTTGTTTATCCGAAACACTGAAATAGGCAAAAAAATAGCAATTCTGGGTTGGGCCTCTGGTTAATAGGTTAGTCCCAAAAATAATATAAAAGTGGAAAATAAATCCCAATATAGTCCAAAACAGTAGATAATATAGCATGGAGCAATCAAAAATTATAGATACGTTGGAGACGTATCATGGCCTAGTCCTCGGAGGAAGTGGGAGACGAACACAACGCTCCCTTTGGGTTCGGGAGTAGGGACGACCTGCCCTCGGGCGGGCAGCCTATGCGAAATTTCGACGGTCAGATATCTGGCCTCCCTCAACTTCTTGATGTCCTCCTCCGTGACAGAGGAAGGCATCCACCGGCCTTGAAGGCTGGATCCAGACATGATTGAACATCTGAAGCACCTGACCTGGGCTTTGGGTGTTAGAACTCGAGGTGTGGGAAGGATTCGATTGAGCGCGGGAGGGAAAAAAGAAAAAAGCCTTGTCCCTTTATAAAGGGGATGAATATCAGGCATCCTCCTCGTGGCCGTTCGAGACTTACCTAAGATCTAGGAGTCATACTAACAGGCACGGTTGTGTTACCCATGTTTGTATTGATGAGAATCCCGTGATAAGGGGAACACGATCTCTAATTTGACAAGACGTGTCAAGAAACTGCCTCGCGTTATGTGCGGGGCTGGTTAAAGAAAAACGGTTCAAATAATTACCGGGCCGTGGCGTGATGTCGTGCTGCCAAAACGTGTCAGTAGATTAGATTTGTGGAAATATTATTCTCTCTACGGTGGTATGTGGAACTTATTTTGCAGGGTCGGACACTATCCTTGTATTCAAACTCTTCCGTGGTGTATTTGGAGGAGGAACCCGCCTTGCAATGCCGAAGACAACACTGCGCGCCGGACTCATCGTCATTGAAGCCTCGTTCAGGGGCTACTGAGGGAGTCCTGGATTAGGGGGTCTCCGAACAGCCGGACTATATCCTTTGGCCGGACTGTTGGACTATGAAGATACGAGATTGAAGACTTCGTCCCGTGTCCGGATGGGACTCTACTTGGCGTGGAAGGCAAGCTAGGCAATACGGATATGCATATCTCATCCTTTGTAACCGACCTTGTGTAACCCTAGCCTCCTCTGGTGTCTATATAAACCGGAGGGTTTTAGTCCGTAGGACAACATACAATCATACCATAGGCTAGCTTCTAGGGTTTAGCCTCTCTGATCTCGTGGTAGATCTACTCTTGTACTACTCATATTATCAAGAATAATCAAGCAGGACGTAGGGTTTTACCTCCATCAAGAGGGCTCGAACCTGGGTAAAACATCGTGTCCCCTGCCTCCTGTTACCATCCGCCTTAGACGCACAGTTCGGGACCCCCTACCCGAGATCTGCCGGTTTTGACACCGACAGAGAACAAATACTCATGTGGCTCCGGCTGGCTCTACACCCTCATGAACGGCACACCATACTCGATCGATTCGTTATCCTCTGGGTGCTTGACCTTCGACATGTATGCCCCCACCTCCGCCTAAATTTCACCTCAGGCGAATCTGTCTACTCCATCGCCCAGAGGAGATACTCGATGAACTCAAAGGACTGCAGCGTGACTGCCGCCGAGGAGTACATGTACATCGCCGCCCTCATCGCCGCTGTCTCGCTCTTTTGCATACATTGCCACATGGCCCTCACCGTCCTCGAAATCTCCCACTCATTGTCAAACCAAGTAAGGATCTCCTTCAACCTGGCTAACTTTGCCTGGTCGCCGCCGGTGATCTGCCTGATTCGCTGCTGCATCCTCTCCATAAATGTCCTTCTGAGTGGTCCGGTGCTAGCTTTGGAAGATGGGAGGAGAGATGGTGGTCTTGCAATAGAGAAGAGGGAGAGGTGAGATAGTGGTTTTGGAATGGAAATGATGGAGAGGAGAGGAGGTTGTTTTGCAATGGAGAAGAGGGAGAGGCGACATGGTGGTTTTGGAATGGAGGAGATGGAGAGGAGAGGAGGTGGTTTCGCAATGGAGAAGAGGGATAGGCGAGACGGTGGTTTTTGAATGGAGATGGTGGAGAGGAGAGGAGGTGGGTTTGCAATGGAGAAGAGGGAGAGGAGCGTGTGGCAGCGATTTAGGATTGGACGAGAGGGCCGGCGCGCTGTGACTGGATCAAAATCAAAATCAATTTACCCTTCAATTAAGAAAGCGACCCCACATTAACTAATCTCCCTTTTATTCTGGGTCATAATTGACCATGATTTTTGCAAATAAAATATATGTTATACGTTGCAGAAATAATATAATTTGGAAGTACATTCATATACGAACCAAATGATACAATTTTTGGTGACATGCATTCACATTTTGCTTGTCAAATACAGTACGTGGTCAAACTTTGACCCAAAATACGCAAAACAAAAAAATACTTCCAAGACCAGCGCCGCTCTTCTGCTCTTCTCCTCTTAAACCACCGCCGCTCCTCTCCTGTTCCAATATAAATCCAGCGCCGCTCCTCTCCTCTTCCATTTCAAAACCACCGCCCCTCCTCTCCTGTTCCAATCCAAAACCAGTGTCGCTCCTCTCCCGTTCTAATCCAAAACCAGCACTGCTCCTCTCCTCTTCCATTCAAAAACCACCGCCGGCGAGTGAAGGTGATGTGGAGAAGTAGATCGATGGAGGAGTACAACCGATACGTGAGGATCGCAGACGGCGACCCTGTGAAGCTAGCTAGGATGTTGGAGATACAGTCTTGGTTTGACAACAAGGACCAACTAGCGGCGACGGCGACATCCATGACCAAATATCCGCAATAGAGCGAAAAGGTGGTGATACTCCCGGAGGGAGTCGCGCGAGAGTACATAGAGTTGCTCCTTTGGGCCATGGAGCAAACAGATTCACCGAATCCGATCATGAGGGAGCGGTGGTGGGAGTATCGATGCCAGATGAGCATCCACCAGAGATTGAAGGATCGAGCATCTACAGGGTGTCATTTGTGAGGGTGTCGTGCCAGAGCGAGCCGGTGGAGTCTTCGTCGACCGAACCCAACTGCAAGAGGAGAAAAATAGTTGGCCCGACGATGCTTCCCCGCAATCCTCTCCCTCGCCGTTCACATCGTCTCACGGGGCGGCTGTCTGCTGCCGAGGAATAGGAGGGACTGCCCCCCCCCTCAGCCCAATAGTCGGGCAGGTTGTGAATTGTCGGGAGGAGCTTAGGGTTGTTAGTATTTGCAGGTTGTGAATTGTGTTTTGTGTTGTGTATTTTGAGAGTACTTTCAGATATGAATGACTTTTGAATTTCATATTTGCAGTATTGAGCATATGAAGTATTTTATGAATTCTAGAGATCTATTTTTAGCACTTAAAAAATGTAGTTTCATAGGAGTATAAAAGTGCAGACAATGTGATTCTCAGAGAAGAAACTGCAATTTTCAGTTTCAAATAAGAAACTCCAAGTTCAGTTTCAGATAAGAAACTGCAACTTTCATAGGCAGAGCATTTATATTAACACAACCTTTTCAAACAGTGTTAACATCATGTTGGAAGTTTTACTCATGGTCGAAACTGAAACTACCAGCCAGTTAACATCATGTTGATCAACATTCATGCATAGCACATCTTCATATGATGCACAGTCAAAAATATATGATATTTTCAAAATGCCCACATAATGTCGAGTGTGCGAAAAACAGAGAAAACGAGGGACAAAGTTTTGGCAAGTGTTGGACGTGGTGTGCATAGATGACAATTGGGACCCACATGTCAATATAAAGGCAGAGGCAAAAAATTTAGAGATATTTTCTCTGCACAGGTGGAATCGAACCCGGGCGGAACAGCTGTCGGGTAGTGTCACTCGGCCACTAGGCTAGTTCAGTTGTTTCATTACTAATAAGGCACTTCCTCAGGTGGTCGGATCTCCTCTTGCGCCTTTGTGCGCTCACTGCGCCGCTGCTGTCTACCGTTGTGACCATGCTGAACAAACGAGAGGAATCTGGAGAGGACTGTACGTGGAGAGGCGGACAGTCAGGACCCACCAGGTCTATGGCCGTACGCAAGCAAGTGCCTCATCGAAAAAATACTTCCTCCTAATGCTATACTGACGTTGGGGCCCATGGGTTTGTCAACATAGTTACATTTTTTAGGTGCTTCAACGTAGTTACTATAGGACATAAATTCACAACGAAGCCGGGGAGCTGGCAGGTATCATTTATTATCACTGGGACAGCAAGTATCAGCTGGGTTTTGGGCTGCCCCGTCTAGGATTTCTTTTTTAATATGCGCAACCCACGACCTCGGATGGGAGGTCCATAGGCCTGTTTGACCGGCCTATGGACCTCCCATCCAAGGTTTTATTTTTCCTGAAACATCGGCAACCCAATTTATGTATTTTTAAAGAAAACGCAGAGGTTTGTTCTCTTTTTCTATATAAGAATAGGAACGCCTGGTCCAACTTATGTTTCCCTTCTAACTATATTATATATATTTAAATTATTTTATATGTTATTATATATTATTGTTATTGTCATCATATGTTTAACAGATACTTACATATGTAAGAAAACAATATCCCACATCTTATTAACTTAACAAAATAATTTCTTAACAATAAAATCCGAGATTTTTTTGGCAACGAAAATCCTAATGATTGTGTACAAAAGCTTGGTAAGATTTAAGGACCAATGTAAGAATAAATCACTTATTATTTAAAAAAAATATATAACAAAATGCTCAGCCCTGTTTATTTTTTGGTTGTTGCGCCCACCCCAACATTATAATTAGAATCAGCCCAACAAAATTGTGTATTTCGAGAAAGTGCAAATGGCCTGTAATTTTTTTGGAAAACATAAATGGACTGCATGGACGCTACATTATTTGTTCACCCAACCCAGCTAATGGACTGTAATTCAAAAAAAGAAGATCAAATTGATTGTAAATTCTACCCTGCAAAAAGACTGTAAATTCTGAAAAAATGGGTTGAATACGGGCCATATTTTTGGAGGCTGAAATGTGGGCCAATAGGTCGAAGCCAATGCAAGTCGTTGTCAACTTAGTCAACAAATGATTCTGACATCGTTAGCCGTTGGATTTACATCCAACGACCGGCATCCATCTTCAATCTCTCATATTCTTCCTCCAGCGCCACTGGGACCACCTGCTCCCGCCTCCTGCTACTAGAAGCTCTGCTTAGCACGCTTCGCTATGAAGCGCTACTCCACCGTTGTCTAGGCCATCCCTCCACACCTCCTGTTCTTCTCCACCGACTGCCGAACCACACCGCACCAGAACCAGTTAACCCTCATACACCTCTCCGTCTGTGACTCTACTCCCGCGTCTTCCCATCTCCGGCTCATTGCTGTCCGGGGCCTCACCGTCGTCCACCACCTTGGATGTGCTCGGCACGGAGTGGTTAACATGGTCAACGAACGACACCATCAAAAGTAGATTGTGCGTTGATAGGCTGACAGCTAGGTCCATAACCGCACGCAAGGAAATGCCTCCTTATTACGCGCAAAATAATGATTCCCCCACTTGATAGCTGGGACCCACCGAAAGGGCCTCTGTATTTCGCGAAAAAACGTTCCCACCACTGACAGGTCGGACCCACCAGCTATATCTTCGCACGCAAGGAAGTGCCTCCTTATTACGTACAAAAAAATGAATACCCCCTGCTAGCTGGGACCCATAATAGTGGGAGGCTGACTTGTGGGAAAACTAAGTTGACGGGGACGGAGGGCTTTGTCAACTTAGTCAATATGAACGATTCTAGCTCCAGTGACCATACAATGTCCATCCAACGGCCGTAGTGCTTCTTCAACCTCTGGTCTTCTTGCTCCAGCCGCCCAAACTAGCGCCAGTCGTGCCTCGTGCTCCTGCCTCCCGTGGCCGGCTGCGATACCGCGGAGGCCTCACCGCCCCCTACTACTCCCACCACAGTCCAGGCCATCCCTCTACTCACCCACACCCCCTGTTATTCTTCGGCGATGGCAGCCTCACACCGCAGCGAACCAGCGAACCCTCATACTCCTCTACGCGTGGGAATCCACTGCCGCATCTTCCCCGGCTCTGCGTCGTCCCCTTCCTAGGCCTCGCCGTCATCCACCGCCCGGGTGCTCTCGGCGCGGCGTGATACGTCTCCAACGTATCTATAACTTTTGATTGCTCCATGCTATTATATTATCTATTTTGGATGTTAATGGGCTAATTTTTACACTTCTATACTATTTTCGGGACTAACCTATGAACCGGAGGCCCAACCCAAATTGCTGTTTTTTTGCCTATTTTAGAGTTTCACCGAAAAGGAATATCAAATGGAGTCCAAACGGAATGAAACCTTCGGGGGCGTTATTTTTGGAACAAACGTGATCCAGGAGACTTGGAGTGGATGTCAAGAAGCAATCGAGGAGGCCACGAGGCAGGGGGCGCCCACCCCCCTGGGCGCGACCTCCACCCTCGTGGGCCCCTTTGAAAGTGCAACTATCCCTAGGTGGTTTTGGTAATTCATAACAACATATAGCTCATTGAGCTAATGCTATTCCAAGATGATTATTTCAGGAAAGCTCAATGATTGGCATGGCATGGATGTGAAAGTGGAACCCTCAAAATGCTAAGGACAAAGGATTGGCTCAAGCTCAAAAGCTCAAGACTCTTCATTTTATATTTTAGTGATCCAAGATCACATTGAGTCTTTAGGAAAAGCCAATACTATCAAGGAGGGACGAGGTGTTGCTTAATGAGCCTCTTGCTTCATGTGCTTAGTGATATGCTCCAAAACCCTCAACTACTTTCCCATATCCACATTTGACCTAAACCCTAAGCCAAACTCGGTCCTACCGATTCTTCCTATCCGGCGCCACCGAGTTTCACTTGTCATTAGCCACTGCCAAACCCTAGCAATTGGGTTCTACCGATAGGGATCTCGGTCTCACCGAGATGGGGTTGCAAACTCTCTGTTTCCCTTTCATAACTTTTCGGTCTCACCGAAAGAGCGAATCGGTCCCACCGAGATTGCAATGTAAACTCAGTGTTTCCCCTTTGTAACTTTTCGGTCTCACCGAGTTCCACTCGGTCTCACCGAAAGAGCAAATCGGTCCCACCGAGTTTGCCTGACCAACTCTCTGGTTAGCTAATTACCAAATTCGGTCTCACCGAGTTTGTGTAATCAGTCTCACCGAGATTACGTTATGCCCAAACCCTAACCATATCGGTCCTACCGAGTTGCATGTCAGTCCCACAAAAATCTCTAACGGTCACTAGGTTTACATTTTCGGTCCGACCGAGTTTATTGATTCGGTCCCACCGAGATTGGAAAACTGTGTAACGGTTGGATTTTGTGTGGAGGCTATATATACCCCTCCACCTCCTTCTCATTCTGTGAGAGAGCCATCAGAACACACACACCATTCCAACTCATATGTTCTGAGAGAGAACCACCTACTCATGTGTTGAGACCAAGATATTCCATTCCTACTATATGAATCTTGATCTCTAGCCTTCCCAAGTTGCTTTCCACTCAAATCTTCTTTCCACTAAATCCAAATCCTATGAGAGAGAGTTGAGTGCTAGGGAGACTATCATTTGAAGCACAAGAGCAAGGAGTTCATTACCTACACACCATTTGTTACTTCTTGGAGAGTGGTGTCTCCTAGATTGGCTAGGTGTCACTTGGGAGCCTCCGACAAGATTGTGGAGTTGAACCAAGGAGTTTGTAAGGGCAAGGAGATCGCCTAATTCATGAAGATCTACCGCTAGTGAGGCAAGTCCTGTGTGGGCGATGGCCATGGTGGGATAGACAAGGTTGCTTCTTCGTGGACCCTTTGTGGGTGGTTGCTTCTTCGTGGACCCTTCGTGGGTGGAGCCCTGTGTGGACTCGCGCAACCGTTACCCTTGGGTGGAGCCCTGTGTGGACTCGCGCAACCGTTACCCTTCGTGGGTTGAAGTCTCCATCAATGTGGATGTAGGATAGCACCACATATCCGAACCACGGGAAAAATATCCGTGTCTCCAATTGCGTTTGAATTCTCCAAACCCTTCCCTTTACATTCTTGCAAGTTGCATGCTTTACTTTCCGCTGCCTATATACTCTTTGCATGCTTGCTTGAATTATGTGATGATTGCTTGACTTGTCCTAAATTAGCTAAAATCTGCCAAGAACTAAAATTGGGAAAAGGTTAAGTTTTTATTTGGTCAAGTAGTCTAATCACCCCCCTCTAGACGTACTTTCGATCCTACAAGTGGTATCAGAGCTTTGGTCTCCATTTTCTTGATCTCCATAGCTTTTGGTGGTCATAGCCTTGGTTTCACAACCTAGGAGAGTATGGCGTCTAGCGAGGGAAATTATCACCGTAGAGGTCCTTACTTTGATGGTACTAATTTTGCTAGTTGGAAGCATAAAATGAAAATGCATATTCTTGGACATAACCCCGCCGTTTGGGCTATTGTGTGTGTTGGCTTGCAAGGTGACTTCTTTGATGGGAGAGAACCAAACCGTGAAGCTACCGCGGATGAGTTGAAGATGTTGCAATACAATGCTCAAGCTTGTGATATTCTCTTAAACGGATTGTGCCCCGAAGAATTCAACAAAATCAGCCGTCTTGAGAATGCAAAGGAAATTTGGGACACTTTAATTGATATGCACGAAGGTACCGACTCCGTCAAGGAATCCAAGTTGGATGTGCTTCAAAGCCAACTTGACAAGTTCAAGATGAAGGATGGTGAAGGTGTCGCTGAAATGTACTCTAGGCTTGCTCTCATCACAAATGAGATTGCTGGCTTAGGAAGTGAAGAGATGACCGATAGATTCATCATCAAGAAGATTCTAAGAGCCTTGGATGGAAAATATGATACCATGTGCACATTGATCCAAATGATGCCCAATTACAAAGATCTCAAGCCAACGGAGGTGATTGGAAGAATTGTTGCTCATGAGATGTCACTTAAGGATAAAGAGGAACTTCACAACAAATCAAGTGGTGCCTATAAAGCCTCATGTGAAGCCCCTACATCATCAAGTGAGAAACAAGACTTCAATGAAGAATTGAGCTTAATGGTGAAGAACTTCAACAAGTTCTACAAGAGTAGAAGCAAAGATAGAAGCTTCAAGTCAAGGTCCTACAATGACAAAAGATCTTCTAGTCGAGAGCGAAACTGCTACAATTGTGGAAGACCCGGACACTATTCCAATGAGTGTACGGCTCCCTACAAGAGAAGAGAAGATTCTCCAAGAAGAAGAAGCAAAGAATCACCACCAAGAGAGAGAAGGAGTAGAGATGATCGTTATGAACGAAGATACTCACGGAGAAGCAAGGATTCGGAAAGGAAGGAAAAAATCATCAAGGAGCTACACAAGAAGAAGACATCAAGCTTATGTTGGTGCATGGGTATCCGGCTCCGACTCCGACGGCCACTCCGAGAGAAGTTATCACTCCGACTCCGAAGATACTCAAGATGAAGGTGTTGCCGGTCTAGCACTTGTGTCAACCAACTCCTACGACATATTTGACTCACCAAATGAAGGAATTGGAAGATGCTTCATGGCCAAAGGTCCTAAGGTAACACACCCCGAGTATGTTGATTTCAATAGTGATGAAGATGACTTGTTAGGTGATGATTTGCTTGGTGACAACTCTAGTGATGAATATTATGATGAAATACCAATTAATCATGCTAATCAAGATAAAACGAATGACAATGATAAGGAGAAGATTGAGGCTCTAACTAAAGGACTAAACACTCTTAAGTTAGCTCATGAAACTATCTTCGAAGATCATCGAGAACTTTTAAGAGCTCGTGAGAAATTACGCTTTGAAAAGATCAATCTTGAGCAAGAGCATGAGTTCTTAAAGGCAATCAATGATGATCTCCGCAAGAAAAGTTCTTCTTACATTGCCAAGCGTTTACTCTTATCTACTTACATGCCTCAAGTCAAGTCTAGTAATAAGAAAGATTCTTCCTCTAGCAGTAACAATGATCATGCTAAATCCAATATTGTTGCTTCTAGTAGTTCTCTTGATTCCACTAATGATTCTCTTAGCCAAGTTACATTTGAGCAAGAAAATAGTTTATTGAAGGGAATTATAGAGAAAGGAGTGTACAAAAGCCTTGCCGGGAGTAAGCAATTCGAGGAAATTGTGCGCAAGCAAGGAATGCACTGGAAGAATCAAGGCATTGGTTTTGAACGGAAGTTCAATGCCAATGGAGTTTAGTGGGAAGAAGATCAATACCCCAAGACAAAGTTTGTTCCTCAACAAGAGAAGTATGATACTTCTTTCAAGGGGACACAAGCTCAAGATGATCTTTCACCACAAGACTACAAGCAAAAAGGCAAGGACAAGCTTCAAGAGGAAATTGATGCATTTGAAGAAGCTCCTAAGACCTTAGTCAAGTGGATTCCCAATACTACTTCAAGTTCCACTTCATCAAGTACGACTACAACTCCAAGGATTCCCATCAAGATGATGTGGATCCAAAAGAAGAAGAACTAGAGAGTTCTTGAGGGTGACTCCGCCAACATACCTCACTCTTATCATTTTGGCAAGAACAAGTGCAATCAACTTCCACATCGTGCACTAGTTCAAGGAGTCACAAACCCTCTTGTTGGTAAGACAAGGGACAAGGTAACCTAAAAGTTTTCATGGACATCATCTTGTGTGTGCATCACTCTATGTCTATGGATATCCTTGTTTGTTCCTTGTGGGACTAACCCATGTAGGTATTGAAAGTGCAATTCACTCAAATGGATAGCTCCAAGTGATCTACATCAACATTGAGCATCCACATCTTCAACATCTACATGAAGTCATCATCGATAAAACCCAAGGTTAGTTCATCCCTCTTAGGGGGGATATCACATCTAGGGGGAGCTTTACTCTAAGACTTGAGCTAAAGCAACTCTAAAGATGTGAACACAACAATGCTTTATGTAAAAGTGGTAACCCCACTTGAGCTTAAACGATGAGTATGACCTATGATCAAGTGTTCTCACTTGACTCCTAAGTCAATATACTCATATATAGATGACCTAGTCATCGCAAATTGCTTGATAGATGCTAGAATTGGTTGTGCATGTCTTGTCACATATTTCATTTGCCATCTTATTGTGTGAGCATGCCGGTTGCATATTTTACTCATTCGAGGACATCCACTTGTTGTTTTGATTGTTTGGTTTTATCTTCTTCTGCCAAGTGGATGGACAAGAATGACTAAGAACCTCCTCTAGCTATCTATGCTTTTCTCGTCTCAAACTCTATTCATGCTGCATCACAAAATTTGATCAAGTCAGATTCGAACCACTCTGTGTGAGGAGCACTCGGAGTCCCCGATTCGTCATAGACTTAAACTTCCAAAACCTCTTTATATATGATTCTCGGTCTGACCGATACCCCACTTTCGGTCCTACCGAGATCATTAAGTTGATCTAGGTTTTCGATCTCGGTGCAACCGATTTGAACATTTCGGTCACACCGAGTTTCAGTAACTGCCTGCAGTTATGAATCTCGGTGCCACCGAGTTGTTCCACTCGGTCACACCGACAGGGTCGGGCTATATATAGTCACGGGCAAAATTTTGGAAATTTCTCCGAACCCCTTCGCCCACGCGATAGCCTGCTCTGCCCTCGTGGTCTCCGGATCGTCTTCTCGCCGCCAGCTGCCTCCAGTAGCTAGTCTCCGTCGCCGTCAATGGGAATTCTGCCCCGCCGTTGCCGCCGTAGCAAGTCCTCGCCGAACTAGGGTATGGACTTGATCTTTGTGCTATTCTCCAATCTGATTCCTAGCACATTGTGTTCTTCATGATTCTTGCCATGATTGAAACACTCCTATCCAGTCAATACGCCCGTAGATTAGCTTTGATACGAAAATTCTAGGTTTAGGTTTCCGCCGAAACCATCTCGGACCCACCGAGTTGAAAAACTCGGTCCTACCGATTTGGCTTATGCCATTGCACAAGTGAGACTCGGTCTGACCAAGAATTACTTATCGGTGTGACCGATTTTGGAACTCTGTGAAACCCTAGCAGTCTCGATGCCACCGAACTGTGACTCGGTCCAACCGAGTTCACTAGTTTAGGTTCCAAAACTGCTTCGGTATCACCGAGTTTGAAAATCGGTAGATCCGAGATGATTTCAGTGGGAAACTAAAACTAAGTTTTTGGATCATTCTTTTTGCAAAAATCTCTTCATTTTGTGATGCTCATCCTTTCTACCTCATCTATAATCTGTTCATAGGGTCAGCAATCAGAGCTTGCAGCATGTCTGATCAAAGTGATAGCCAGAATCTGTCAGAACAGCAAGTGGTGATGAGTGAGGGCACTAGTCCCTCCGGCTCTTCTGATGAAGGCAGCAGGAGCACCCCTAGCAACTTGCCAAAAGCTGCCACGAGACAGAGAAAGAAGAGGACTTCAGATTCCGAAGATGAAGACTATGTGGCAGAGGAAGAGGCCACTTCCAAGAGAGTTGAGCCAGCTCAAGGCACTAAGCCAGGCCTGAAAATCAAAAGGCCAGCATGCAGGCAGCCAATGTCAAAGGCCAGAATGTCAACTGAGAAGCCCATAGAGCCAGTTGCAGCTGAGAGCAAGAAAAGAAAGGAAAGGGTGAAGAAGACTGTGGCTAGAGTGCTTGGCAAAGCTTCCATCATGGAAGAGGAAGAAGAAGAAGAAGTAGCTGCACCAGCACCCAAGGCACCCAAGCTAATGGGAGATGCCATAAAATCAGGGGGAGCTACTTCCAAGGCCAAGCCAGCTCCAAAGCCAAAGCCAAAGAGGAACACAAGAAGCATCCCAGCTGCTGAAAAGAACAAGGCCCCAGTGCCTGAATCTGTAGAAGAAGAGGAAGAGAATGTCCTAAGGAAGCTAAAGCCCAAGATCCCAGACCACAACGATGCTCATCCTGTGGCTGAGGATATGAAGCTCAGGAGAGATTCAGGGCTAAGGAAGTGGAGAGAAGCAGACCCGTATGCTTCAAGGAGAAGGACAGCAGTTGAATACAGGTTTCACACCAAGGAGCAGCAGGATTTTTATGAGACAGTGCTGCTAGATAAGAAGCCCATTGTCTGTGATATGCGATGGGTTGATTGGCAATACATTAAGGACAATGAGGAGCACTATCCTGGAGTGCAAGACAGCTTCATAGCTTGTGGAGTAGCTGACTTTGTTGGGCAGAAGCTCACAAAGTGGAATGAGGAGCTTATAATGCAGTTCTACTCCACGGCACATTTTTATCTAGATGGGAGGATCACATGGATGTCTGAGGGTACAAGGTACCAATCCACAGTTGCTGAGTGGGCACAGATCATTAATGCCCCAGAGGAGCAAGATGATGACTTGGATATCTATGCCAAGAAGAAGATGGACCACAACTCAATGTCAAATATGTACAAGGAGATCCCAAATGAAGCACTTGATACCTTCAACTTTGGCTCAGTACATTACCTTCTGTCAGGGCTCCCGACTATCAATTGGATCTTGAGGCACACCTTATTGCCCAAGTCAGGTGATCACAAGATGATCAGAGGCCATGCTATCAACTTGCTACATGTGTTTGATGTGCCCCAGAAGTTCAAAGTGATGGGCCTCATAGTGGAAACAATCAAGAGGACTGCAGCAGACCAGAAGAGGAGCTGCGGATATGCCCCTCAGATTCAGGAGCTCATCAACTCCAAGATGGGCATGGGCATATATTTATTGGACAAGGAACACCTGCCCATCCGTCCAGATTTTGAGAACAATGAAGTTGTGATGACTGAGAACGAGCCATCGTCTGCACAAGCTTACGCAAAGAAGGAGAAGGCGAGGAAGGAGAAAGCTGCCAAGATGCCAACTCAAGAGGAGGCATCTGAATACTTCTTGAAGACCAAACAAGAGCAGCTTGGTTACTTGATTGCATCCACGCTGAGGATTGAGCAAAGTCTGGCCACCCTCACTCAGAATCAGCAGGGCCTAGAGAGAATCATGGAACAGAAGTTCTATGACTTGGATGTCAAAGTAACGGAAGTTCAGTCTGTAGTGGAGCAGCTCCAGGAGGACATGCAGGAGAGGAGAGGCAGGACTACCACTCATGCCTTTGCCAGAGTGCCAAGAGGTCCAAGGTCATCTGCCGTGCCAGTTACTGACACAAGAGCCACCACCTCAGCACCAGCCACAGCCTCAGTTCCACCAGCTCCAGCATCTACTTCAGCTCCAACTCCAGCGTCTACTTTAGCATCTACCGAAGCCTTCGTCCTTGGAGTGATCCGGACTCCACCACCACCAGAAGATCAAGCCTGAGCTTCGATCTAGTGCTATGCATTTTCTAGGAACTTTTTGGTAACTTGTTGCCAAAGGGGGAGAAGATGTATAGATCATAGGCTTTGAGAGAGAGAGTGTGTTGATTTTCTCTCTTGCTTTATTTGGTGGTTTTTCGAACTTGTTTGCTTTTGAGTGCTTGAGATACTACGTCATTATTTGTGAGACATTGATGATCATGTGTTTGATCATAAGCTACACTTAATGTTTGCTTAATGCTATTATCTTATCTATCTTATGTGATCATTCACTATTCTTGGTGATGAGTGCATATATTTCATTCTTATCATTTTAAGCGCTCCACCAAGATCTATGTGACATGGAAGAGTAACCCATGACTCTAACTCCTTGTGCATTTGCAGTCCAAAGCAAATTTTAAATATGCACAAATTTAGGGGGAGCTCTTACTTATCACATACTTCTCAAAGCGACGATATATTTTCATGCTTATTATCATTTGTCGAAGCTTTGATCTATATGTTGTCATCAATTACCAAAAAGGGGGAGATTGAAAGTGCAACTATCCCTAGGTGGTTTTGGTAATTCATAACAACATATAGCTCATTGGGCTAATGCTATTCCAAGATGATTATTTTAGGAAAGCTCAATGATTGGCATGGCATGGATGTGAAAGTGGAACCCTCAAAATGCTAAGGACAAAGGATTGGCTCAAGCTCAAAAGCTCAAGACTCTTCATTTTATATTTTAGTGATCCAAGATCACATTGAGTCTTTAGGAAAAGCCAATACTATCAAGGAGGGATGAGGTGTTGCTTAATGAGCCTCTTGCTTCATGTGCTTAGTGATATGATCCAAAACCCTCAACTACTTTCCCATATCCACATTTGACCTAAACCCTAAGCCAAACTCGGTCCTACCGATTCTTCCTATCCGGCGCCACCGAGTTTCACTTGTCATTAGCCACTGCCAAACCCTAGCAATTCGATTCTACCGATAGGGATCTCGGTCTCACCGAGATGGGGTTGCAAACTCTCTGTTTCCCTTTCGTAACTTTTCGGTCTCACCGAAAGAGCGAATCGGTCCCACCGAGATTGCAATGTAAACTCAGTGTTTCCCCTTTGTAACTTTTCGGTCTCACCGAGTTCCACTCGGTCTCACCGAAAGAGCAAATCGGTCCCACCGAGTTTGCCTGACCAACTCTCTAGTTAGCTAATTACCAAATTCGGTCTCACCAAGTTTGTGTAATCGGTCTCACTGAGATTACGTTATGCCCAAACCCTAACCATATCGGTCCTACCGAGTTGCATGTCAGTCCCACGAAAATCTCTAACGGTCACTAGGTTTACATTTTCGGTCCGACCGAGTTTATTGATTCGGTCCCACCGAGATTGGAAAACTGTGTAACGGTTGGATTTTGTGTGGAGGCTATATATACCCCTCCACCTCCTTCTCATTCTGTGAGAGAGCCATCAGAACACACACACCATTCCAACTCATATGTTCTGAGAGAGAACCACCTACTCATGTGTTGAGACCAAGATATTCCATTCCTACTATATGAATCTTGATCTCTAGCCTTCCCAAGTTGCTTTCCACTCAAATCTTCTTTCCACTAAATCCAAATCCTATGAGAGAGAGTTGAGTGTTGGGGAGACTATCATTTGAAGCACAAGAGCAAGGAGTTCATTACCTACACACCATTTGTTACTTCTTGGAGAGTGGTGTCTCCTAGATTGGCTAGGTGTCACTTGGGAGCCTCCGACAAGATTGTGGAGTTGAACCAAGGAGTTTGTAAGGGCAAGGAGATCGCCTACTTCGTGAAGATCTACCGCTAGTGAGACAAGTCTTGTGTGGGCGATGGCCATGGTGGGATAGACAAGGTTGCTTCTTTGTGGACCCTTTGTGGGTGGTTGCTTCTTCGTGGACCCTTCATGGGTGGAGCCCTGTGTGGACTCGCGCAACCGTTACCCTTGGGTGGAGCCCTGTGTGGACTCGCGTAACCATTACCCTTCGTGGGTTGAAGTCTCCATCAACGTGGATGTAGGATAGCACCACCTATCCGAACCACGGGAAAAACATCCGTGTCTCCAATTGCGTTTGAATTCTCCAAACCCTTCCCTTTACATTCTTGCAAGTTGCATGCTTTACTTTCCGCTGCCTATATACTCTTTGCATGCTTGCTTGAATTATGTGATGATTGCTTGACTTGTCCTAAATTAGCTAAAATCTTCCAAGACTAAAATTGGGAAAAGGTTAAGTTTTTATTTGGTCAAGTAGTCTAATCACCCCCCTCTAGACATACTTTCGATCCTACAACCTTGTTGCTCCACCGACGTACTTCTTCCTCCTATATATATCCATATACCCCGCGAACATCCAGGAGCACTACGAAACCTTATTTCCACTTCCGCAACCTTCTGTACCCAAGAGATCCCATCTTGGGACCTTTTCTGGAGCTCCGCCGGAGGGGGCATTGATCACGGAGGGCCTCTACATCAACTCCATGGCCCCTACGATGATGTGTGAGTAGTTTACTTCAGACCTTAGGGTCCATAGCTAGTAGCTAGATGGCTTCTTCTCTCTCTTTGGATCTCAATACAAAGTTCTCTTCG
This sequence comes from Triticum urartu, assembly GCF_056163025.1. NCBI lineage: Eukaryota > Viridiplantae > Streptophyta > Magnoliopsida > Poales > Poaceae > Triticum > Triticum urartu. The sequence goes on along the minus strand of NC_141879.1, from coordinate 208,549,394 downwards.
ATTCTCTTGGAGATCTATTCGATGTAATCTTCTTTTGCGGTGTGTTTGTCGAGATCCAATGAATTGTGGGTTTATGATCAAGTTTACCTATGAACAATATTTGAATCTCCTCTGAATTCTTTTATGTATGATTGGTTTATCTTTGCAAGTCTCTTTGAATTATCAGTTTGGTTTGGCCTACTAGATTGATCTTTCTTGCAATGGGAGAAGTGCTTAGCTTTGGGTTCAATCTTGTGGTGCTCAATCCCGGTGACAGAAAGGGAACCGAAACGTATTGTATTGTTGTCATCGAGGATAAAAAGATGGGGTTTACATCATATTGCATGAGTTTATCCCTCTACATCATGTCATCTTGCTTAAGGCGTTACTTTGTTCTTATGAACTTAATACTCTAGATGCATGCTGGATAGAGGTCGATGTGTGGAGTAATAGTAGTAGATGCAGAATCGTTTCGGTCTACTTGTCTCGGACGTGATGCTATATACATGATCATGCCTAGATATTCTCATAATTATTCGCTTTTCTATCAATTGCTCGACAGTAATTTGTTCACCTACCGTAATACTTATGCTTTCTTGAGAGAAGCCACTAGTGAAACCTATGGCCCCCAGGTCTATTCTCCATCATTCAAGTTTCCAATCTACTTTATTTTGCAATCTTTACTTTCAATCTATATCATAAAAATACCAAAAATACTTATCTTATTATTATCATCTCTATCAGATCTCACTCTTGTAAGTGGCCGTGAAGGGATTGACAACCCCTTTATCACGTTGGTTGCGAGGTTCTTATTTGTTTGTGTAGGTACGAGGTGACTCGCGTGTGGTCTCCTACTGGGCTGATACTTTGGTTCTAAAAAACTAAGGGAAATACTTACGCTGCTTTACTGCATCACCCTTTCCTCTTCAAGGGAAAACCAACACAGTGCTCAAGAGGTAGCACGGCGTGGTCAACACGGTCAAGGAACGGCTTCCATCAGATGTGGACTGTACGTGGAGAGGCTGACAGCTGGGTCCATGGCCGCAGCAAGGAAGTGCCTCCTTATTACACGGAAAATAATGATTCATCCACCTGACAGCAGGGACCCACCAAACGGGCAACCATATTTCGTGAAAAAAAATGTTTCCCCCTGACTGTTGGGACCTACCAGCGACATCTTCGCACGCAAGGAAGTGCGTCCGGGCAAAAAAAATGATTCGTCCCCCTGACTGCTGGGACCCACCAGCTACATCTTTGCACGGAAGGAAGTGCCTGACAGTCGGGACCCACCTAGTCGAAGCGTATGTAGCATTGTCATTCTAGTCGCGAACGTGTACATACATACTAGTCGATGTAGAGGCATGCACGTGTCGTAGTAGAGGCGCACACGTAGCATGTACACGTACGTACAGCGGCCAGTGTGCAAGAAGGAAAATACGGCCACGTATGTACATACGGGCGGGGTCTCGAATGCCTACTCGTGCATACGTACGGCCAGGGCTCGTGTACATGGCTGGGTCGGAATGGAGAAACAGCGTCGTCGTCGCCCGAAAAAAATAGCATCGTTGTCGTGTTCATGGGGAGGCAACAGAATGTGTCGTGATCATCAGGAGGCAACGGAACGCGTGGGAGCCAACCGGCTTGGATGGAACAACCGATGGAAACAAGGCCTGGTGTACCGCGGAACGGAGGAAACGGCCTTCTATTCGACCGGCCATGTTCGAAACGGGATCCTGTTCATCCGGAGGGGTCTGGCATACCGCAAAACAGAGGAAACAGACCTCCTATGGTCGAAACGGGGTCCTGTTGATCGGGAGGGGTGTGGCATACCGCAAAATGGAGGAAACAGACTTGTGTTGGAGCGCTACGGTCGAAAGGGGGGTCCTGTTCATCGAGAGGGGTGTGGCGTACCACAAAACGAGACTCCACGAGATACTGTTCATCTCCACCGTTGATCCCCTCTAGCCTCCACAGGCTATTGTTTATCCACCGTTGACCTCCTCCAGCCTCCACCTGCGACTGTTCATCCACGGGCTCCTCTTCATCCAGCCTCCACCGCACGCTACTCCACCGGCTACTGTTCAACCAGCCCTCTCCACGGGCTCCTATTCAACCACCCCTCCACGGGCTACTGTTCATCCAGCCCTCCACCGTCTACTGTTCATCCAGCCCTCCATGGGGTGGTCCTGTTCATCCAGCCCTCCACGGGGTCCTATTCATCCAGCCCCAACCGGCTCGATCGATCGGGGTCCTTTTCATCCAGAGGCAACACCACGGGGTCCTGTTCATCCACCCCCACCGGGAACTGTTCATCCAAACCCCCCAGCAATGCTCACTATTCATCCAGAGGCAGCATCAATCGGCATCAGTTAGCAGCAGTAGCGAAGGAATCACTCGATCGGGTTCAGTTAACAGCCATCGATCGATCGCTCGGGTTCAGTAAAGCGTAGCCTGCAGTGCAATCGCTCGGCTTCAGTAGGTGAACGCCTCGCTCGGGTTTAGTTAGAGCCCAACGCCTCGCACCCACGCGCGTGCGTGTACGAGAGAAACATGCAAACCTCCGTGTATCGCTCGTCCTCGACCACCCACCGTCACCGGGAACACCCGATATTTTCCTCGCCCTCGCTTCTACCATGGTTTTTCCGTCATGGACGGCCCAAAGAATGTCATGCAACTGCGTATCCGGCCCGCCCAGGATGAAATGCCCATTTTCTGTCATGATTTTTTGTCATAGAAGTAGGAGCCCACCACATCTATGATGATACCGGGTTTTGTCACAATTATCGTCATAGAAGTGTCATAAGTATGACAGAAAAAATTTATGTTCGGCCCAAATGTCACGGATGTGTCTTTTTTTGTAGTGTATAGAAGAACTCCCCCTGAAGATGTGCATAGTGAGGAATTTTCTTTTGAAGCAATGCACGCTTGAAGAGTAGAATCGTGGATATCTCTCCTATATCTTGTAATTCATACACGCATTTAACATATAATATGAAGAATTTGAAATGCATGATGAAATATGGTGACTGATGTAATTTAGCATGCGTGCATTAACATATATGAGGAATGAGCATGCAGAAGAACACAACAAAAGTATCAGACCACCATCGGGTTTAAGTTTACAACTCGATCCAGCAAAGTCTTCAAAAGAACGATAGTTGTAACTTAGCAAAAAAACGCCCATATAATATAAGTAGACCTGCTTGAAGACTAACGCAAATTTCTCCCCCTTTGTCATTGAATGACCAAAAGGGACTAACACCCCTGAAGAATATCATCACTGAGTCAATGAAGGAGCGCCAGCATTGTTGGGGTCGGTTGTTGAGGTAGGGCCTGTCACAGTGTCGTCCAAGTCTTCATGCTCATCAGTCGTGCGTGATGAAGAATATGAGCTGGCTACCAAGGAAGGAACTTTGGTTTTCTTGAATTTCTTCGCTGGTGGATGAGACCAGTCAAAGTCCTGCTTGAGACCCATTTGCTTCAGATCTTCTTCACCATATAGATGTGACAGAACAGCCCAGGTGCGACCGAAGACTTCATGGAGGTAGTAATGGTTTTTTTCACTACATTGTGTGTAGCAGTCATGTTGTGAAGATTAGAAGCAAACTGATGCTTAACCCATTCGTGGTTGCGATCGACTTTCTGGTGAAGACTGAGGAGAAGCTCACGATCAGTCATCACCCTTGGAGCTGAGCCTTGACGATTTTGCTTTGAAGCATTTGTGGCAGAGTCATGAGTGGTAGAGTCATCATTGGTGGAGTAGGATGCAGCTTCGCGGAATAGACCATCCAATGGACGAATGCCTTCATCAATAATAGCAGTAGCCTTGCCCTTTTCATCAGATGAGGAAAATGTCCGTTTGAGGACTTCTACTGGGGGCAGGTAACTGACGTGATTCTGAAAATCAGCCTTGTAGTTGAGTGAAGACCTTGTTCTGAGGAATCTCATAATCCAAGGAGCATAAGTCTTCAACTCAAATGGAGAGAGTGCAACATTTGCCAGAGTTCTCATGAAGAAATCGTGGTAGTTGATAGGAATGCCATTTATGATATTGAATAGCAGATTCTTGATGATGCCAACAACTTCTTCATCATTCGAGTCGTGGCCTTTTATTGGACTCAATGTCTTTGACAGAATGCAATAGACAGTTCTAGGCACAAACAACAATTCCTTCACAAGGAATTTGGTCCTTGGGGCTTGACCGGGCTTCAGCGGCTTCATCAACACTTGCATGTAGTGAGTGGTAAGTTCAGGTTCACGGTAGATACAATGTGCACCTTCAAGGGGAGGACTAACAGGCAGGGCATGAAGCAATTTAGAGGCCGGAGCTTTGAAGTGAGTATTCTCTGTCATCCAGTCCAATACCCAAGAGTTCACATCAGAAGCATCTCCTGTGATGTGCAGCGTTGCATAGAACTGAAGAATTAGCTCTTCATTCCAATCAACAATATCAGTTCAAAAGTTTAGCAATCCGGCATCATGAAGAACACTAAGGACTGGCGTGAAGCAAGGCAGTGATTCCATGTCCACGTGAGGAATATGCTCATGGTCGAAGACTTTGCCTTTGTTGAAAAGCAGCGAAGAATAGAAGTTGGCTTGGCTGGCAGTCCAGAGACGCTTCCTTCTAAGACGAGCAGAGTCATAGGGGTTGTAGTCCGTGAAGAATATGTGCTCGTGGAAGAAGTCATCAACCTTGAATTTTTGCTTCTTTGAGAAAGGATCCTTTGGCTTGGGCTGAGGAGTGTTAGTCAATTGCATCACAACCTCAAGAATCACAATCTCAGAATCCACAGGCTGAGGAATTTCAGTTTCTTCTTTAGTGGCGGCCTGGGTCTTCAATTCTTCAGCAGCAATGCCATCATCACTAGTGGCTGGAATCTCTTCATGAATAAACGGAGTGGGTGTGGTTCTTCAGATCCCATTTGAACTTCAGTGGTCACTGGGGACTAAGGAATTTGTTGCAGAGGAGTGAACAAAGGAGAATTGGGGTGCTGACTTTCCCAAAAGTCATCATTCATCACTGGCGTTGTGCAACCGGTGTCCACATCCTCATCTTCTTCACTCATTTCTTCAATGCCGGCCTCTTCAGCAGTGAACTGAGGCATGAGCAATGAGATAATCGGGGTAGAAGGGATTGCATCCACTTCAATTTCTTCATCCAACTGCTCTGAAGAAGAAGAAGCAGGAATATCTTCATCAGATCCGCTTGGGATCACGTATTCTTCATCAAAAGGAATGAGTTCCTTTGATGGCATGATTGAGATTGGAACAGCATCAGTCGAATTCTCAAAAGAGCTGGTCAATTTCTTCATCTTCTTTGGAGCTGAAGATTCTGATGAAGTTGATGCTTCCCTTTTCTTCACAGCTACACGCTCCGCAGCCTTGGTCTTCTTCGCTTCTGATATAGAAGGAAGAATTGGACTTGGTGTAGGTGCAGGAGGAGCATAGGAAATTGGTTCAATATCTTCAGGCACAACTGATGCAGTTGCCCTGGCATTGTTAGTTTCTTCAGGCACAACCGTTGAAGCTTTAGCTGTCCTGATAGTTTCTTCAGGCGCAACACTAATGGTTGCCCTGGCAGAGTCATCAGTGGCTGGAATGCAGTCATCAGCCTTGGTACTAGCAGATTCATCAGCGGTGCTGGCATGTTCTTTTATAGGCTGAGCAGATGCCTCAGCCTGAGGAATTTCTTGTTGCGTTGGGGCTGCAACATTGGTAGTGAACTTTTCAGTTATCTTTACAAATCTGACCTTGGCTCCAAGCCAGTCAGCATAGTAGCGATCAAATTCATCACTCAGATTCTTGATTGCTGATTGCAGAGCTACAAGTTCTTCAGGTGAAAGCTTCAGGAAGTTTTGCTTCAGAAAACGCTCTTTCTTGTACTGTGCTTTCTTCACCTTCCTCCCCTGTTCATATTTCCATTTTTCTTTGTCAATGAAGTGAGTCAACACATGACTTTGACCAGGAGTGAGGTTCATCTCAGGCAGAGGTGTGTTGGGGTCCTTGTGCCACAAGTCGATGAAGTCAAGGATCAACTTTGGATCCAGCATCAATGGCACATTACTGCCTTTGGCTCTAGCGGCCCTGTGCTACCTATCTCTGATGATTTCAGCGAGTTCTTCATCATCAGCTTCGTCGTCATCGGACGGTACTTGGAAGCGACCTGCTTCTTGTGAGGACTTGGTCGAGAACCTCGTCTAGCAGTGGCCTTTGTCTTCAGCAAGGTGGGGGCAGTTGAAGAATGCGGAGGAGCAAAATAACTTGTAGAGGCTCCTGAGGCAATAGAGATGCCTGTTGTCCTTTGGCATGAGGCGAGATGCGCAGGTGCTGAGGATTTGGATGGAGGAGCTGAGGATTTTGAAGGAGCTGGTGCAGCAGGAGGAATTGGCCGTGAGGGCTTTGCAGAACTTGGCCATGAGGGCATTGTTGAGGAGCTTGGCCGTGAGGGCATAGAAGTTGAAGCACTGGGCTTGTGAGCAGGCTTCTTGGGCATAGCCTTTTTAGGCTTGCTAGCAGAGGCCTCAGCAGTGGCAGCAGCAGAATCTTCATTAAATTTCTTCACTGCTTCTTTTGCCATTTTGGCCAGCTTAGCTTGATGCTTGGCCCATTCCTTGGGAAATTCCTCACCTCTTATGATGCTAGAGGGATCAGCAACTTGGCCAGGTGCCAATGGAGGTCTTGGGCAAGGAGGGTGTACAATGAATTTCTTCATGTACTTGGGTGTAACGTAGTGATATTCCCTCCATTCCCGTGCCCATCTCCTCTCAATCTTCTGTATGCGCAGCTTGCACTGATTTTTGGTCTCCTTGCCATGTTTGGCCTCATCAGGAGTGCAATATTCATCATAGATATCCTCAGGGATTTCAAACGCTGTGTCGACTTCCAATTTCGTACCTCCCTTCTGAGGTTTCTTGCCATCTGCCATTTTCTTCAGCTGAGGATTTTGAACTATGGAGTTCTCTGAAGAGATATGCAACTTTTCTTCGAGGAATGCTGCAAATGAATTAAGTTGATGAGAACCTAGAGATTCAGCAGCGGACATGTGTACCTGTGAACTGAGTATAGGTGCGAAGAATTTGGAGAGGTCATATGCGTTCTCAGAAGTTTTTGCAAAAAGAACAAGTTTGAGGAATTTGACCAGATGTGTCTTGAGGAATTTCACTAAGTGTTCTTTGACTTAGGTTCCAGAGTTGTACAGATTTGAAAATCCACACAATTGAGGAATCTTGAAGAAAAAATGTTGCTTAGGGAAACAGATCAAGAATAGATGATATGTGAGGTGTTTAGTGTGTGAAGATTTGAAGAATAAACACCTTTTGAAGATTTTGTAGAAAACATCAGAATCAACAAGGGCAGTAAAAGTAACTTTTAATTACCCTTGAAGAAGAACACGACGAACTATGAAGAGTAGATTTAGAAGCTCGTCAGTTCGGATCTTCCACGCCCTAACTTGGCAGGTGAAGTCCGCTACGGCGGCGGCGGAGTGAAGAAATCCGCAGCCGGCGCGAGTACGGCGGCGACGAGGTTAAGGTAGTGAAGCTCTTCCTCACCGGCGATGATGGAAGTAGCGGCGACGCTAGGGTTTGAGAGCTCGAGCGAGGGAGTGAGGTCGAGCGGAGTAAATACGAAGTGAGGAAGGGAGGGGTATTTATAGCCGAAGTGAAAAACTGGTCGCTCGAGGAAATTGGACGAACGTGCCCTTGACCCTTCTCATTCGCGTGACATGTGTCACCCACGTACTGAGAGGTGACAATCGTGTTCTATCGTGGGTGAATAGGATAATATATCATGGAAAGTGGAACGGTTTGAGCGGCAAAAGCCGAAAATTCAGATAAGATAAGTTTAAAGTTTCATTCGCAAATGCTTCAGCTGACAAGGACACAATGAAGATTTTGAACGAGTTTCAAATAGAATGCATAAGAGGAATTTGTGAATAGACTGGGTTGAGTTTAGCATAGAGGGGGAAGGGTCCGATCACATTCACTTAGCAGAAAAAGCAACTTGAAGAAATAGCAATAAGTGAATGATGTAGAGGACATAAACTCATATATATATATATATATTTACAATGAAGAACAACAACGGAAAGGGTGAAGACATTGCAAAGTTGAAGAAAAGAACAACTGAGGAATTTAAAAAATGAGGAAAACTCAAATTTAAGATTTTCAACTTTTGGTGGTGGCGTGACCCACCGTATAAGAATGATGATTTCAAACACCGCGTACAATTGTCGCAGGGTTCTGAAAATCAAATTCTTCGTTAATTTCTTCACACTTAGAGTGTTAGTCTTCATTGATTGAAGAAAAACGTTTCTTCGCGTGTTGCACATCTAAGTCATCAATTTTGCATAAGTGTTAGGATGTGTGTCCTTTTCAAAGGACACTCGAAGATTCTAGGATATTTAGCTCACACCTCAACTTGCTAAATCTCTTCTCATCCAAGGGCTTTGTGAAGATATCGGCTAGCTGTTCTTCAGTCTTCACATGCTCAATAGAGATTTCGCCCTTCAACACATGATCATGAAGAAAATGATGACGAATCTGAATGTGCTTTGTCTTCGAGTGCTGAACAGGGTTATGAGCAATCTTGATGGCACTCTCATTGTCACAGTAGAGAGGCACATTCTTCATGTTGACGTCGTAGTCCTTGAGGGTTTGCTTCATCCACAGCAATTGAGCACATCAAGAACTAGCAGCAATGTACTCAGCTTCAGCAGTAGACAGTGATACACAATTCTGTTTCTTCAAGGACCAACAGACCAAGGATCGTCCGAGGAAATGGCATGTGCCTGATGTTGACTTGCGGTCCACACGATCACCAGCATAGTCAGAGTCTGAATATCCAGTGTGATCAAAAGCCGAGCCCTTGGGATACCATAATCCAAGTGTTGGTGTGTGAGCTAGATATGAAAGAATATGCTTCACAGCCTTATGGTGTGATTCCTTCGGTGTAGCTTGAAATCAGGCACACATGCAAACACTAAGCATAATATCTGGCCTAGATGCACATAAATACAATAAAGAACCAATCATGGAGCGGTATACCTTTTGATCAAAGTCAATACCATTTTCATCAGTGCATAGATGGCCATTTGTGGGCATAGGGATTTTGACTCCTTTGCAATCTTGCATGCCGAATTTCATCAGTACATCCTTGAGGTATTTCTCCTGAGATATGAATATACCATTTCGCTGTTGACGAATTTGAAGACCTAAGAAGAATTTCAATTCTCCCATCATAGACATTTGATATTCTTCACTCATCATATAGGCAAATTCATCACTATAACGTTGGTCAGTACAGCCGAAAATGATATCATCAACATATATTTGGCACACAAACAATTCACCATCATAAGATTTAGTGAAAAGAGTTGGGTCAATTGAACCGGGTTTGAAGCCTTTCTTCACGAGGAATTCCTTCAAAGTATCATACCATGCTCGAGGGGCCTGCTTGAGGCCATAGAGGGCCTTATTGAGTCTAAAGACTTTGTCAGGATGCTTTGGATCTTCAAAACCTGGGGGTTGAGCAGCATATACTTCTTCCTCAAGCTTACCATTGAGGAATGCACTTTTCACATCCATTTGATATAATATGATATCATGATGGTTAGCATAAGCAAGTAATATGCGAATAGCCTCAAGTCTAGCAACAGGTGCAAAAGTTTCATTGAAATCAATTCCTTCAACCTGTGTGTAGCCTTGAGCTACAAGTCGTGCCTTATTCCTCACCACAAGGCCATTTTAATCTTGCTTGTTGCGGTAGATCCACTTTGTGCCAATGATATTGTGTTTGCGAGGATCTGGATGTTTGACCAGTTCCTAGACGTTGTTGAGCTCGAATTGATGTAATTCCTCTTGCATAGCTTGAATCCACTCAGGCTCCAGAAATGCTTCATCTACCTTAGTGGGCTCTGTGATAGAGACGAAAGCAAAGTGCCCAAAAAAGTTAGATAAATGTGAAGCTCTTGAGCGTGTGAGAGGACCTGGAATGTTAATGTCACTGATGATTTTCTCAATTTGCACTTCATTTGCAAGTGAGGATGAGCTGGTTGTCGTTGAGGAAGTTGATCAGCATTTTCTTCAGCACCATTTTCCTCAGGTGCATCTGTCGGATTTCGGGTTCCGGCAGACCCTTGAGGTTCGAACACTGGGGTGCGCGCGGAGATCTCTCCCTACCGATCTACGTCCAATCTCCTCGCGTGATCTAAGCTGGAAACAACGAACAACACAAGGGACACGAGGTTTATACTGGTTCGGGCCACCGTTGTGGTGTAATACCCTACTCCAGTGTGTGGTGTGGTGGATTGCCTCAGGGGCTGATGATGAACAGTACAAGGGAAGAACAGCCTCGCGAGAGGTGTTCTTGAGCTGGTGATATGAACTGTTTGGGTGAGTTCAGTCGCCCCTCTCTCTCTCTGCTAGGGCTCTACCAGATCTCTAGATGTCCTCCTCTCTACATCGATGTCCCCCTACTCTATGGTGGCTAGCTCTATTTATAGAGGCCCTGGGCCTCTCCCCAAATAATGAGCGGGAAGGGCGCCAACAATTGGCCATTTTGAAGGGGAACATCTAGTACAAGTTATCCTGACCAAAGGTGGTCTTCGGCTGCCAAAAGCACTGGTGATGACACCGTATTGGGCTCCATGGTGACCTCCATCCTGCCGCTCTGTTGGTCTTGGTCTCGTTGCACCGGAATGGTAACCTTTGCCCGATGCCTTGGTCTGTGCTTGCCCCCTTTGTACCAAAGGGGAAACAAGGACACTGCGCAGGCCAGCACCGGCCTGGCGCCGGCTGGTCTTGATCGTCATGGCTTGCGTCACGGGCTCCTCGCGAGGTGCCCCTACCTTGATCTCTCCGCCTCCTCGCGAGCCTGCCTGATGAGGCTGCCTCTGAGGAAGCTTCCAGTCGTCCGCCACGCGAAGCTTGGCCCCTCGCGAGGGTCTTGGGCTTGAGCTGATGAAGATGGGTCACACTGGCCCCCCACTTGAGCCACGCCGCAGGCTGTAGGCAGGCAAGTCTGGGGACCCCCGTTCCTAGAACGCCGACATTAGCCCCAGGGCCCAAGGCGCGCCCGGGCTTGGCCTAGCAGGGAAGCAAAGGGGCGAGCGCGAAGCGTCGCGGGCCCCAACAGCCTGCGGCCTTGGGCGTTGCGTGGCGATTGATTGGACGTGGGCGTCTGCGCTTCCCCATGACGCCTCGGTAACTGTCCATCTAACAAAAGAGGTGCCCGGGCCAGACTTACTTGCCTTGTTCTCGTTCCCCTCACCCCAGATCCCCTTTCTCGCTCTCCTCCTTCTTGCTCCCGAAATCCTCCAGATCTGTCTCAATCCTCCTCATCCGGCACACCATGGCGCCTCGCAAGTCCCCGACCGAGGCCTGGTACTCGCCGGCTCTGGATTCCCCGAACCTGCCGGAGAAGAACCTCGCCCTCACGAGCCTGATGACGGTGGCGCAGGGCAGCAAGGGGGCGACTGTGCTCAAGGCCGGCTCTGACCAGCCTGAAGGCAAGGGGATCACCTTCTATCCGCTCTTTGTGAGCGCCATCGTCGCTGGTCTGGTGCCTCCTTTCTCTAAGTTCTTCTTTGTTGTTCTCCGCCAATACAACTTGCAGGCTCTGCATCTCCACCCCAACTCTATTCTTCTCCTGGCGATTTTTGCTTACTACTGTGAGGCTCACTTCGGGGTAAAGCCCTCGGTGGCCTTGTTGCGTCACTATTTTTTCCCTCCGGGTTTCTGGTGGCCATATCTCCGCATGTGCGAGCTTCATCGCATACTCCAATTCCAATGCTATCTCGAAGCCTGGGAAGAGGATCGAAGGCTTCCGGAGCAAGTGGGTCATGGTGGACGTCGGGCGCATCCACCCCCGTCTGGTGTTGCCTACGGGGCAGCCCAAGGCTGTCGACGCATGGTTCCGCACGGAGCTCGTCGACCCTCGTGCGAAGGCGGTGCTGAAGAGGATGAACGCGGACCTGAGGCCAAGCAACTTGGGGGCGGCAAAGCTGACCGGGGCCACGCTCCTGAGGGAGTTCTTGGAGCACCGGGTGGCTCCACTCGAGGAGCACTCGCTCCCGTTGTGGAGGCTTGGGGAAGCGGACGCCGCCTTGCGCCTAAGCTCTGAGGCCCTGACCGACGAGAATCTGGCCGCGGCCCTCCATTCCTTGGTTGGGGGAGACGTGGCGATCCCGGTGGGCGCCCCGTCCCCCTGTTCCTTCGTGACGACTGGGAGCAGGTGGTGAACGCCATGCCCACCTTCAATGGTGAGGGGCTGGTGCCCGCGGAAGCTCCCGAGGGTCTTGCGGCGCTGGCGATGGTGAACGTGTCCTCCGGCAGCTCCAGCGGGAGCGTGGGGGAAGAAGAGGCGGAGGAGGGAGAGTCTGACTCGGAGGCGACTGGCGAGGAGTCGAGGGAGTCTTTCCCTTGGCGCAGGTCCCAGGCCCTCCGCTCCATGCCGGATGACGACGAGGCCGGCGCCAGGCAGGAGGGGAGGATTCTCCCTTGGTCACAAGGAAGGGCAGGTCGGGGCTGGTTCCCCCAGGGTCTGCTCTGGTCCCTGGGCGGTCTGAGGCCAGCTCCAGCCCTCCTGGCATGCCCTCTGCTTCCGGGCCTCCCGAGGCTGACCCCAGCTGCAGGCTCTCAGGCTTCAAGTTTGGCCGGAGGTTGCTTGAGTCTGCGAGCGATGACCAGTAACTGCTCGATTCATGCTTTGCTTGGTTTCTGCCACCGAGGCTTGACGTCCATATTCTTTGTCAGGCTGGCGCCTACGGCGAAGAGGTTGAGAGGGGCTTCTGCGGCCCTGCTTGGGGCGAGTCCATCTGCCGGGGCGGCGCCTTTGTCCGCTGGGGAGGAAGACGGCGAGGCTCGCGCCTCCCCTGCCCGGTCGTCCTCGCGAGGCCGACTGGGGCGCCTCGGCGAGGAGTCAGCCCCCATGGCCCCGCTGACCCTAGAGTCGACTGCGCTCGATGCTGCAGCCGGGGCAGCCAAGGCCCAGGGGGTTCCTTCCTGCCAAGCTGTGATCATGCTGCCGTCCTCTTTGCCCGCTCCGCCGGTTCCCGCTTCTTCTGTTCCCTCTGTCGCCGTCCTGGACCAGGTCGCCAGCAAACTGAGCCAGTTGCGGGAGGATCTTCTGAGCGTGGACCCTCGCCTAGCGGTCGGGCGCCTGGAGCTAGCTTCTGGCTGGGCCCGTTCCGCTGCCTCCGTCCGAACAGCGCTGAGCCAGGCCGTGTCGGCCTCCAATGGGGAGAAGCAGGCCGCCAACCAAGCGAAGGCCGCTCGCGACGCTGCCCTGGGCAACGCTACGGCTGCCAAGGCTCGCTGCGAGGCACTGGAGACCGAGCTGCAAGGCCTGCGCGACGAGCTCTCCAAGGAGGTCCATGGCCGCCAGGAGAGAGAGAAGGAGATGAAGGCTCGGGAGGCTGCCGTCAAGGACCAGGACGTCGAGCTTGATGACCTTCACGGCCGATTGGAGACGCTAGAGCGGTCGCTGCGGGTGGAGAGGACCGAGCTAGACGCCAAGGCGAAGGTCCTGGTGGAGGATCGGGTGGCCTTCGCGAAGATGGAGAAGAAGGCTCGTGCCGCGTTGAAGACGCTTTACGAGAGCGGCTTGGAGGAGCCGTTGGCCGGTGCGGAGGATGGCCCCACCAAGCTGCTTCCCTTCCTGGTCCGTGCACTTGAAGATGTCGTAGACGGCCTTGCCCCACGGCCGAGGCCGAGGCGCGTGCCTTGTCTTCTGCGGCGCTGACGCATGTCCTCAGCCATGTCTACCTGCGCGACCCCAACGTCGACTTCGACAGCCTGCTGGAACCCATGAGCGGCGACCTTACCGCCGCTGCTGCTGAGGCCGTGAAAGGCCGAGCCGAAGCTTTGTTGGGGAGGTTCCGCGCCTTCAGCATCTTGCCCGGGTGCGGTGCCGCCAGCTCCGCGGCCCCAGGAGGCGGGGTCGCCCAGCGCGACTCCACCACAGGCGGCGGCGCCACTAGAGAGTGATCCCTTCGCGGCTTCTGTCCTATTTTTATTCCTGCAACATGCACCATGCCTCGCGGAGGCGTTTAAACTTGTGTTTGGCGTCGTGAAACAATCTATGGCTTGTAATACTTGCTTTGAATTTCCTGGAATTTGCATTTTTCTCTCCTACTTGCTCGCGCTCTACGTCGGCAGGGCCTGGCCCCACGCATACCTCACCTGGCGTTAGCCCCGACCAGAAACCAGGACGGGACTAAGGGGTGAGGGGCTACGTGGCAAGTTAGGCTCCTGAGTCACGATGCTCAGGAGTCCCCCTTGACGCGCAAGCAACAAGTAGGAAAGGGGGGAATAAGGAGTGGATTGGTCGTTCTGCGTCGGCAGGGCCAAGCCCCGCGCATACCTCACCCAGCGTTAGCCCCGACCGGAAACCAGGATGGGACTAAGGAGTGAGGGGCTACGGGGCAAGTTAGGCTCCTGATTCACGATGCTCAGGAGTCCCCCTTGACGTTCAAACGGGTTTCCATACCTTGGTTCCGCTCAGGGAGGGGCGCGTGACGACCGGGTCCGAGGGACCTGGCTGGGTGGCGTGCGCTCGGGCAAGGCCTGAGCGTAGCCCCCGTGTCCAGCCCCCTCGCGCGGCGCTCCCGAGGGGAGGCGTTGCGATGGTGCCGAACACTGAGCTCTGGGCTCCCTGAGGTTGGTACGGTCATAGGCCGCCCTTAGTTGTTTATCACCAGCGCGGAGCATAGCGCTTCCGTATGTGTACGGGCATAGCCGCTCCTCGGGAGTGTCATCAGCCAGCGCGGAGCATGGTGCTTCCACTGGTACATGGGAGGGGGCTCCCCTCCGGGAGGAGCCCCCGGGGCGTGTACAGCCCCGCCCTGACACGTGGCCGACACGGTAGGGCTAGGAGAGGTGTATCTGGGCACTCATGAGCCAGCGCGGGACTCACGAGGCCCTACCTCGAGGCGGGTTGCGCCTGGCTCTAGGCCTTTATCAATGGTGTGTTCCTGCGGGGTGGTTAGAATGCAAATGCTCTACGTCCTCAGGTCCCGGCCCTCGAGCGAGCTCAGCCGCCGCTGGTATGACAGGTCACGATGCCGTGGGTCATGGCCAGGGGGTGAGGGCTGGAGAGCCAGTAGGAGCCCATGAGTGGCGATGCTCAGGTACCCCCCCCTTTAACGTGCAAGCGCTTTGCATGAGAGCGGAGAAGTCTGCGATAAGCAGCATGTGACAATTAAGCGCGAAAGAGCAAATTCATTTTAAGTAGACGCGGGAAAAGCAAACGCCGCTGGGCCAGGCCCGAGCAGCTCGGGGATGATGCAGCCCGAGGGGCGCCCCCAACAAGGTAAGTAAAGAGCATAAGCAAAACAGATACATGCCGCAGGGACGAACCCACGCGACCTGGGAATGATGTGGCCCTGTGGGTGCCCCCAGCTCAGAACGGAACTTAGAAAATGTCACCTGGTGCCGTTGAAGATGAAGTGATGTTGAAGAAGTGGGCGATGTGCGATGATGACGCCGACCCTCACGAGCCCCCAGGCCTAGGAGCCTTGAGAGGCTCTAGAGGCACAGGTGGGTCTCCGAGGGCCATCTCCATCTCCGCCAGGACCGGACAATGCCTGACCTCCTGGGCCTCCAGAATGCTCCACAGCAGGCGCCGATGAGCGGCGACCGTGTTCGGCAGGCCGAAAGGCATGTGAACGTAGCTGTGAGGTGGACCCTCACAACGCCCCACGCGCGAAGGCCAGAGGCACTCCTGATACGCGGCTCGGTTGAGCCCTGGCACTTCAATGCAGACGCGCAGCCCACCATCCTCGCTTGGATGTGGGGCTACGGTGGGCAAGCGGCGGCTGCCGCACATGACTCTCGACTCTTGTAGCTCCTAGGTCTTTGTTGCGATGAACTCCTGAGGGTTTGGTCTTCCTTGCCTTGTACCTTCCTAAGGGAAACGTGCCTGGAAGCACCCCTCCAAGTGGTGCCCGAGCGCCTCCCTCGCGACCTTGGCAAGGTCGGTGGCTCTCCAAGAAAGAGCCCCCGAGCCCTGCCTGAGGAGGGTGCCGGGCACGCCTTCCTATGTGAGAGAGGGTGGTGCTCCCTGATTGGGCGCAGATCCTAACGCAAGACCTCCGGAGGCGCCTGCCTCCTTATGTCTTGGGCCAGGCGAAACCTTCTTCTTCTTAAGGGTCGCCTCGGGAAGTCTTCCATTCCTGTGGTCCGGTCTTCGATTGCTGCGGCTTGGAACGCGCGCCCAAGTGAACACACTGCGTCCCTTTCTTCACAGGGTACGGTGATGACTCCACCACTTCCTGGCATCTTGAGGACATTGTATCCATGATGAGTCACTGCCATGAACTTGGCCAGGGCTGGGTACCCGAGGATGGCTTTGTATGGAAGACGGATGTGGGCGACGTCGAAGTCGATGAGCTCGGTGCGGTAGTTGTTGCGCTGCCCGATGGTGACTGGAAGGCGAACCTGCCCTATTGGAATAGTGGAACCATCAGTGACTCCTGAGAAGGGCTTGGTCAGCTGAAGTTGATCGTACGGCACTTGGAGATTGTCGAACGTCTCGACGGACAGGACGTTGAGTCCTGCTCCGCCGTCAATGAGGGTCCTGGTGACCTGCACGTTGCTGATGACCGGGGAGCAAAGCATCGGGAGGACTCCGGCCGTTGCCGCGCACTTGAGCTGATCCGCTGAGCTGAATGTGATAGCGCACACAGACCACCAGAGAGGGCGCATGGCCTCAAGATTGGGAAGGACTGCATTCACCTTGCGAGCAAACTGCTTGAAGATGCGCTATGAGGCTAGGGCCTGTGCGCCACCCAAGATGCAAGTGATCGCGCGCGGCTCCTGGAAGCCCCCAGCCCCCTCATCTTAATGTTGGTCTTCGTTCCTCCTTGGCGGTGGCGGCAGAGGAGGAAGGCCTGCGTTGCCGTGCGGGCGATCCTCACGAGGCTGATCTCTCCAGCCTCCCTTGCGAGGCTGGTCCTCCCAGCGATCCTCGCGAGGTCGGTCACGCCACCCTTGGTGAGGGCCACGGTCTTCCCATCGTCCGCCACCTCTTCCTCCTCCTAGGCCATAGCCTCTGTCGTTGCGCTCGGGGCGTCGGCCGATACGTCCATCTCTCATGGCCCTGAGCTCTTGACATTCGTTGGTGTTGTGGGTGTGGAGGTCGTGGTACACGCAGTACCGGCTGCCCTTGGATGACTCAGGCTGATCCCTGCCTCGCTTGGTGTCTAGCTCCGCTGCAAGCACGACATCCCCTTGCGCTTCACGTCCTTGGCCTTGGGCTTCTTCTCTTCTGGGTCGGCAGCCGGGAGTTCGAGGAGGGAAAGGCGCCCTTCCTCAGCCCTCGCGCACTTGGTCGCCTAGTTGAACAGCTCCAGGGATGTGCACAGGTCTTCATGGATTGCTAGCTCCTCCTTCATCTTGATGTCGCGTACGCCATCGGAGAAGGCCGAGATGATGGCTTCTTCAGTCACCTTAGGGATCTTGAGGCGAGCGTTGTTGAAGCGCTAGATGTATTTCTGCAGGGTTTCCCCTTGCTGCTGCTTGATGCGGCACAGATCGCTCACGGCCGGGGGCCGGTCGCGAGTGCCCTAGAAGTTGGCGATGAAGCGAGTGCGCATCTCGTCCCAGGAGGAGATTGTGCCAGGAGCCAGGTGCGGGCCCCGTCCTTAAGCGCCATGGGGAACCAATTCGCCATGACCCTTTCGTCTCCGTTGGCGGCTTCGATGCATAGCTCACAGAGCTGTAGGAACTCCGCGGGGTCCGCCGTGCTATCGTAGCGAGGGGGCAGGTCAGGCTTGAACTTTCCTGGCCATGCGACACCGCGTAGCTCAGGGGTGAGGGCACGACAGCCTGCTATGGCCACCGGCGCCCTTTGCTGGTGCTGGGATTGTTCCTGGGGATTACCGCGCGCCGCCACTTGGAGCAGTGCGGGGGCTTGGCACGGAGGTGCAGGGACGCAATCTTGGCGCGCCGGCGCTGGGAGCGCGTGAGCACCTTCTTGGGGACGAGGGATCTCTTGGCAGCTCCTTTCTTGCTGTGCAGGTGCCGGACGCGGAGGGTCTCGCCCTGGGGCTGCCTTCTTGGGGAGGAGGTGGTGGAGGCACCTCCTGATCCTCGCCTCCTGCGCGAAATGGAGGGTGAGGCAGCGAGAAGGACGGCAAGGGGGATCCCCCTACGGTGCTGACGAGCTCGGTGATGCGGGCGAGCCAGTCCTCGTAGAGGTCGTCGACGGGGTGGTAGTGCAAGAGCTCTCTTGCCAGGAGCAGCGCGGCGTGCGCGTCCCTGGGGGCACGACGGGCGCGGGACGATGAAGCGGCTGGAGTTAGCGGCGGTGTAGCGGTGCGGCCCTCCTGCCGCACCGAAGGATGCTGGAACGAGGCCTGCTGCTTGTTCCCCGCTGGTCTGGTGGCGGCGTTGGCAGCAGGCGACAGGGAACGATGAGGGCATCCGTCGACGGGCGCTGTCTGGGCGACGCGGGTGGCGAGAGCAGCCCGGCGCTCGGCGCGAGCCCGATGAGCGTCAGCCATGGACACGACGGAAGATCACACGCGAACAACGGAAGAAAGATTCCGGCGCACCCCTACCTGGCGTGCCAAATGTCGGATTTCGGGTTCCGGCAGACCCTTGAGGTTCGAACACTGGGGTGCGCGCGGAGATCTCTCCCCTACCAATCTACGTCCAATCTCCTCGCGTGATCTAAGCTGGAAACAACGAACAACACAAGGGACACGAGGTTTATACTGGTTCGGGCCACCGTTGTGGTGTAATACCCTACTCCAGTGTGTGGTGTGGTGGATTGCCTCAGGGGCTGATGATGAACAGTACAAGGGAAGAACAACCTCGCGAGAGGTGTTCTTGAGCTAGTGCGATGAACTATTTGGGTGAGTTCAGTCGCCTCTCTCTCTCTGCTAGGGCTCTACCAGATCTCTAGATGTCCTCCTCTCTACATCGATGTCCCCCTACTCTGTGGTGGCTAGCTCTATTTATAGAGGCCCTGGGCCTCTCCCCAAATAATGAGCGGGAAGGGCGCCAACAATTGGCCATTTTGAAGGGGAACATCTAGTACAAGTTATCCTGACCAAAGGTGGTCTTTGGCTGCCAAAAGCACTAGTGATGATGCCGTCTTGGGCTCCATGGTGACCTCCGTCCTGCCGCTCTGTTGGTCTTGGTCTTGTTGCACCGGAATGGTAACCTTTGCCTGATGCCTTGGCCTGTGCTTGCCCCTTTGCACCAAAGGGGAAACAAGGACACTGCGCAGGTCGGCGCCCGCCTGGCGCCCGCCTGGTCTCGATCGTCATGGCTTGCGTCACGGGCTCCTCGCGAGGTGCCCCTGCCTTGATCTCTCCGCCTCCTCGTGAGCCTGCCTGATGAGGCTGCCTCTGAGGAAGCTTCCGGTCGCCCGCCCCGCGAGGGTCTTGGGCTTGAGCTGATGAAGATGGGCCGCGCTGGGCCCCCACTTGAGCCACGCCACAGGCCGTAGGCAGGCAAGTCTGGGGACCCCCGTTCCCAGAACGCCGACAGCATCATCATGACGTTCTTCATGTTCTGGAATGACTTCTTCAGCAGATTCTTCGGTAGGAATGACATCCTTAGTAGCCTTGAACTTGATGGATTCCTCGGGTGATTTTTCATCTAGCACAGGAGGTAGGTGCTCTCTTTGCGAGCCATTAGTTTCATCGGACCACACATCTACAGTTTCAACAACCTTGTGGTGATAGGTGTTGAAGACTCTGTAGGTGTGCGAGTCCTTACCATAACCAAGCATAAAACCTTCATGTGCTTTTGGTGCAAATTTAGAACTGTGATGAGGATCTCTAATCCAGCATTTAGCACCGAAGACTTTGAAATAACTCACATTGGGTTTCTTGTGAGTGAGGAGTTCATATGCAGTCTTCTTGAAGAATTTGTGAAGATATACCCTGTTGATGATGTGGCACATAGTATCAATTGCCTCGGGCTAGAAGTGAGGAGGCGTCTTGTACTCATCAAGCATAGTGCAGGCCATCTCAACAAGAGTCATGTTCTTGCGCTCCACGACGCCATTTTGCTGAGGAGTATAAGGAGCAGATAACTCATGAGTAATACCAAGTTCATCAAGATAGTCATCAAGACCAGTGTTCTTGAACTCGGTTCCATTGTCACTTCTGATGTGCTTGATCTTCACACCAAAGTTGGTTGAAGCCCTCGAGGAAAATCGTTTGAAGACTTCCTGCACTTTAGTTTTGTAAGTGATGATATGCACCCATGTATATCGAGCATAATCATCAACAATGACAAAGCCATATAAAGATGTAGCATTAGTAAATGTGGCATAGTGAGTAGGGCCAAAGAGATCCATGTGAAGCAATTCAAATGGACGAGTGGTAGTCATGATGGTCTTTGAGGGATGCTTGGCCTTGGTCATCTTTCTGGCTTCACAAGCTCCACACAAATGGTCCTTGAGGAATTTGACACCCTCTATGCCAATGACATGCTTCTTCCTCGCGAGCGTGTGCAAGTTCCTCATCCCAGCATGACCAAGTCGTCGATGCCATAGCCAGCCTTCTGAAGCTTTTGCAAGTAGACATGTAGCAGGTTGTGGTCCTGTAGAGAAATCAACAATATACAAATCTCCTCTCCTAAAGCCTTCGAAGAATTTGGAATTGTCATCTTCCATGATCACAACACAACGATACTTGCCAAAGACAGCAACCGTATCAAGATCACAAAGCATTGAGACAGACATGAGGTTGAACCCTAAGGACTCGACAAGCATGACTTTGTCCATGTGTCGATCCTTTGAGATTGCAACCTTACCTAGACCCAATACCTTGCTTTTGCCTTTGTCAGCGTAGGTGATATGCTTCAGATGTGATGGAGATAAAGCAGAGTCCATCAATAAGCTCCTATCACCAGTCATGTGATTTGTACATCCACTATTGAGGACCCACTCAGTGGCTTTGGGTTGATCATCCTGCAGATGAATTAGTGCAGCTTACGAACTCATATACTTCATCAGCGAAGAATATGATATCAATTTCATCAAGCAATAGAACAGATAAAGCATTATGAGGACATGACAAATGAAAATTCATTTCTTCATGATTAGCTTGCGTCCTTTCAAGCATAGTCAGGTCTCCAGCAAATTCTTCAGACGTTTAAGTTTGTCTGGAGACCTGACCCTGCATAAGAGATTAGTTCTTTTTCTTCACCACCCACATCTGAAGGGGTGGCAAAGAGTTCATCATTCTGCAATCTCCATAAGAGAATGGTGGCATAGATGCCAATCCACTTCATTTCACATAAGAGGGGTTAGAGTAAGCATATGAATAAGCAGAAAAATTCTTCGTGGACTTATGAACATAATAATTTGAAGAATAATGCACATATCCATAATCCTTAGATCTTCCCTGCGAAATAGAAGGGTTAGCACGATGAAGTTCATATGAGGACTTTGATCCTTTTGAGGAATTTGATCCACGTGAGGAATTTGGTCCGTATGAGGACTTGGATCCATATGAAGAATTTGATCTCGGGTTCCTATTCTTCACAGGTGGTGTCATGATGACATTCACCTGAAGATTTTCAAGGCACCTTTTGGGAACCCAGATTTTCTTCATAGGGGAACCGTTCCTGCAGTTAGTGCCAACATATCTAGCAAATAACTCACCATTCTGATTTTTGAACAGTTTATAGTTGGAGTCAAATGACTCATCAGAAGAATATGAAGATTCACATGTAAATCCAAATAAAGTAGATGGATCCAGTGAAGGTACCTTTGCAGCAACCCATGAGGTTTTGGGATACTGCTCAGGCTTCTAGTAAATCCCATCAGCATTGAGCTCCTCTCAAAGGCAATACCCTCTTTCCTAGGGTTCCTGTTGAGGATCTGCTTCTTAAGCACATCACAAAGAGCCTGATGCCCTTTGAGACTTTTGTACATGCCTGTCACATACAATTCCTTTAGCCTTGCATGGTCAGTGATACTAGCAGTATCCTCAGATGAGGAATAAGTGATAGCAGAGACAGTTAAAGAATTTGCAGCAATAGAAGCATTTGAACATTCAGGTGAAGAATTAGCAGATTCACGTACGTTCAATGCATTTCAAACATGGAGGAACAAATTCTTCCTGAGCAGCGCTGATTTGTTGAGCAAGTAGTGAATCACGCTCCTTCTGAAGATCTTCATAACTCATTCTTAACTGCTCAAGATCTTGCTTTCTTTGAAGAGATTCATAAGAAAGCTTCTAATGATCAGATAAGAGAGTGTTATGATGACTCTGAAGGTTATCAAACTTGGACTGGAGTCCCTGAAGACTTTCAGCCAAAGCTTTAGAATGATCCATTTCTTCACCCAACATATCGTCGCTCTCATCTAGCATGTTTTGAACTTTTTCCAAAGCTCTTTGTTGTTTAGTGGCAAGGGAAGCAAGTTTGACATAACTAGGTCCAAATTCATCACCAGATTCATCATCACTCGACTCAGATAAGTAGCATTCAGTTACCTTGGCACCTTTTTCCATAAGGCATGGTGCAGAGGATGATGATTCTGGATTGAAAGTCATAGTCTTGCATGATTCCATGAAGTCCTCAAACCAGGGTTCATGGTGAGATCGATGGCCTTCATAGACCTCAGAGAGTCGGTCCCAGATGAGCTTTGCATGGGAGAGATGCATAACGTTCCTGAACTGATTTTGTGACAAGCCGGAGCAGATGATGTCCTTCGTCGTGAGGTTGAGTAGCGTGTACTTGCGAATATCATCAGCCTCTGCCATCTTGCATAGGTCAGTAAGACCAATCTCGGTGACGGTCCAGAGCTCATTGTTCATCGCCATCAGGTGCTTCTTCATCATGGCCTTTCACTTGGGATAATCATGACCGTCAAAGATGGGGCATGTCACAATATTCATTCCTGCGGTCGACATAACTAAAACTCCAGGCGGTTAAACCAAAATCACACGGAACAAGGGAGTACCTTGCTCTGATACCAATTGAAAGTGCGTTAAGTCGACTAGAGGGGGTGAATAGGCGATTTTTATGAATTCTTCACTGAGGAATTTCAGGGTGAGTAAATTCCTAAGAGAAGAACTACTTGCAGCGTAATAAGTACTCAGATGCAAACATAACATAACAGAAACATGGTCATCATGATGAAATGAGAACAGACACAGAGTACAGAAAGTGTAAGCACAGGATAAACAGGATGAAGACAAACAGACTGAAGAAATTGAACTGAGAAAATTGAGAAAGTCTTCAGTCAAAGTCTTCAAACAGATATGAACAAACACACAACACAGTAATGAGGAAATGGAAGGGTTGAGGAAATGGAACCAGTTAGCTCGGTGAAGACAATCATTTGGTAGACTAGTTCCAACTGCTGTGACAGTTGTATGTCTGGTTAGGGCGGCTAGGTATTCAAACCCGAGGACACACAGTCCCGAACACGCAGTCCTGAACACGCAGTCCAGGACACTTAGTCCTCACCGTATTCCCCTTGAGCTAAGGTCACACAGACCTTGCCCAATCACTCGTGGTAAGTCTTCAGGTGACTTCCTAACCTTCACAAACTCAGTCACTCGGCAATCCAGAATTTCCTCTTGGATGCTCTAGACCATGACGCCTAACCGTCTAGAAGATGCACAGTCTTCAAAGGTAACAAGCGTCGGATCCATGCAGGATCAATCTCTTCAGTGATGCTCAATCACTTTGGGTTTGTAGGTGTTTGGGTTTGGGTTTTCCTCACTTGATGATTTTCGCTCAAAGTCCTCGGAGGATGGAATGCTCTTAAATGACAAGTGTCAGTTTCTCTCAGAGCAGCCAACCAGATAGTGGTTGTAGGGGGCAGCTATTTATAGCCTAGGGAGCAGCCTGACATAATAAGACATAAATGCCCTTCAATGATATGACCGTTAGGTGGGAAGATATTTTGGGACAGCTGGTGCGTAGCACATCAACGGTCGGAAATTTTACTATCAAATTCCTCAGGGCTATCATGTTCCTCACTTGTAGGCAATCCGCACTGGCGAATTCCTAACTCCTTGGTCAGAACAAATTCCTCAGAGACCAGAAGAACTTTGTCTCTGTCACTGAAGAAATTGACTGAACTGTATGAGATTTTCAATGGCTTCACTCGAAGGGATTGGTAGGTGTAGGATTTTGAGTTAAGCATCATTTGGAAACTTTTCCTTAGAATTTCCTCGACCCCCTTTAACAGTATGGTGTTTCCTATGACTCAAGAAAGAGAAAAAGAAACTATGAAAACAAAAGTCTTCACGCTTCATGTTCCTCGAATGAATACCAAGTCTTCACGGTCACACCAGTTTATTAACTTTCAAAGTATTTAGAAAGTCTTCAGAAATCCAAAGTCTTCAGTCGAAGAACTTCATTTTTAGGGGTCAACTTTCTCTGTAAGTATCAAACTCCTCATAGACTTATAGACATGTGTACACTCACAAACGCATCAGTCCCTTAACCTATAAGTCTTCAATACACCAAAATCACTAAGGGGCACTAGATGCACTTACAGTGATTCCTCCTTCACCACTCCCAATAACGACTCTATCATGCAACACCTCAGGTGTGAACCCTCGAGGGTGATTCCTCCAAGTTCACCTTGGCGGTTACATCAAGTGGAATCCATCGAGGGTGATTCCTCGGATTCCCCCTTGGTGTTATGGACACACATTTTCTTTGACTTTACCCCCAAACCATGATGAAGTCGGCTCGGCCCCGAGGGGTGCCCGCGAGAGAAATGTGAAATTGGGTTGACCGTGAGGGTACTCGTGAGTGATGTGAAGTTGGGTTGACCTGGAGGTTACCCACGAGATAACTACGAGGTACGGCCGGGCATTCTTAGCCCTTGTCATAAGTCCGTGATACGGGGCGATGGGACCACAGATCATGGATCATTGATCGTCTCCATGCACTCCCAAGACACTAACGGGTTTGGATATGTGATCTAAGTTAGCCTCTGGCCTTTTTCCGACTAACCACCAAGCAATAATAAGTATGGGCACTCGGTGTCGTATGATTCTCCGAAAGCTCTTCAGATGTCAGCGATTAAGCGGCACGCGCTCGGGTGGTCCGCATAAGGACCTGCTCGTATAAAGAGGTAGCTAGGACTGATCCTAGCCGTCCACGCAACACGCAGGAGTGCAAAGGGCGATGGGCCCAAGACCCCTGAGCACTTAGGATGTAGACAGGCGTGCTGGCCTCTCTGTTGAGCTTAGGTAGGACTACGGCATGTCGATCAGCCGAGGCCGGGCATGACCCAGGAAAGTGTGTTCGGCCGGAGTTAATTGAGCATGTTGGGTAAGTTGGTGCACCTCTATAGGGAAGTTAATCTATTCGAATAGTCATGTCCACGGTAACGAATGCTCGGAGTTGTATCCCGATCTATTACAACTAAAACTGGATACTGGAGACACTAAATGGATATGATGGCTCTGGGATCGCTTTCCCACAACGAGTCAAGGAAGGATCTCTGGGCATTACTTAAATATACTTGTTACTATATGTTATGTTACTCTACTCTCTTTTGTTGTTGCAAGATGCTAATATTCGATAGGCTAGGCCTTCCCCTCTGCTCTGGCAATTCTGCAGTATAGTCCATAGATACAGCCCCCTTCCCATTGATACCGATGCATACTTAGCATAGATCTGATGTAAGTCTTGCGATTACTTTGGATGAGTACTCACAGTTGCTTTGCTACATTTCCCCCCTACTTTCTTCTTCCTGGATGATGCAATCAGATGACGGAGCCCAGGAGCCAGTTGATCCCGCCGATGACTACTACCACCATGACGGAGCCTACTACTACGTGACCGCCGACGACCAGGAAGAGTTAGGAGGCTCCCAGGCAGGAGACCTTGCCTTTTCGATCTGTGTTGTTGTTTCTGCCAGCCTTCTTAAGGCAAACCTGTTTACCTTATGTTTGTACTCAGATATTGTTGCTTTCCCTGACTTGCTTGTATTCGAGCCCTGGAGGCCCCTGCTTGTAATATAAAGCTTGTACAACTTTAATTTGTGTCTAGAGTTGTGTTGTGATATCTTCTCGTGAGTCTCTGATCTTGATCGTGCACATTTGCGCGTATGATTAGTGCACAGTCAAGTCGGGGAGTCACACCCTTGACTTAGGGATATACTGGATCATGAAATAGAGTAACATGATCTAGCTACCTCCAAATTACTCTCAGCAATATGAAAATTCTCAGTATAATAAAATGACCAATGGTGGGATATATTCCAATTTATCTGGTTAGTATTTGTTGTACAAATAGTTGTCTGCTAATATTTACAGGATCCATTCCCACCTTATCTCTAACCACCCTTTATCATTTATCTATTTTGATAGCTAACCGTCCCCTGTCATATCTCATCAGACACAAAGTATCACAACTCTGAGCCATGTCATAATCATTTTCATCAATATAAAGCATAGAATGCAACAAAAATGCCTAGGCTTTGTCCAGAGCTACACAAAAATACACAGCCATTGCTTTGTTCAAAGCTAAAATACTGTTTAGTTGTGTGCTTGAACCCAACATTTATTTAATATAGTATAGTAAGTATATGATGAAGAGAGGATTGATCTGACATGCATCATGGATAAATCTGTCTTGAAGGGCATCCAAGTTTCTAGTAATAACTTGTTGATCTTTCTTAGTGGGAAAAATCTCTCATGGACTCTAATACCATATATTCTTTTATTGATTTGATTGATGGGATGCACTTGCTTGTAAGTAAATTAAATTAGATGATATGCCTGGCAAATAACCTAAAGGTTAGAAGAAAAATCGAAACCTGAGAGGCACTAAGCATAATTGTTGGTGGCAACAAACAAGGCTAGCAGCAGCAGCTGTTCTTGAAGTAGATCACAAGACCTAACTTTGTCGTGCATCTACACGCATCATGGTCAGGGAGGGAACCAAGCCTACCAAATCGAAACACATCAGTGATTGAGAGAGAGAGAGAGGAGAAAAAGAAGAAGAATAGGGGCGGGGAGGAGACCTTGATATGGTGCATCCATGACGGCGGCGGTGTGGTCCGAGGTTGATGATCGCATCCAGCTCGATGGCGGCGCAGATCCAGAAGCCCCCGTTGTGGTCATGGCCATGGCAGATCTGGCCACCGCCCAGGGAGAGGCTGGCGGCAAGGGAAGGGAGAGAGTGTGGTGGTTGGGTGCCGTCTAGGAGGTGGAAGGAGGAGGAGGGCGCGGTGGCATCAAGCCATGGAGGGATTCGTAGCGCAGCGGCGGCTAGGGTTTTGTGGGGG
This sequence comes from Triticum urartu, assembly GCF_056163025.1. NCBI lineage: Eukaryota > Viridiplantae > Streptophyta > Magnoliopsida > Poales > Poaceae > Triticum > Triticum urartu. The sequence continues at coordinate 208,522,187 of NC_141879.1, read as the reverse complement.
GGGCAGGAAGAGAGGAAAGCAGGCGGGAGGGGGAGGGGAACGACCTGGTGCTCGCTCTCCATGGTCTCACCCCGAACGCTATTGGTGACTTTTCCAACCACATGAAGTGACAAAAATGCCCTCGGCGGGCTCTAGGAACTACAGGCGGTGGCATCCCAGTTCTGACACTATTCATTGCAATAGTGTTTCAATTTGATCCGGCGGCTGAGGTGATTTCTGAGGAAGATCCAACAACCCAAAACGCATCAAGAAATTGATCCGATAGCCAGGAATCCCAAATTGCTGAGGACGCAGGGTTCCTTCCGTGATTCTTATTTCTGGATGCATCATGGACGTGTCGGCACCAGCCACTGCCACAGTTGTTCCTTTGGGGGTTCTATATATAAGGGCCTGTTCATATCAAAGGAAAGGAAAAATGTAGGATTTGAGAAAACGTAGGGATGGGAAAGGAATGAACATACAGAACACTAGAAACAAAATTGGTATACATGCATGCATAGTAGTCATTCAGAACAGAGGAAAGGATTCACAGGGAATCAACTGAAGTCGGTCCCGTCTAGTGATTTTTAAATGCTAAAATATGCACACCGGTTGCAATTCTTGTGCATGTGAGTCTGACCTATGCACAGACCAATCTCCAGATGGGTCCCAAATGCATGGTTTGCAACAATCGCTGTGCTCCCTTGCCTCGGGCCTACGCGGAAACATGAGCTACGGGTGGATGTTCTTTTCCTGTGAAATCGGCAAGGGACTGAAACTTTCCGCTGGATCGGAAAGGTCGCATTCCTTCATACCGAACATGGTAAATGCGTCCATTCCACAGGAATCGATTTCCTATGTTTTCCCCTTGGTTTTCCTTTGTACCGAACAAGCCCTAAGGGGGCCAGGCAGATTGCCACTAGGATGCACACCCAACTCTACCCGCCCCTCCCTCGCCTAACTAGCTAGTTAGCTGCTCCCTCCTCTCCTCCCTCCCTCGTTGGACTAACAACATGCTCCTTCTCCCTCCCAGACCCAAGCCTTGATCTGATCTCCTCCGGACTAAAGTCTATTGAGGTCCAAAGTTTGGTGCTCTGCAATTGGTTCACCTCTGTCGGGCTCTGCAATGGGGGTACCCTCATATAAAGGCTAATCTCATTGTGTGACATTGTCTTCAACTTTTCTGTTGGGCCTACTTTTGACAATGAGATCAGTCTTTATATAGGGGTACCCATATTGACCATGGGGGGGGGGGGTAAAAGTAAGCTAAAAATGTTCCTGGGCTTACTTTTAAAGTCACTAGCAAAAGGGCCGGTGCATTGCAACCAAGGTTGGAAAAAGCGGTAGGCGTAAGCGAGGCGGTTGGCCTTCGCCTAGTGCGTAGGTGGTGCCTAAGAATCCTAGGCGCAGCCTAGGCGGTAATATAGTTTTTACTCGTAGTGTATTTTGTGATTATTATATGGGTGTTGATATTAGTTTAGGGCATATAAATAAGTTAATTACCGTCTAATCTCTACTCCTAATGTCTCAGTTGATAGTCTCCGTTCCGGGTTTATTTTCGTCCCACCTATCATGGTTTTTTTGATACCTCCTCCCACCTTCGCTGGTTTGTTTTCGTAGATTTTTTTTGACCCGTCCCCTACTTCATCGGTTTATTTTCACGTCACCCTCTCACACAACGAAAAAAATTGAACGGATCGGAACTTTTCATACTGACGCAAATTATTCGGTAATGTCTTTATGTAAAAAAATCAATCACAATCAATATTTAAAGATCAAATCTAAATTAATTAATCTTCATAACGTTTGTTTCCTTCCGAATCACGTCCATAACTTTCCTTCCTTGTTTGGGCAGAAACTGTTTGGTAGCAGAGATTAAGAAGCTTGCTATGAGTGTAGTAATAGGAAGCATTCTTTTTCTTGATGATTCGTTTCCATGCATGATGATAGTAAATTAGGCCAACATTCACCACTATTTATCAACGTCATCAATCGTATCCATTCCTATCTTAAGGGAATCCACTCTCTACGTCGTCGTCGCACGTTATTTTCACAAGCAACTCCCCTAAAAAAACACAGCGCCCTACCTCGACTTCCCTACCTGGCCGCCGCCGCCGCCCACCGATCTCGCCGCCTCCCGGCGATCCTCTCCTCCCTCCCGCAGCTCGAACGACCCACTTTTTTGGCCACAAGCACCGCCTACCTCTTCGCCCATGCGTCGCCCCTCCTCTTCACCATAGCCACGAGCACCATCCGAGGCGGAGTCCGCGGCGCCTCCACAGATGCGGTGGAGACACCATATCCAGTGGAGACAGCGGTGTAAATCTTCTCCCACTCTGCTCCTTCCTCTGGTTACCGGCCAGCTCCACCTCCCCTCTGCTTCGTGTGGATCTGCTCATGTGCAGCAGTAAACTTTATTTAGGTAGAACTATTCTTCTAGGCCTTTTTTTGTTACTTACAAATTAACTTTTTGAGCCAATGCTTACAACATGAAGTATTACCTAGAGTTCCTTAATCAATCTGCTTGTCCATCGTTTCATTTTGTTCAATTACTATTAGCAAGGACGCATTGTGAAACCGTTAGCTTATGAATGTGTGCTCTTCCTGCAATAATAACATTTGCAATGTAAGGGTCGAGGCACACCCATGCATCAGGATGATGTGCACCACATGGGAAGTAATACTAATATGGCCTAAGTGGATAATGAAATATCCAAAGATACACTTGACTGGATCAATTTTTTTCTCTGGAATTGTTCCTCATGATGCGCAGATGTAGATGCTATATTTTTAAATTTCAAATCACCTATGCATGTCGATGTGATTCTTATCCTTTTCATTAGACAGTGTGTTTCCATCAATCCATCCATGCACCGAAACAATTTTTTTTACTCTGTTCAGGTTGCAATTACGAACTAGTAGCATATGTATGCACTGAACTACTTGCATAAGACAGTGAAATACTTCTTACTCGCGTGAGTGGAATTTTGGAATAGAGAAAGAACATACAACAGAGATCACATAATTAAATGATAACATAAACCGAGATCACGTAAAACAAGTTTGATAGGTCCATTGCATCGCACGGGCATTTTTGCTATATGTACTAACAGGTTCTATTTATTTCCTTTGATCGGTCAACACTCCTATGTCCTATGTAGGTAAGAAGGAAAGAAAACCTAATGGTACGACTGACAAAACAGGCAACGACGAGCTTCATCGCCGCGTATGCATCGTAGTACCTGGCCATCACCGGCTGGGGCATCGAGGACTTAACGCTGGTGAAGAAGGCGTGGGTGTTGGTAGAGCTCCAATAAGATGCCCTTCGTCCTTCCCGCCGTCTTCACCATCGGTCCCCGGGTGACCACCCTGGAACTCGGCGACGCTACCATGGCGACACGGTCCGGGTTGGTTCGGTCCCTCATCGAGCCACCATTTGGACCCGCCAACCACCACCGGCGTCAACGTGCTGGGGCAGCAGCGAGGTGGGCTGCGTGTGCGGGTGCTGTGGCGAGGTGGTGGACATGCGTGAGCGCCAGCGATGAGGTCGGTAATGTGCCGCGGCAAGTGCGCGGCTGTTAGCCATGAACCTTCTGTAGTAGTTTTTTTCATGAGCCCATGTTTTTTTGTGTTCGGGCCTTGTCATAATTAGTGGATTAACCATGAAAAAAGACATGACGTTCAGTTTGTTGTCAAATGGTGCCGTGATTTTCGAATCAAGCCATGTTTCTCATGTACTTCCTATTTCCTGTTCGACTGAATAGAAGTGCAGAAAGTGAACACACCAACACGACTGAAAGCAGTCATATTCAGTTATAGAGGTATACATTTATACAAGATATACACAGGCAGGTGCGGGCAGTAACCCAACTAACTCCTGAGTTGACCTTGCTAATCCTTTACTCGTGATAAAGACGCAGACGATAAGGAAATGTTGTTACAGAGAGAGCAATGGGAGAGAGAGAATCACGTGGTGGCAGGTGGACCTGAACATATGCTTCAACAAAGAAAACAACAGCGTAGGATCATGGTGCGTGATTATAGGCGGAGGTTATTAAATCTCATGCGGAAATCACGGCTGCGCGATTCTCGCACGATCCAAAGTTCACACCCAATCGACTGTTTTCCCCAGTTGATGGCCTGCATGTGTGTTGTGCTAAAATGGTCACTGCCATGGCAGTGAAACCCGCAGCTAGAACGCTGCCAGCGCCAAGTTGAGAACTCAAGATCATCAGTGGTGCATGCACGACAGCAGCAGCAAGAGGCTATGGTGCACGGGGAGGAGAGAAAAGAAGGAGAGGGGAAGCTTGGGGACATGGTAGTTTACCCGGGGGCTACCGGTTGGCATGCTGAGAACGAATGGCGGCGGCACTGACATTTTTTCTTGGGACAATTCCATTTCTGCCCCTAACTGGAACCCACTACTCAAATTTGCCCCTAATTTCAATGTGTGCTCAAATTTGTCCCTTTGCCGTTAGTTGCCCTTATAGAAATGCCCTTCTGTGTCGTTACCGTCTGGTCAAACAGCTTTGACCATCTCGAAAAAATAGCAAAAAAGTCAAAAAAATCTGAAATTTTGTGGGATTGAAGGTACTCAGGTTCGCAAGGTGCATGCAAATTTTCATGTTGTTTGGACATTCTAGGAGCTCATGGCGAAGGAAAAACAGTAAATATGTACGCGTGTGAACCGTAAATTCAAAAAAATAGCAAAAAAATCAAAAAAAAGAATTCTTTTGGCATCCAAGATGCTTAGGTGTGGAAGGTGTGTGAAATTTTTTGTTGTGTTTGGACATTGTAGGAGCTCGTGGAGAAAAAAACAAAATTTGTCTCAGAAAAAACTTGTAAAAAATACACTATTTTGGTTTTTTGGCGAGAGCTCCTCGCATGTCATTTGATAACAAAATTTTGCACACGCCTTGTGCCCCCGAGCATCTTGCATGCCAAAAAATTTCATATGTTTTTGAATTTTCTTGCTATTTTTTTGAATTTACTATTCAAAGATGTACAGATTTATTGTTTTCCTTTGCCACGAGCTCCTGGTATGTCTAAATAGCACGAAAATTTGCACGCACCTTGCACACATGAGTAGCTTCAATCCCACAAAATTTCAGATTTTTTTGATTTTTTACTATTTTTTCGAGATGGTCAAAGTGTTGGGGAACGTAGCAGAATTTTAAAATTTTCTACGCATCACCAATATCAATCTATGGAGTCATCTAGCAACGAGGGAGAGAGGAGTGCATCTACATACCCTTGTAGATCGCGCGTGGAAGCGTTCAAGAGAACGGGGTTGATGGAGTCGTACTCGTCGTGATCCAAATCACCGACGACCAAGTGCCGAACGGACAGCACCTCCGCGTTCAATACATGTACGGTTGGGAAGACGCCTCCTCCTTCTTGATCCAGCAAGGGGGAAAGAGAGGTTGATGAAGATCCAGCAGCACGACGGCGTGGTGGTGGATGCAGCAGGATCCCGGCAGGGCTTCGCCAAGCGCAAGCGGGGAGGAGAGGTGTTACGGAGGGAGAGGGAGGCGCCAAGAGCCAGGGGTGCGGCTGCCCTCCCTCCCCCCTCTTTATATAGGGGCCTTGGGGGGCGCTGGCCCTAGGAGATGGATCTCCAAGGGGGACGGCGGCCAAGGGGTGGCTTCCCCCCCAAGCCAAGTGGGGGGCGCCCCCACCCCTAGGGTTTCCCAACCCTAGGCGCATGGGAGGCCCAAGGGGGGGCGCACCAGCCCACTAGGGGCTGGTTCCCCTCCCAATTCAGCCCATGGGGCCCTCCGGGATAGGTGGCCCCACCCGGTGGACCCCCGGGACCCTTCCGGTGGTCCCGGTACAATACCGGCAACCCCCGAAACCTTCTCGATGGCCGAAACTGGACTTCCTATATATAAATCTTTACCTCCGTACCATTCTGGAACTCCTCGTGACGTCCAGGATCTCATCCGGGACTCCTAACAACTTTCGGGTTACTGCATACTAATATCTCTACAACCCTAGCGTCACCGAACCTTAAGTGTGTAGACCCTATGGGTTCGGGAGACATGCAGTCATGACCGAGACGCCTCTCCGGTTAATAACCAACTGCAGGATCTGGATACCCATGTTGGCTCCCACATGCTCCATGATGATCTCATCGGATGAACCACGATGTCGAGGATTCAATCAATCCGTATACAATTCCCTTTGTCAATCGATACGTTACTTGCCCGAGACTCGATCGTCGGTATCCCAATACCTCGTTCAATCTCGTTACTGGCAAGTCACTTTACTCGTACCGTAATGCATGATCCCGTGATCAACCACTTGGTCACATTGAGCTCATTATGATGATGCATTACCGAGTGGGCCCAGAGATACCTCTCCGTCATACGGAGTGACAAATCCCAGTCTCGATTCGTGCCAACCCAACAGACACTTTCGGAGATACCTGTAGTGTACCTTTATAGTCACCCAGTTACGTTGTGATGTTTGGCACACCCAAGGCACTCCTACGGTATCCGGGAGTTACACAATCTCATGGTCTAAGGAAATGATACTTGACATTCGGAAAAGCTACAACAAACGAACTACACGATCTTTGAGCTATGCTTAGGATTGGGTCTTGTCCATCACATAATTCTCCTAATGATGTGATCCCGTTATCAATGACATCCAATGTCCATAGTCAGGAAACCATGACTATCTTTTGATCAACGAGCTAGTCAACTAGCGGCTCACTAGGGACGTGTTGTGGTCTATGTATTCACACATGTATTACGATTTCCGGATAACATAATTATAGCATGAATAATAGACAATTATCATGAACAAAGAAATATAATAATAACCATTTAATTATTGCCTCTAGGGCATATTTCCAACAGTCTCCCACTTGCACTAGAGTCAATAGTCTAGTTACATTGTGATGAATCGAACACCCATGCAGTTCTGGTGTTGATCATGTTTTGCTCTAGGGAGAGGTTTAGTCAACGGATCTGCCACATTCAGGTCCGTATGTACTTTACAAATCTCTATGTCTCCATTTTGAACACTTTCACGAATGGAGTTGAAGCGACGCTTGATATGCCTAGTCTTCCTGTGAAACCTGGGCTCCTTGGCAAGGGCAATAGCTCCAGTGTTTTCACAGAAGAGAGTCATCGGGCCCGACGCATTGGGTATGACTCCTAGGTCGGTAATGAACTCCTTAACCCAGACTGCTTCTTGTGCTACCTCCGAGGCTGCCATGTACTCTGCTTCACATGTAGATCCCGCCACAACGCTTTGCTTGCAACTGCACCAGCTTACTGCCCCACCATTCAAATTATACACATATCCGGTTTGTGACTTAGAGTCATCCAGATCTGTGTCGAAGCTAGCATGACGTAACCCTTTACGACGATCTCTTCGTCACCTCCATAAACGAGAAACATATCCTTAGTCCTTTTCAGGTACTTCAGGATATTCTTGACCGCTGTCCAGTGTTCCATGCCATGATTACTTTGGTACCTTCCTACCAAACTTACGGCAAGGTTTACATCAGGTCTGGTACACAGCATAGCATACATGATAGACCCTATGGCCGAGGCATAGGGGACGACACTCATCTTTTCTCTATCTTCTGCCATGGTAGGGCATTGAGCCGTGCTCAATCTCGTACCTTGCAATACAGGCAAGAACCCCTTCTTTGACTGATCCATTTTGAACTTCTTCAATATCTTGTCAAGGTACGTACTCTGTGAAAGACCAATGAGGCGTCTCGATCTATCTCTATAGATCTTGATGCCTAATATATAAGCAGCTTCTCCAAGATCCTTCATTGAAAAACACTTGTTCAAGTAGGCCTTTATGCTTTCCAAGAATTCTATATCATTTCCCATCAACAGTATGTCATCCACATACAATATGAGAAATGCTACAGAGCTCCCACTCACTTTCTTGTAAATGCAGGCTTCTCCATAAGTCTGCGTAAACCCAAACGCTTTGATCATCTCATCAAAACGAATGTTCCAACCCCGAGATGCTTGCACCAGCCCATAAATCGAGCGTTGGAGCTTGCACACCTTGTCAGCATTCTTAGGATCGACAAAACCTTCTGGCTGCATCATATACAATTCTTCCTTAAGGAAACCATTAAGGAATGCCGTTTTGACGTCCATTTGCCATATCTCATAATCATAGAATGCGGCAATTGCTAACATGATTCAGACGGACTTCAGCTTCGCTACGGGTGAGAAAGTCTCATCGTAGTCAACCCCTTGAACTTGCCGATAACCCTTAGCGACAAGCCGAGCTTTATAGATGGTTACGTTACCATCCACGTCTGTCTTCTTCTTAAAGATCCATTTATTTTCTATGGCTCGCTGATCATCGGGCAAGTCAGTCAAAGTCCATACTTTGTTTTCATACATGGATCCTATCTCGGATTTTATGGCTTCCAGCCATTTTTCGGAATCCGGGCCCGCCATCGCTTCTTCATAGTTCGAAGGTTCACCGTTGTCTAACAACAGGATTTCCAAGACAGGGTTGCCGTACCACTCTGGTGCGGAACGTGTCCTTGTGAACCTACGAAGTTCAGTAGCAACTTGATCTGAAGTTTCATGATCATCATCATCAACTTCCTCTCTAGTTGGTGCAGGCACCTCAGGAACATTTTCTTGAGCTGCGCCACTAACCGGTTCAAGAGGTAATACTTCATCAAGTTCTACTTTCCTCCCACTTATTTCTTTCGAGAGAAACTCTTTCTCTAGAAAGGACCCATTCTTGGCAACAGAGATCTTGCCTTCGGATCTGAGGTAGAAGGTATACCCAATAGTTTCTTTAGGGTATCCTATGAAGACGCATTTTTCCGATTTGGGTTCGAGCTGTTCAGGTTGAAGTTTCTTGACATAAGCATCGCATCCCCAAACTTTTAGAAACGACAGCTTAGGTTTCTTCCCAAACCATAATTCATACGGTGTCGTCTCAACGGATTTCGACGGCGCCCTATTTAAAGTGAATGCGGCAGTCTCTAAAGCATAGCCCCAAAATGACAGCGGTAAATCGGTAAGAGACATAATAGATCGCACCATATCCAATAGAGTGCGATTACGACGTTCGGACACACCATTACGCTGAGGTGTTCCAGGCGGCGTGAGTTGTGAAACTATTCCACATTTTCTTAAGTGTGTGCCAAATTCGTGACTCAGGTATTCTCCCCCACGATCTGATCGCAAGAACTTGATTTTCCTGTCACGTTGATTCTCAACGTCACTCTGAAATTCCTTGAACTTTTCAAAGGTCTCAGACTTGTGTTTCATTAAGTAGACATACTCATATCTACTCAAGTCGTCAGTGAGGGTGAGAACATAACGATAGCCACCGCGAGCCTCAACACTCATTGGACCGCACACATCAGTATGTATGATTTCCAATAAGTTGGTTGCTCGCTCCATTGTTCCTGAGAACGGAGTCTTGGTCATTTTACCCATGAGGCATGGTTCACACGTGTCAAATGATTCGTAATCAAGAGACTCTAAAAGTCCATCTGCATGGAGCTTCTTCATGCGTTTGACACCTATGTGACCAAGGCGGCAGTGCCACAAATATGTGGGACTATCATTATCAACGTTACATCTTTTGGTACTCACACTATGAATATGTGTAGCATTACGCTCGAGATTCATTAAGAATAAACCATTCACCATAGGAGCATGACCATAAAACATATCTCTCATATAAATAGAACAACCATTATTCTCAGATTTAAATGAGTAGCCATCTCGAATTAAACGAGATCCCGATACAATGTTCATGCTCAAAGCTGGCACTAAATAACAATTATTAAGGTTTAAAACTAATCCCGAAGGTAAATATAGAGGTTGCGTGCCGACGGCGATCACATTGACCTTGGAACCATTCCCGACGCGCATCGTCACCTCGTCCTTTGCCAGTCTCCGCTTATTCCGCAGCCCCTGCTTTGAGTTACAAATGTGAGCAACTGCACTGGTATCAAATACCCAGGAGCTACTACGGGTACTAGTAAGGTACACATCAATTACATGTATATCATATATACCTTTTGTTTTGCCGGCTTTCTTGTCCGCTAAGTATTTGGGGCAGTTCCGCTTCCAGTGACCACTTCCCTTGCAATAAAAACACTCAGTCTCGGGCTTGGGTCCATTCTTTGGCTTCTTCCCGGCAGCTTGCTTGCCGGGCGCGGCAACTCCCTTGCCGTCCTTCTTGAAGTTGTTCTTACCCTTGCCTTTCTTGAACTTAGTGGTTTTATTCACCATCAACACTTGATGTTCCTTTTTGATTTCCACCTCTGCTAATTTCAGCATTGAATATACCTCAGGAATGGTCTTTTCCATCCCCTGCATATTGAAGTTCATCACAAAGCTCTTGTAGCTCGGTGGAAGCGACTGAAGGATTCTGTCAATGACCGCGTCATCCGGGAGATTAACTCCCAGCTGAGTCAAGCGGTTATGCAACCCAGACATTTTGAGTATGTGCTCACTGACAGAACTATTTTCCTCCATCTTACAGCTGAAGAACTTGTCGGAGACTCCATATCTCTCGACCCGGACATGAGCTTGGAAAACCATTTTCAGCTCTTCGAACATCTCATATGCTCCGTGTCTCTCAAAACGCTTTTGGAGCCCCGGTTCTAAGCTGTAAAGCATGCCGCACTGAACGAGGGAGTAATCATCAGCACGTGACTGCCAAGCGTTCATAACGTCTTGGTTCTCTGGGACAGGTGCGTTACCTAGCGGTGCTTCTAGGACATAATCTTTCTTGGCAGCTATGAGGATGATCCTCAGGTTCCGGACCCAGTCCGTATAGTTGCTGCCATCATCTTTCAGCTTGGTTTTCTCTAGGAACGTGTTGAAGTTGAGGAAAACATGTGCCATTTGATCTACAAGACATATTGTAAATATTTTAGACTAAGTTCATGATAATTAAGTTCATCTAATCAAATTATTCAATGAACTCCCACTCAGATAGACATCCCTCCAGTCATCTAAGTGTAACATGATCCGAGTTAACTAGGCCGTGTACGATCATCACGTGAGACGGACTAGTCAACATCGGTGAACATCTTCATGTTTGATCGTATCTTCTATACGACTCATGCTCGACCTTTCGGTCTTCTGTGTTCCGAGGCCATGTCTGTACATGCTAGGCTCATCAAGTCAACCTAAGTGTATTGCATGTGTAAATCTGGCTTACACCCGTTGTATTCGAAGTTAGAATCTATCACACCCGATCATCACGTGGTGCTTCGAAACAACGATCCTTCGCAACGGTGCACAGTTAGGGGGAACACTTTCTTGAAATTATTACGAGGGATCATCTTATTTAAGATACCGTCGTTCTAAGCAAATAAGATGTGAAACATGATAAACATCACATGCAATCAAATAGTGACATGATATGGCCAATATCATTTGCTCCTTTTGATCTCCATCTTCGGGGCTCCATGATCATCATTGTCACCGGCATGACACCATGATCTCCATCATCGTGTCTTCTTGAAGTTGTCCCGTCATCTATTACTTCTACTACTATGGCTAACGCTTTAGCAATAAAGTAAAGTAATTACATGACGTTTATGTTGACACGCAGGTCATAAATAAATAAAGACAACTCCTATGGCTCCTGCCGGTTGTCATACTCATCGACATGCAAGTCGTGATTCCTATTACAAGAACATGATCATCTCATACATCACATATATCATTCATCACATTCTTTGGCCATATCACATCACAAAACACTTGCTGCAAAAACAAGTTAGACGTCCTCTAATTGTTGTTGCAAGTTTTTACGTGGCTGCTATAGGTTTCTAGCAAGAACGTTTCTTACCTACGCCAAAACCACAACGTGATATGCCAATTTCTATTTACCCTTCATAAGGACCCTTTTCATCGAATCCGATCCGACTAAAGTGGGAGAGACAGACACCCGCCAGCCACCTTATGCAACTAGTGCATGTCAATCGGTGGAACCAGTCTCACGTAAGCGTACGTGTAAGGTCGGTCCGGGCCGCTTCATCCCACGATGCCGCTGAATCAAGATAAGACTAGTAACAGCAAGCAAATTGACAATATCCACGCCCACAACTGCTTTTTGTTCTACTCGTGCATAGAAACTACGCATAGACCTAGCTCATGATGCCACTGTTGGGGAACGTAGCAGAATTTTAAAATTTTCTACGCATCACCAAGATCAATCTATGGAGTCATCTAGCAACGAGGGAGAGAGGAGTGCATCTACATACCCTTGTAGATCGGGCGCGGAAGCATTCAAGAGAACGGGGTTGATGGAGTCGTACTCGTCGTGATCCAAATCACCGATGACCAAGTGCCGAACGGACAGCACCTCCGCGTTCAACACATGTACGGTTGGGAAGACGTCTCCTCCTTCTTGATCCAGCAAGGGGGAAAGAGAGGTTGATGAAGATCCAGCAGCACGACGGCGTGGTGGTGGATGCAGCAGGATCCCGGCAGGGCTTCGCCAAGCGCAAGCGGGGAGGAGAGGTGTTACGGAGGGAGAGGGAGGCGCCAAGAGCAAGGGGTGCGGCTGCCCTCCCTCCCCCTCTTTATATAGGGGCCTTGGGGGCGCCGGCCCTAGGAGATGGATCTCCAAGGGGGGTGGCGGCCAAGGGGTGGCTTCCCCCCCCCCCAAGCCAAGTAGGGGGCGCCCCCACCCCTAGGGTTTCCCAACCCTAGGCGCATGGGAGGCCCAAGGGGGGGCGCACCAGCCCACTAGGGGCTGGTTCCCCTCCCAATTCAGCCCATGGGGCCCTCCGGGATAGGTGGCCCCACCCGGTGGACCCCCGGGACCCTTCCGGTGGTCCCGGTACAATACCAGCAACCCCCGAAACCTTCCCGATGGCCGAAACTGGACTTCCTATATATAAATCTTTACCTCCGTACCATTCCGGAACTCCTCGTGATGTCTGGGATCTCATCCGGGACTCCGAACAACTTTTGGGTTACTGCATACTAATATCTCTACAACCCTAGTGTCACTAAACCTTAAATGTGTAGACCCTACGGGTTCGGGAGACATGCAGACATGACCGAGACGCCTCTCCGGTCAATAACCAACAGCGGGATCTGGATACCCATGTTGGCTCCCACATGCTCCACGATGATCTCATCGGATGAACCACGATGTCGAGGATTCAATCAATCCGTATACAATTCCCTTTGTCAATCGGTACGTTACTTGCCCGAGACTCGATCGTCGGTATCCCAATACCTCGTTCAATCTCGTTACCGGCAAGTCACTTTACTCGTACCGTAATGCATGATCCCGTGATCAACCACTTGGTCACATTGAGCTCATTATGATGATGCATTACCGAGTGGGCCCAGAGATACCTCTCCGTCATACGGAGTGACAAATCCCAGTCTCGATTCGTGCCAACCCAACAGACACTTTCGGAGATACCTGTAGTGTACCTTTATAGTCACCTAGTTACGTTGTGACGTTTGGCACACCCAAGGCACTCCTACGGTATCCGGGAGTTACACAATCTCATGGTCTAAGGAAATGATACTTGACATTCGGAAAAGCTACAGCAAATGAACTACATGATCTTTGAGCTATGCTTAGGATTGGGTCTTGTCCATCACATCATTCTCCTAATGATGTGATCCCGTTATCAATGACATCCAATGTCCATAGTCAGGAAACCATGACTATCTTTTGATCAACGAGCTAGTCAACTAGAGGCTCACTAGGGACGTGTTGTGGTCTATGTATTCACACATGTATTACGATTTCCGGATAACACAATTATAGCATGAATAATAGACAATTATCATGAACAAAGAAATATAATAATAACCATTTTATTATTGCCTCTAGGGCATATTTCCAACACAAAGTTTTTTGACCGGACGGTAACGACACAGAAGGGCATTTCTATAAGGGCAACTAACGGCAGAGGGGAAAATTTGAGCACACATTGAAATTAGGGGCAAATTTGAGTAGTGGGTTCCAGTTAGGGGCAGAAATGGAATTGTCCCTTTTTTCTTAGTCCTCTTGGTCGGACCAGTTGAAGACCAGACCGGATCGGACTGACAATTTTCCAGGCCAATTTTAGCAGACCAGATCGTCCATTTTCTCTAACAAACCAGGACCGAGCGTGTCAAACACCGATTGAACCACGAGTGGTACATCCAGCCCTGCCCACCGTCAAAGCGAAGCTCCTACTCCACATGAAGTTGATCGCGCTGTTGCACTCGTACGGTAGGAGCCATGGGCACGACATGGTGAAGGGCTAAAGAGCTGATCGAGGGTAAGACCCGGATGCTAGTGGCGCAGCTGACCATGGACGAGATCTTCACCTGCACCAAAAAGTTCAAGTAGGAGGTGTTCAGTAGTGTGCAGAAGGAGCTGGACCAATTCGGCCTCTTCATCTACAATGTCACCGTGAAGCAGCCGGTGGACATGCCGGGGCATGAGTACTTCTCCTACCTCGGCGAGAAGACACAACAAGAGGCAGCGAGCAGAGCCAAGGTGGATGTTTGTGGAGCGGGATGGCCTCACGTGCCAGAACGCTGCCAAGGTGGACGCCGAGAACAAGGTTCTCTCTATGCGGCAGCAGGGCGAGGCGCTCAAGGATAAGTCCAACAGCAAGGTGGAGGTGCGGGTGTTTGAGAACACTAGGAAGGCTGACAACACCGCCTCAATGACCGACCTCGCCATGAAGTGGAAGGCTGGGACTGGCAGGCCAAGGTCGCCGAGGTTGAGGCCGCCAAGGCTGTCGCCATCCGCGATGCCGAGCTGCAGATGGAGGTTAAGACGAAGAACGTTCTCTGCCAAACTGACAAGCTCAAGGTCGAGCAGCTCAGCAAGTCCACAGTACACTACGACACACAGGTTGGTTATGCAATAAGCATGTATAAAAATATAGTACTAGGGACAAGAGAAAATCATACTTATTGACCTCAGCATTTTATATTTTGTAGGTTCAAGAATCGAACATGCTCTTCTACAGCTGGCAGAAGGCGGCGGATACGACATTGTATAAGGAGATGAGGGCGGCCGTGAGGTGAAGCGGCCGAGCAGAACCACATGCATGTCTCAATGGGAGGAAAGGGAGGGAGATAAGGTGAGGGTTAGCGGTGCAACATGCCACACGAGGAAAGGGGTGAAGAGATGACCTTGAGGAGGGAAGTGAGCTCGGTCCATGGCATGGGTCAGAGTAGAGGAAGGTTGATCCATGGTTTGGACAAAGGGGTGATGAGCGAGGGAGAAGTAGAAGGCCCCCTCTCATATCTTGGTGCGCGAGCAAGTCTATCAAGGTGGAAGAAGCCTGTCATTTCATGACGGCGTTGGTGACCTTGGCGTGATGTTGTTCGCTGGTTTGTGTGCAGATCAGGTAACACTACAAAAAAAGACACATCCGTGACATTTTGGGCCGAATGAATTTTTTTTCTGTCATACATATGACACTTCTATGACAATAATTGTGACAAAACCCGGTATCATCATAGATGTGGTGGGATCCTACTTCTATGACAAAAAATCATGACAGAAAATGGGATTTTCGTCCTGGGCGGGCCGGAGACGCAGCTGCATGACATTCTTTGGGCCGTACATGACGGAAAAAACCATGGTAGAAGTGAGGGCGAGGAAAATTTCGGGGAGTTCCCGGTTACGGTGGGAGGTCGGGGGCCGAGCGATGCGCGTTTCTCTCGTACACGTACGTGCGTGTGTGCGAGGCGTTGGCTCTAACTGAACCCGAGCGAGGCGTTGGGCTCTAACTGAACCCGAGCGATTGCACTGCAGGCTACGCGTTACTGAACCCGAGCGATCGATCGATGGTTGTTAACTAAACCCGATCGAGCGATTCCTTCGCTACTGCTGCTAACTGAAGCCGATCGATGCTGCCTCTGGATGAACAGTGAGCGTTGCGGGGGGGGTTTGGATGAACAGTTCCCGGTGGGGGTGGATGAACAGGACCACGTGGTGTTTCCTTTGGATGAATAGGACCCCGATCGATCGAGCCGGTTGGGGCTGGATGAACAGGACCCCGTGGAGGGCTGGATGAACAGGACCACCCCGTGGAGGGCAGGATGAACAGTAGATGGTGGAGGGCAGGATGAACAGTAGCCCGTGGAGGGGTGGTTGAACAGGAGCCCGTGGAGAGGGCTGGTTGAACAGTAGCCGGTGGAGTAGCGCGCGGTGGAGGCTGGATGAACAGGAGCCCGTGGATGAACAGTCGCAGGTGGAGGCTGGAGGAGGTCGACGATGGATAAACAGTAGCTCGTGGAGGCTGGAGGGGGTCGACGGTGGAGATGAACAGTATACCGTGGAGTCCCGTTTTGCGGTACATCACACCCCTCCCGATGAACAGGACCCCGTTTCGACCGTAGCGCTCCAACACAAGTCCGTTTCCTCCGTTTTGCGGTACGCCACACCCCTCCCGATGAACAGGACCCCCGTTTCGACCGTAGGAGGTCCGTTTCCTCTGTTTTGCGGTATGCCAGACCCCTCCCGATCAACAGGACCCCGTTCCGAACGTAGGAGGTCCGTTTCCTCCATTGTGCGGTACGCCAGGCCTCGTTTCCATCGCCTGTTCCGTCCAAGCCCTCCCGATGAACACGACCACGCATTCCGTTCCGACCCAGCCGGTTGGCTCCCACGCGTTCCGATGCCTCCCCATGAACACGACGCATTCCGTTACCTCCCCATGAACATGACGCATTCCGTTGCCTCCCCATGAACACGACGACGATGCTGTTTCTCCGTTCCGACCCAGCCATGTCAACGAGCCCTCGCCGTACGTATGCGCGAGTAGGCGTTCGAGACCCCGCCCGTATGTACACATACGTGGCCGTATTTTCTTTCTTGCACCCTGGCCGCCTCTACTACGACACGTGCGCGCCTCTATATCCACCAGTATATATGTACGTACACGTTCGCGACCAGAATGACAACGCTACATACGCTTCGACCAGGTGGGTCCCGACTGTCAGGCACTTCCTTGCGTGTGAAGATGTAGCTGGTGGGTCCCAGCAGTCAGGGGGCAAAATACGGTGGCCCGCCCGGTGGTTCCCGCTGTCAGGTGGAGGAATAATTATTTTGCACGTAATAAGCAGGCACTTCCTTGCTGCGGCCGTGGACCCAGCTGTAATCCTCTCCATGTACAGTCCACGTCCGATGGAAGCCGTTCCTTGACCACGTTGACCACGCTGCGCCGAGAGCACCAGGGCGGTGGACGACAGCGAGGCCTAGGAAGGGGACGACACGGAGCCGGGGAAGACGTGACAGTGGATGCCCACGCGTAGAGGAGTACGTGGGTTCACTGGTTCGCTGCGGTGTGAGGCTGCCGTCGCCGCAGAATAACAGGGGGTGTGGGTGAGTAGAGGGATGGTCTGGCCAGCGGTGGGAGTAGTAGGGGGCGGTGAGGCCTCCGCCGCATCGCAGCCGGCCACGGGAGGCAAGAGCACGAGGCACGACCGACACTAGTTTGGGCGGCTGGAGAAA
Organism: Triticum urartu; assembly: GCF_056163025.1. NCBI lineage: Eukaryota > Viridiplantae > Streptophyta > Magnoliopsida > Poales > Poaceae > Triticum > Triticum urartu. The sequence continues at coordinate 208,504,742 of NC_141879.1, read as the reverse complement.
GAAGACCAGAGGTTGAAGAAGCACTACGGCCGTTGGATGGACATCGTACGGTCACTGGAGCTAGAATCGTGCATATTGACTAAGTTGACAAAGCCCTCCGTCCCCGTCAACTTAGTAGGCCCACAAGTCAGCCTCCCACCAAGGTGGGTCCCAGCTAGCAGGGGGTATTCATTTTTTTGTGCGTAATAAGGAGGCACTTCCGGTGGGTCCGAGCTGACAGCAGGGGGAACGTTTTTCCGCGAAATACGGTGGCCCGTCGGGTGGGTCCCAGCAGTCAGGGGCAAATTTTTTTTCACGATATACTGGTGGGCGTCCGATGGGTCCTTGCTGTCAGGTGGAGGAATAATTATTTTCCACGTAATAAGGAGGCACTTCCTTGCGGCTACCGTGGACCCAGCTGTCAGCCTCTCCACGTACAGTATTCTTCTGATGGAATTCGGTCGTTGACCACATTGACCACGCTACGCCAACAGCACCACGGCGGTGGACGACGGCGAGGCCTAGGAAGGGGACGACGCGGAGCCGGGGAAGACGCGACAGTGGATGCCCACGCGGAGAGGAGTACGAGGGTTCACTGGTTCGGCTGCGCTGCCGTCGCCGCAGAATAACAGGGGGTGTGGGTGAGTGGAGTGGAGGGATGGCCTGGCCAGTGGTGGGAGTAGTATGGGGGCGGTGAGGCCTCCGCGGCAGCACAGCCGGCCACGGGAGGCGGGAGCAGGCGGCACGACCGGCGCTGTTTTGGGCAGCTAGAGCAAGAAGACCAGAGGTTGAAGAAGCACTACGGCCGTTGGATGGACATCGTACGGTCAGTCGAGCTAGAATCGTGCATATTGACTAAGTTGACAAAACCCTTCGTACCCGTCAACTTAGTAGGCCCACTATACTGGGTCCCAGCTAGCAGGGGGAGTATTCATTTTTTTTGTGCGTAATAAGGAGGCACTTCCTTGCGTGCGAAGATATAGCTGGTGGGTCCGAGCTGTCAGCGGCGGTAACGTTTTTTTTGCGAAATACAGAGGCCGTTTTGGTGGGTCCCAGATGTCTGGTGGAGGAAATCATTATTTTGCGCGTAATAAGGAGGCATTTCCTTGCGTGCGGCCGTGGACCCAGCTGTCAGCCTCTCCACGTATAGTCCACTTCAGATGCATGTCGGTCGTTGACCACGCTGACCACGCCACGCCGAGAGCACCAGGGCGGTGAACAACAGCGAGGCCTAGGAAGGGAACGACACGGAGGCAGGGAAGACTTGGCCGTTGTTTTTGTTTCCCACGCGGAGGGGAGTACGACTGTACGAGGGTTTACTGGTTCGTTTGCCGTCGCCGGAGAATAACAGCAGGTGTGGGTGAGTAGAGGGATGGCTAGGCCAGTGATGGGAGTACGGTGGGGTAGTGAGGCCTGCACGGCAGCACAGCCAGCCGCGGGGAGGAGGGAGCAGGCAGTCCCGCTGGTGCTTGTTTGAGCGGCTGGAGCAGGAAGAGCAGAGATTGAAGAAGCGCGACGGCCATTGGATGGACATCCAACAGTATACAAGCCATCTGTGGAAAGCCTCAAATCTGTGGAAAACAGCATACAGCCCATCTGCCATTATTTCAAATAATTTACAGCCCATTTGCTAATTCTTACGGGTTTTTTTGGAGCTCATATTCTTTATGTTAGCATTACAGCCCATATTGTGGCCACAGTTAAAAAAATTATACGAAATTTTGCTTATGTCGGTGCGGTCTGAACTGTTTTTAATCCCGAAATTTCGAGTCACATTCAGACTGATTTTAAAAATAAATTTATATCAATATAAAATCCAATAAATTGTCCATGCATAAAAATCAATGCAATTTAAAATCTCGAAATGAAAAAAAGATATTTGAAAATAATTGCCGATTTGATGTGTTTTAAAAATGTACAGCCCATTTCTCATTACTGATAGGCCATTTTCTCGGCCAGCCGAATGAAGCTCTCCTCGTCTTGAAAGATTTGCAGCCCAACAAGCCTGATAAAGCGACTTACTTGACAAATCACAAAAGAACTGGGCTAGCCATTTTCAGAAAGAAAAAAAAACTACTGGGTTGGTCTGTGGTAAACATAAAAGAAAGGTTGTCTAGACAGGCCAGAGTGTCCCGCACAGCCCAGTTGACACCCTGCTTCCGTCTAAAAAACAAATTAGATAAATGCCACTCCGATTATGGCGATTCATAAAAATGCCACTGCAATTTCCAAACTTTGAAAAATGCCACTGCAATTTTTGCAAACTTTGAAAAACGCCACTGCAGTTTGCAAACTTTGAAAAACGCCACTCCAGAATTCAAAAAATGCCACTAGAAATGGCATGAAATGGCATTTTTCAAAGTTTGGAAATTGCGGTGGCATTTCTCGGATACACCAGATTTGGAGTGGCATTTATCAAATTAACCCAAAACAAAAATAATTGGGCGAGCTGCTGGGTCCCTGGTGTCAGCCGCTCGTTGTGCAATTCTCTCGTTTATTGACTACGTTGACAATGGCATGGGACCCAGATGTCAGAAATCCACTAGGAGGAGCCATTTTTTATTAGCTTGAAATAAGGAGGCACTTGCTTGCGTACTGCCATGACCTTGGCGGGTCCCTGCTGTCATCCTCTCCATGTACAATCATCTCCTGATTGTGTACGCGTCAACTTGCTAAGCCCACAAGTCAGCCTCTAAACCGTGGAGGACAAATACAACCCATTTAAAAAAATAACAGCTCATTCCATACGTTCAAACGGAAAGTTCAACATTCAGACCAAAGTAACAGGTCTGGTCCACATATAGAGTACTGAACTTCCATGTTGACAACCATCATAGCCAAGTTAACTATCTACTCCCACTAACACTCTAGTAGCGTACAAGTACTAACTTACTCTTAGCTAACTAGACGATGCCGGCCGCCATCTGCTGTCCATGCTAAACGCCGGCACCGGCGTCCTCCGCCTCGCCTCGGACTTGCCAGAGGTGCGATAGGGTGCGTTGCTTGCGCGTGTTGGCCCTTTCCATGCCGGCGTGGTCCACCGAAGCTTCGGCTTCCAAGCGGGAAACCCACTTGACGAGCTGGTAGTAAAAATCAGCGTCGCGAACGCGTGCGTGCCCGACAGCCTCCAGGGCTATTTGCCGGGCGCTGGCCTCCACGTAGTCGGCCCAGTTGCGGGCGCTCTGCTCGCGACTCAGAGCGTCGGTGCGCTGCTGCTCCATGTCCTGCTGGCGGCGCAAATTGGCGATACGCTACTCCTCTGCCAGGCGGTCGCACTCCAACAACTCCTGCTCCTCCGCCATGCGGTCACGCTCCAACAACTCCTCGATCTCCACATTGCCATCTAAAGACAGATAGAATGCCTCCTCCCTTCGTCTGCCTTCCAGTGAAAACCCGAACACTAGTTCCGGCGGTGACCGCCTCCGGCGTCGCCTACCGCGGATGGGCGGGGCATGGCGGACGTGGCGAGCGACATCGGGACGGTGGGGGCTTATGAGGATATGGCGAGTTGGGTCATGGTGGCACCTGAGAAGGCCGGGAAACAGTACTTATAGGCGGAAGGTAGCGCGACGGTCATCGGAATTCAATGCATAATGGCTTAGCGTGCCAGCTTGTCGTGGAAAACTAGAGAAACTGAAATTATGACTGTGTCGTCCCGTCCCGTCTGGGTCGCACGCCGGCATGGCGGTCAAACGAGTGCACTCGAATCATCTCCCTCCTTGTCAATAATGATTCCACGGATTTAAAGCATATCTTTTTTCGCATCAGTTAGCTGCCTTAATTACGGCCGTCTGCATGCAGGCACTCAGAATCGCTCGCAGGCAGTACGCGAAGCAGCATGCAACGAGTCGCAGCCGAGGGCACTCATGCAACCACTTAAATCGCTGGAATTAATTAGGCTTAAACTTCTGCATGCCGTTAATTATTGCCATGCCTTGGTCTTGCTGCTTTGCTCACGGGACTAATAAATCCTGGACGGAGGGAGTACCTTGGTTGGTGAGAGGTTTGAATTAAGCCCTGCAAACCGGGAAGGAGGTACTAGTACGTGCGTGATCCGCTATTTATTCGTGTAGGATCGAGTTGGTCGTTTCTTGAAGTGAGCCCTGCAAACCGGAAAGGAGGTAGTACGTGCGTGATCCGCTATTTATCTGTGTAGGACGATGGTGTAGCTTGTCAGTTTCTTCATAGGTAGGCATTTTTATCCGTGTAGGATCGATAGTGTAGCCAGTCAGTTTCTTCAGAGGTAGGCACTTTTATTCAAAAAACTGCCACTTCGCATCTTGCGTCGCAAATAAAACTGCCAGGAGCACATTTGTAGGCTAGCTAGTGATCGATCAGTAACTTGTAAACACTGAGCGAACAGAAATAAGTAACTGTTAATGCATCTCAATGATTCACAGATCATATACAAATATGTAGCTCCAAAAGCAAAGATCAGCCACTTCGGATCTCGTGTCGCAACTAAAACTAACTAGTACGATTCCCATACATAAGATCGACATGTTAATGCATCTCAATGATTCACAGATCATATACAAATATGTAGCTCCAAAAGCAGAGATCTAGAAAAAACATCTGTTCTTCCTACTAACATGGATGCTTCTCTTGGCCAACATTCAGTACATACTGAAAGACAAATTTGTTTGTGAAGTCTACAATTCCTCTTGCAAACGTAAGTGGTTTCACCAATAGCTAGAACCATGAGAATGAACCACACATGATGGAGGAACATCCACTGTAATATGATTTGGTCTTCTCTCGATCACACCGCGAGACTATTTTCGGAATACAAACTTTAACTTAGGCAAAATGATGCCCATTGTATAATCAGACCAAAGCAATAAAGCACCTAGTGTTGGCCAATAAATAGTACAGTACTACTTTTTTCCAGTCCATGAAGTGACTATCCAATCTTTCTGTGTCTATTTTCAAATGGCACCGCATGCAGTGACTATACTATTCTCTTGTGCAGTTCAACCAAAATTGCGGACACTTTGTTTGTTTGCTAAATAGCAACGGGCATACATCTCTGTCTGCACAAATATCAAGCAGCTAGTAAACATATACCACACCTTGTATTTTCGGTTTAAACATGTCTCTTCCGCTTAGCATCTGTCATGTTCTGCACTGGACAATCTGATACAATTATGTTTTGCCCTGGACAATTTCATACTGAATTGATTTGCTGGTTCAGAGCAGAAATATAGCGCCTATTCTTCATCAGACCAAGGATATCCATGTTCACAGTGATGGAAGAGGTGAAATCAATACAACCGAAATTGAGCATCCAATCATTGAATCCTGTCCTGCACCTCCAATGTAGGTCCACCCTGCCAATAAATTCACATGCAAACCACTAGTATTACTATCTAATGACAGTACAAAAATAGTAGCAAGATAGTAGCAAACCATGTACCTTCATAATGAACAGCTCATAGTGCCACCAATTGGATATAAAGGTTTGGAAAAAAACATGCTCCTAATGTTGAACCAGTTGGACTTTTTGTGCAGTTCCACTAAAATCGAGCATCCCTATTTGCATAGATATTGAAAGTGTGATTACTCTAAAAGTGGCATGAGTTTAAGCATAGACTCACAAATATAAGCATTCCAATTTCATAATGGGAAAAGGTAGCAAGACTGTTTCTAACCACCTGTTTGAAGGAATAAATAAAGCAACAACGGCTGATGTCAGGAAGGCATACATAGTTTTTTCTGAAAAACTGAGCCATTCCTGACCTTTCCTCTTCTTTTAAGCAAATTTTGTGCAGTTCTACTAAAATAAAATGCCATCACCGCCTTGACAATTCAGTGACAGTGTACAAAAGGAAACGACTTAACATTACATCATGATGTCAGGTATGTAGTCGACAGGCATTAGAGACAGACATACAGACCTCTTCCGATAACATAATGAACATTAATTTTAACAAAGGTGTGACTAGCTTTACTAGGATAATTTGAGTGAACTCTACACCCTTTGTTCCTTAATATAAGACGTTTTTGCGGTTCAATTTAAAGTACCCAAACGTCTAGTATTTAGAAAAATGGGTAGTAGTTTTCTTGAGCACATATCTGGGAAAGCTTGCCACACTTTATTTATGTCCATACGCTAATGCAACGCCATTCGAATACTACAAATATACACTAATCCAGTGGCTAGTGCAACAGTAGAGTAGTTAGTTTATTACAGGGTACAGTACAATGGTTTTACTGAACAGATTTCAATAAACTCTAGCACTGGAAGGTTTCTATAAGAATTAGCAATACAAAATGTAAAGGTAACAAGTTTCAGCATTGGTATACTAGCTCTGCATGAGCATTAAACCAAATACAAAAGTCTGAAGGTAACTAGCATTATTAACTAATGACAGTCTAAAAAAATTGCAAACCATGTACCTCCAAGGTAAATATCATTTCGAACTCGGGGGGGGCCTTAAAAATTGCTATCCCAATCTTGATAGTCGATCAAACATAAAAACTTGATCGAACGAATCAAGAGAACAGCCGAAGGAGGAGGTGCACACTCTTGACCTTTCCTCTTATCTTCATAATTGTCTGTGCAGTTTAACCATAATAAAATGACATCATCGCCTTGGCATTTTGGTGACACTGTATGACAAAATTAACTTATCTCATGAAAGTGGGGTATGTAATCTATAAGCATTAACAGTGCAAAAATCTGAAGGTAGTAACAAGTTTCATCGTTGGTATACTGGCTGTGCAACAGCATTAGAATGCCTTAGCTGAAAAATCTTTAATACATCCACAATCAACAGCTAACCCTGAAATAATCCAGTGACATTAAATGGCATTGCTTAAATTTATCGGTGGCATTAGACTGAGAGCGGCATTAGTTAAATGTGGCATCACTTTAGCAGTAGCATTGCTTGACTTGACTGCTGGCGTTATACTAACAACAAAAAAAGTGGCAATAAGAGCATGGGAGGCCCATTCGGACAGTGGGCGCACCAGTACGATGTACCTCCACGGACACAGAGTGGTGAGGGAGGTATAGTTGCCCAGAGCAACAAATATCCAGGTAGCATATGTGGATTACGTCCCATTTTTGCTCTCTTTAGCCACCTTTTTCCTATGCGAGGACAACAAACCGATCGACCTGGTCATTCTCTATTGCGTTGTCATGCCTTTCTACCCTTCTTCAACCAAGAGACACGAGACTCGTTCCTTAGCTACTGATTTTTCCCCTTTTCAACCTAGATGCGGGTTCGATGCCTACTCTCTTAGACAGTACAGTCTCCCTTCCTTTCCTTATTCAACCCAGACATGGATTAGTCTGCATGAAGTAGGGTTTCCTTTAATAGTGCAAATTATGGTTTTCGTCTGCGTGGCCAGCAGAGCAGAGGATAGCAAACTGGGAAGATGGTGGAGTGGAAAAAGATCCACATGCAACGACGTGGCAGATGGGGCAATAGAACAAGGTTATGGTTCGAAAAGAGGTAACATACCTGAGGGTCGGCGGGAAGTGGCTTCCCTCGTGGTCGTCATCCTCCGCACACACTACGGCAGTGAGCTTGGGGACGGAGGCCATCCCACATGGGCGCTAGGTCTGAGAGGACGGCCTTGTCGTCAGTGCTTGACCTCGATCGCCGATGACGAATGCGTCAACGCTGCACGTCCTTTTCTTCCCCGGTGGATCTGTGACCACCGGTGAGCAGGGAGAGAGGGGCCATCTTTTTTAGATTTGGAGAGAGGGTGGTAGTGTGAGAAGCAAGTGGGCAGCCCTTAGCAAGAAAGCGCTCAAGCTCCAACCTATATATCTTTTTTATACTACTAGTACTGGAGGTGAAGTAGTGGTAGAGTAGTTTATATTTTCTCTGCGTACAGTACCAGTTAGTCGTGCTTCAAAACTGATCGGCACGCCATTAAAAAAATAAAGGTCGATAACTAATGCGGCACCTCGGGCCAACGCGGCCAGATCGCATTTTGCACGAGAAATTACACACCATGTTTCGTTGACATGTGGTCCCGTTCCAACATATCAGAGAGATGACGGCGAGTAGTAGGAGTATTTACGAACGGATGTGTAGGCCGGGGCGCCTCTTCGTGAACCATGGCAAACTCGCAACCATCCACTGACTCTTCGCCTTTCCCTCTCGATTTGGAACTGTTGTCGCACGCTCTTCCTCTCCCTCCTCCATTTTCCTTCAGCCCTTCACCCTTTCTTCTGCCATTGTTTGATCGTCTTCTCCATGGAGGAAACAGGCCGGAAACGACCCCGTTATTCTTGCCCCGATCTGAAAGATGACGTGGTGGAGGAACTCATTGATCGGTGCGACATCATCACCTCGGCTAGCATGGTAGGTTCGTTCAAGCCCATTCTCGACTCAACTAATAACATCATTACAAAGAACCCAAGAGTCAAGGAGCGGTTTGATCTCCCCTATCTTCTTCGACGTGATGTCACACCCTAGCTAGTTCAAGCATTAGAGTGTGCATCATGTTTAAATTCCTCTTAAATTTGAAATGGGGAAGGCAGAAACCCCCAACACCCCCCCTGGAAACAACTAGGGTTTACTAAAATTATTTTCAATGAACCTGAAATGCCCTTCTAAAAAGTTCACCCTCTTTGTCTTGGGTTAGAACCTCTGGCAAAATTGGTGCACAATTTTCTAGGTCAACAGAAGGTCATTGAATTAAATCATAAGTATTTGAATTTGGGCGTTTAAATGCTATAAAATAATTTAAATGCTCAAATAATTCTGGAAATAAATGTTTGCTGTTGGATATATTCTAACCAGAGCCCACAATTATTTTCAGGATTTTTGGAAATGTTTTAGTATTTTTAATAAAGCCCAACAGTTGCAGCTAAATAGAAAAACAGAAACAATCAGAAAAAAGGAGAGAGAAGGAAGCCACCTGGGCCTTACCTGTGCTGGCCCAGCCCACCTGGCTCGGCCCAGCCGACTGGCTTGCCAGTCGTCGTCCTCCTCCCGCCAGAAGGACGAGGAGCGCGTGGCCGGCGCCCGCGGCCACACGCCAGCCACCTCCTGCTTCTGCCGATGCCCTGGAGACGTCCAGGGATGCCACGACCCACGTCCCCCTCTCATCCTCCCTCACTCTCCCCCTCGTCTCCCTCACCCTCTCCCGCGATGGCCGAGCGCGAGCCTCGCCGCCGTTCGCCATAGACGCCACCAGAGCCACCCCCTCGCCCGTCTGACGAGCCCAATAGCTCCGCCTCGTCGCCCTGGACCTCTCCGCTGACCCACGCGACTCCAAACGCCACCGAACTACGTCTTCGCCCTCGTCTTCAACCTCGGGCACCCGAGCCATCTCCGGTCGATTCGCCGCCGCCAGGACCTCCCCGAGCTCACTGACCCCCTCTCCGACCCCGCTGTGAGCTCCTCTTCCTCTTCCCCTAGCTCCCGTGCTCGTTTGGCCTCTGTAATCGCCACTTCCACCGCACCCGAAAGCTCCCCACCGCCGGCCATGGCGCCGTCGTCGCTAGAGCCACAGTGGCTCGAAGCCAAGCTCACCGTTGTGCTCAGCGCAGCACCAGGAGCCCGTAGCCACCAACAGCTCCTTCTCCCGTGCACTGTAGTGTCGAACCCAACCCCGTCCGAACTCCGGCCGCCGCCACGAGCTCGATTCCGGCGAGCTCGCTCCACCCCAGCTCCTCCCACTTGCCCCACTAGATGCGCGCGAGCCCCAGCTACGCGTAGGACCAAACCGCGGTCGATTTGGTCGCCTGTGGGCGATTTCCGAAGCCCTCTGCCATCTCGGCCTCGCCGGCGACTCAACGCCGGCGGGATTAGCCCCGCTGACCAGGGGTTTGACCCCAGTTTGACTCCCCTGAGTCAATGACAAGTGGGCCCCCTCTGCTAACTAAATCAAATTAGTCTTAACTAAAAATAATTAGTTTAATTAACTACTGACACGCGGGACCCACCAGTCAGGTTTGACCTGGACGTCCCCGTTGACCACTGACGTCACCCTGACGTAATGCTGATGCAGTAATTAAATTACTGGAATTATTCTTATACAGGAAATTCCAGAAAATAGTCAAAACTTCTAAAAATCATAGAAAATCAACCATAGCTCCAAATGTAAAGATTTATATATGAAAAATGATCAGAAAAATCCAAAGAATCTGAATCTGGCATTTTCATGCATGTTGGAACAACTTAAAGTTGCTGTTTAGGACAATCCAATTAAATGGCATTTAAGAAATCACATATGGAGTTTGAATTTGAACTTAGGGTTCAAACCAACCCCATTTAACCTGTTGCTAGTTGCATTAGCTGAAAACACAGCATATTGACATGTCATGATCATGCATCATATTGTGCATTGCATTGATTGTGTTCTTTCTGTGTTTGCCGGTGGTTGTCCCCTCTCGATAGACGTTGTACCGATGTTGTGCTCGTTGACACCGATGAAGACCCAATGATATCTTCAGAAGTGCCAGGCAAGCAAAACCCCCTTGTTCACTCTGATACAATCCCACTCTCTCGCTCCTGCTCTCTTTTACTGTATTAGGACAACAACGATTTCATCTGTTACTTGTTGTGGTAGTTGAACCCCTTTCCTCTACATGACCTGTCATTGCCATAGTAAATAGATGAAACCCACTAGCATGAGTAGGAGTTGTTTGAGCCCTGATGTGCCTACTCATTCATGCTTATTTGTCATGCCTGCTACTGCTTAGAGTTGAGTTAGGTCTGATTCATCGGGGATGAATTGGAACAGTGATGAACATCTCCTACTATGTGTGAGCTAAGTGTGTGAACACGATTTGGTAAAGGTAGCAGTGAGAGGACATGTAGGAGTACATGGTGGGTTGTCTCATTGAAACCGTCCTTAGGAACTGAGTTCTGTGTTTGTGATCTATGAAACAGTTACTACCACGCATTGGGCCCGAAACCAATGGACCCTCTTGGCTTCTTGATCACCCTTGTCCTCTGTCCAGGAGTTGCAACTAGTTTCTGGTGTTTATAGGATATGTGTTGGCGGCCGTGCGTAGCGCTGACCCTAGGGGTGGGCTATGATGCGGTAGATACACCATGGCCGGGCATGCCGGGCGCCCGTTTGGTGTCTCGGAACCCTGTACACATCGTCCGGGGCCGTATGTGGAAACCTCGGCCGGACTCCCTGCGGATGGAACCTGGATAGGCGATAAACCTGGACTAGAGACTTGAGTGTTTAGGTAGGCTGTGGCCGACACCCTCGTTGGGCTTCCACTTGAAGGTTGCCGAGTACATGTCGTGTAAACGGCGGTAAGTGTTGAGAGCGTGTGTGAAGAAGTACACCCCTGCAGGGTTAACATCATCTATTCGAATAGTCGTGTCCGCGGTAATGGACTTCTGGGTTGCCTATAACAGTTCATAGACAAGTGAAAGTGGATACTCTAAAACTCGCAAGATAAGTGTGAGTGTTATGGATGGCCTTCTCGTAGGGAGACGAGAGCGGGTCCATAGTGGTGTATTGAATGGTGAACATGTGGACTCGTGTGCGCCACCTCAAAAGAGTTGCTTGCAGACGTAGTTCAGATTAGCCACTGAGTCAAAGCTGGCTTGCTGCAGTTAAACTCCACCACCCCCTTTGTTGATACCGGTGCATATGTAGTTAGTTCTGATGTAAGTCTTGCTGGGTACATTTGTACTCACGTTTGCCTATTCTATGTTTTTGCAGAGAGACGTCAGTCTCGCTAATAGTTCCATGTGGACTTCGACGTTTAGCTTGATACCTCAGCTACGATCTTGTGCCCTCGGCAGGATCTGGTAGATAGTCAGGCTTCTCAGCCTTTTTCATTTGTAGATGTCTGTACTCAGACATGTTAAGCTTCTGCATGTGCTTTGACTTGTATGCTATGATTGTTGGGTCATGAGACCCATGTTTGTAATATCTCGCTCCTCGGAGCCTAATGGATAAATACTTGAGTTGTAGGGTTATGTTGTGATGCCATGTTGTATTTACACATATCGAGCATATTGTGTGTATGATTGAAATGCTTGGTATGTGTGGGATCCGACAATCTAGTTGTTTATCCTTGGCAGTCTCTCTTATGGGGAAATGTAGTCTAGTGCTTCCATGAGCCATAGTAGTCCGCTACAGCCCGGTTCACCGGAGTCCTGTTAGCCCAGCACTACTGCTCAGGACACTTGACTGGCCGGCATGTGTTTCACTTTGTTCCTGTGTCTGTCCCTTCAGGGAAACGTCACGCGGTAACATCCGGAGTCCTGCCTAGCCTGCTACAGCCCGGGTTCCCGAAGTCCTGTTAGCCCATTGCTACAGCCCGGATTTACACGTTGTTGACCGACATGCTCGATGTGATTCATGTATGCCTGTCCCCATAGGTTAGTGCCGCTTTGGGTTCACGACTAGCCATGTCGGCCCGGGTTCTCTGTCATACGGATGCTAGCAACACTATCATATACGTGAGCCAAAAGACGCAAACGGTCCCGGGCCATGGTAAGGCGACACCCATGGGAATACCGTGCGTGAGGCCGCAAAATGATATGAGGTGTTACCGGCTAGATCGACGTGACTTGGAATCGGGGTCCTGACAACGTTGGTATCAGAGCCTGACTGCCTGTAGGTTTACCAAGCCAACTGGTCGAAGTCGAGTCTAGAAATGCTTTAGTTATATAAGGGAATTGATTGTGGAAGGGAACGTAAGGCTCTTTTTACTCCTTATATCTTATGCCGTTCTGATCTGAGTCATCCTCTTCTCTTCTAAGGGGATTAAGAACTAGGCCTTCTCATCTATCTATCGGGATGATGTGTTACTAATCCATAGACTTATAGGATTGTTGGATCCGAGTTTCAGTTCAGTTTCTACTACTTTTAGTATGTTGTCAGTCAAATCAGACCCTTGATATGATGATGTTAAGTGGTTACGCCACTATTTTGCAGGATGTCTCAAATCTTTTTGAGCATTTACAGCCGTTATGCTGTCCGAGTCATTCCAGGTTTCTAAATAGTCTGATGCATTTGCAAACCCCTTCCTCCTGTTCCTGATGTCCATTTGGGCCAGATTAGTCACACTAACCGGTCAGTTGAGGTACTCTATTGCCTCGACATATCTGTTGGAGCTATTATTATGACCCTAGGTGTTTTAGGGAGTCACCTAGTAATCTAGCCATCTTTTGTGTTCCGGTGTGATGATTCTGGCCACCATTCTCGAAAGCATCCCGTGATGCCGTTTAGTTAGTACGCATTCTATTCCTGGGTTCTTGGCCCAAAATTCACTCTACTTATCTCGTGTTGATAGTGTTGCTAGTTCCTTTAGGATATTAGTAACCTTGCGACAGTCCTCGAGGTCCGTGGTATTTCCTTCTTTCAAATACCATGAACCATTAAGGCAGAAGTTCTTTGAACCAAAAGATCACAATAAGAGTGCTCTTAATGGGTTCTCCATTCAAGAATTGTGAATCTGCTAGTCCTACCTTTCTGCATGGATTATCCGGAAGAAACCTGTTGAACTTGTTCGACATACTAATCTATGCGTCCACAACCCAGAAAATTATATGTCCCTTGAGTGGTTCCTCTTCAGTTGTATCCCGACCATCCTCTATCAGTTGATAGCCTAGAGTACGTGTGCATTTGTGTTCATCGATGCCTAGTATTCTTGTGGTTCGTCAAGCCGTTCTATTTCAGAATGACTAGGAGAAACAAACTCCAGTACCTCATCCATATCCAGGATTGGGTCAAAGTAGTTGTATTCCGCAGATCAAAATGCAACCCAGCTTTTGGTTCTGTTCTACCCTGAAGTATTACCCACTTTATGTCAGGAGCGTCATGAGATTTGCACCTTCTCTTATGAATTCTTGACGCAGTGATACTTCTTGCCATCATTGTTCATTCCTCGGTTCCCGTGTTATTCTAACCGGAATGCCGGCAAGTGAGTCGTGATGTGTGAAATCAATACTCCTAGCAACTCTGTTGCTTAGTAGTTAATGGACAATATTCTCATTCTTAGCATGTTGGTTATTGAATCATCATTCTAAGATTGATCGTGCTACCTAGTCCATTTTCCTGGTGCACTCTTCGATCAAGGGTTGGGACTGTGTCTATCCTTGCTTAGTTGATCATATCGTCTTGCCCTGAAAAGCAAGATTGTTCTCGAGTTTAGTAACATATCGATGGTTCATGATTTTCCGAAGATCTTCTCGGAAGTATTACCTGGTTGTCACCTAACCGGTATGTTGAGTTCGTGATTAAATGGGTTTTCTTATAAATCACCCCTTCTCCAAGAATCTGTGTTGGATATCCCTGAGCTAGTTGGTTGAGCTAAACAACAACTTGGAGAGTTGGAAGATAAAGCTTGTCTGACTTAGTTCATGTTAAGGGATATCTTTGTGTGTGTGTGATGAAGAAAGATGATATCTCCATCGATTGGTCCTCGTGATCAGTTGTTGGATCTATTGCCTTGTCAGAACTTTGACTTGAGTATGGGCTATCGTCAAGTCAAATCAGAACCAACGATGTTCGTAATGTTGCCTTACTCGTGGTTGATCCCTCGAGCATACACCACTACATATTTTGGGCTGACCAATGCTATCACCGTGTTCACATGATGGTGGAAGTCCAGTGATATGGAAATTCCGATGAGTTGCTGTTGAGCCCATCAGCAGCATTTTGTCTCCTCCATGATTTGTGTTGAACATCCAGCTAGTGTTGAAAACTTGTGTAAGCATTTTATTCATGCCCCGTTCATGTAGAATATGTTTGGATGAAAGTAGTGACCTCCTCTAAGTTCACGTGCAAACGATGCAAGTTGCCGCTGTGAGTTCGAGAAAGGTTGTTTTTGTTTCCTCTGGTACCATCCCAAGTCAGTCATGCATGTGCGAAGTATGCTATGGTTTGACAGGCTCGCTACCTCCATTCCATTTGTATTTCCTATCACACCAAGCCACTGGCTGATTTGTTCAGGGAAAAGAAGTTTCTTCATAAGAGCTAATCATATGACTTATGCAAGGACTTCGATATCCTTGATGATGGTTCCCAACTAGGACTCGGCAGTGATTCATTGTAAGACTATTATGTGATCATGCTTGTCTGGGACAACATGTTCACATGTGTTTAGCAGAACCAGTTCATGTTTTGGAGCTTACTACCATAGTCCATTTCCTGAGAATCTCGCAATGTCATCTCGTCGATTTGTGTTGCAAACTTTCATTATCTTTCCAGACTCGATGAGTCTGGAATATCCTGACACCAACCAGATATGAATCTCAGGCAGATGTGATGGTTGGGACGTTTTCCCAAGAGCTATAATATTGATCTCTCTGTAACCCGGTAAAGTGGATGTCGTGACCAACACACCCAGCTGGAAGACCTATTATTGTAGTATCTTGATTGAGTAAGTTGGCCACCTCCCCATAAGGATCTCGTAGAATTTATTCCAATAGTAGTTCCTTATGGATTTTTGTGTTTCCGAAGTCCGACCTGCTACTTGATGTTCTAGATACCAAACCATTTCAAAGAATGGTTAGGCTAGCACATCAAGGAGAGCATTAGAAGCGGAGCGCTAAATGTCTCTCGGTCGATCATCCAGATTTTGATCCCTTGGCCTCGCTAAGGTGAAATCTGAGAAAGTGTTATCTTTCTTTGCATCTGCATCTTCCACCATTATTCATCATGGTAGTATGTTGTGTTGCCAGGATCCTTGACATGGATATTGGTAAAACCTTGATGAATACGGAAATGCTCAAGTTCTTGAGAGCACGCGTAAGCACTAGGATTTATCGTCGGCATTAACTGGGATCCGTTCTCAGTTTCTTCAATTATGCCATAACCTTTCAAACAGTGGAATCTCTCTCTACTGTTGGGTCTCTCCCCAATTACTAGAATCATTCCTAGCGTTTGCATTTTGTTCCCAGCTTGCACCGCCATTGTGTCATCCTACTACAGACTACCCTTCTCAGTAATTATTAACCAGGATCATCCTCAAGTGGTCCTACCACGGGTCCCATCCATTTCCGGTGATCAGCAAAAATCCTCCATTGCTTTGTCTTCAACAAGGTAGTCCACATCATCCATTCTAGTCAGGGTATGTCATTCTTTCGAACTTCTCCAAACGATTGCTCGAGATTTTCCCTAGGCTAGTATAGAGAATTTTATTGATCTCTGGATCAAAAGTAATTCTTTTTGCCACTTAAGGGATGATTCTACAGGACACCCTCCTCCAAGATGTCTTGTTTCGGTGTCTTGGAAACTCAACTCCTCGCTACGTTGGCAACCGTTCACCACCCTTTTACATGTGGAATTGTTGCCCACCTAGTGATCCTTTGTCATGTGTTTCACTCCATCCCTCTGGACATATGCTCCGTGTCTCAGCTCGAGAGATGTTTCAGCGTCTCGCTCCATGAGTTAATCCTAAGTTGTTCGATCTTCGATAAGATCGATCCTTCTAGAGATTTCCCTTTCCTCTCATTTGTCATGTTAGTTGGAGTTCTCAGAGCAGGACATCGAGACAATGATGGTGGTCGAATCAACGTTCTTATCAAGTGCAATTGGATCGAGAAGGTTGTGTTAGTTGCGTTCCCCTTTATCTTACCCTACGCTTGAATCTCGGGACAAGATTCTTGTTTAGTGGGGATGAGTTGTCACACCCTAGCTAGTTCAAGCATTAGAGTGTACATCATGTTTAAATTCCTCTTAAATTTGAAATGGGGAAGGCAGAAACCCCCAACACCCCCTGGAAACAACTAGGGTTTACTAAAATTATTTTCAATGAACCTGAAATGCCCTTCTAAAAAGTTCACCCTCTTTGTCTTGGGTTAGAACCTCTGGCAAAACTGGTGCACAATTTTCTAGGTCAACAGAAGGTCATTAAATTAAATCATAAGTATTTGAATTTGGGCATTCAAATGCTATAAAATAATTTAAATGCTCAAATAATTCTGGAAATAAATGTTTGATGTTGGATATATTCTAACCAGAGCCCACAATTATTTTCAGGATTTTTGGAAACGTTTTAGTATTTTTAATAAAGCCCAACGGTTGCAGTTAAATAGAAAAACAGAAACAATCAGAAAAAAAGAGAGAGAGGGAAGCCACCTGGGCCTTACCTGTGCTGGCCCAGCCCACCTGGCTAGGCCCAGCCGACTGGCTTGCCAGTCGTCGTCCTCCTCCCGCCAGAAGGACGAGGAGCGCGTGGCCGGCGCCCGCGGCCACACGCCGGCCACCTCCTGCTTCTGCCGACGCCCTGGAGACGTCCAGGGATGCCACGCGACCCCCACGTCCCCCTCTCATCCTCCCTCACTCTCCCCCTCGTCTCCCTCACCCTCTCCCACGATGGTCGAGTGCGAGCCTCGCCGCCGTTCGCCGTAGACGCCACCAGAGCCACCCCCTCGCCCCTCCGACGAGCCCAATAGCTCCGCCTCGTCACCCTGGACCTCTCCGCTGACCCACGCGACTCCAAACGCCGCCGAACGCCGTCTTCGCCCTCGTCTTCAACCTCGGGCACCCGAGCCATCTCCGGTCGATTCGCCGCCGCCAGGACCTCCCCGAGCTCGCTGACCCCCTCTCCGACCCCGTTGTGAGCTCCTCTTCCTCTTCCCCTAGCTCCCGTGCTCGTTTGGCCTCTGTAGTCGCCACTTCCACCGCACCCGAAAGCTCCCCGCCGCCGGCCATGGCGCCGTCGTGGCTAGAGCCACAGTGGCTCGAAGCCAAGCTCACCGTTCTGCTCAGCGCAGCACCAGGAGCCCGTAGCCACCACCAACTCCTTCTCCCATGCACCGTAGCGTCGAACCCAACCCCGTCCGAACTCCGGCCGCCGCCACGAGCTCGATTCCGGCGAGCTCGCTCCACCCCAGCTCCTCCCACTTGCCCCACTAGATGCGCGCGAGCCCCAGCTACGCGTAGGACCAAACCGCGGTCGATTTGGTCGCCTGTGGGCGATTTCCGAAGCCCTCCGCCGTCTCGGCCTCGCCGGCGACTCAACGCCGGCGGGATTAGCCCCGCTGACCAGGGGTTTGACCCCAGTTTGACTCCCCTGAGTCAATGACAAGTGGGCCCCCTCTACTAACTAAATCAAATTAGTCTTAACTAAAAATAATTAGTTTAATTAACTACTGACACACGGGACCCACCAGTCAGGTTTGACCTGGACGTCCCCGTTGACCACTGACGTCACCCTGACGTAATGCTGACGCAGTAATTAAATTACTGGAATTATTCTTATACAGGAAATTCCAGAAAATAGTCAAAACTTCTAAAAAATCATAGAAAATCAACCATAGCTCCAAATGTAAAGATTTATATATGAAAAATGATCAGAAAAATCCAAAGAATCTGAATCTGGCATTTTCATGCATGTTGGAACAACTTAAAGTTGCTGTTTAGGACAATCCAATTAAATTGCATTTAAGAAATCACATATGGAGTTTGAATTTGAACTTAGGGTTCAAACCAACCCCATTTAACCTGTTGCTAGTTGCATTAGCTGAAAACACAGCATATTGACATGTCATAATCATGCATCATATTGTGCATTGCATTGATTGTGTTCTTTCTGTGTTTGCCGGTGGTTGTCCCCTCTCGATAGACGTTGTACCGACGTTGTGCTCGTTGACACCGATGAAGACCCAATGATATCTTCAGAAGTGCCAGGCAAGCAAAACCCCCTTGTTCACTCCGATACAATCCCACTCTCTCGCTCCTGCTCTCTTTTACTACATTAGGACAACAACGATTCATCTGTTACTTGTTGCGGTAGTTGAACCCCTTTCCTCTACATGACCTGTCATTGCCACAGTAAATAGATGAAACCCACTAGCATGAGTAGGAGTTGTTTGAGCCCTGATGTGCCTACTCATTCATGCTTATTTGTCATGCCTGCTACTGCTTAGAGTTGAGTCAGGTCTGATTCATCGGGGATGAATTGGAACAGTGATGAACATGTCCAACTGTGTGTGAGCTAAGTGTGTGAACACGATTTGGTAAAGGTAGCGGTGAGAGGCCATGTAGGAGTACATGGTGGGTTGTCTCATTGAAACCGTCCTTAGGAACTGAGTTCTGTGTTTGTGATCCATGAAACAGTTACTACCACACATTGGGCCCGAAACCAATGGACCCTCTCGGCTTCTTGATCACCCTTGTCCTCTGTCCAGGAGTTGCAACTAGTTTCTGGTGTTTATAGGATATGTGTTGGCAGCCGTGCGTAGCGCTGACCCTAGGGGTGGGCTATGATGCGGTAGATACACCGTGGCCGGGCAAGCTGGGCGCCCGTTTGCTGTCTCGGAACCCTGTACACATTGTCCGGGGCCGTATGTGGAAACCTCGGCCGGACTCCCTGCGGATGGAACCTGGATAGGCGATAAACCTGGATTAGAGACTTGAGTGTTTAGGTAGGCTGTGGCCGACACCCTCGTTGGGCTTCCGCTTGAAGGTTGCCGAGTACATGTCGTGTAAACGGCGATAAGTGGTGAGAGCGTGTGTGAAGAAGTACACCCCTGCAGGGTTAACATCATCTATTCGAATAGTCGTGTCCGCGGTAATGGACTTCTGGGTTGCCTATAACAGTTCATAGACAAGTGAAAGTGGATACTCTAAAACTCGCAAGATAAGTGTGAGTGCTATGGATGGCCTTCTCGTAGGGAGACGAGAGCGGATCCATAGTGGTGTATTGAATGGTGAACATGTGGACTCGTGTGCACCACCTCAAAAGAGTTGCTTGCAGACGTAGTTCAGATTAGCCACTGAGTCAACGCTGGCTTGCTGCACTTAAACTCCACGACCCCCTTTGTTGATACCGGTGCATATGTAGTTAGTTCTGATGTAAGTCTTACTGGGTACATTTGTACTCACGTTTGCCTATTCTATGTTTTTGCAGAGAGACATCAGTCTCGCTAGTAGTTCCGTGTGGACTTCAATGTTTAAATTGATACCTCAGCTACGATCTTGTGCCCTCGGCAGGATCTGGTAGATAGTCAGGCTTCTCAGCCTTTTTCATTTGTAGATGTCTGTACTTAGACATGTTAAGCTTCTGCATGTGCTTTGACTTGTATGCTATGATTGTTGGGTCATGAGACCCATGTTTGTAATATCTCGCTCCTCGGAGCCTAATGGATAAATACTTGAGTTGTAGGGTTATGTTGTGATGCCATGTTGTATTTACACATATCGAGCATATTGTGTGTATGATTGAAATGCTTGGTATGTGTGGGATCCGACAATCTAGTTGTTTATCCTTGGCAGTTTCTCTTATGGGGAAATGTAGTCTAGTGCTTCCATGAGCCATAGTAGTCCGCTACAGCCCGGTTCACCGGAGTCCTGTTAGCCCAGCACTACTGCTCAGGACACTTGACTGGCCGGCATGTGTTTCACTTTCTTCCTATGTCTGTCCCTTCAGGGAAACGTCAAGCAGTAACATCCGGAGTCCTGCCTAGCCTGCTACAGCCCGGGTTCCCGGAGTCCTGTTAGCCTAGTGCTACAGCCCGGATTTACACGCTGCTGACCGACATGCTCGATGTGATTCATGTATGCCTGTCCCCATAGGTTAGTGCCGCTTTGGGTTCACGACTAGCCATGTCAGCCCGGGTTCTCTGTCATATGGATGCTAGCAACACTATCATATACGTGAGCCAAAAGATGCAAACGGTCCTGGGCCATGGTAAGGCGACACCCGTGGGAATACCGTGCGTGAGGCTGCAAAATGATATGAGGTGTTACCGGCTAGATCGACGTGACTTGGAATCGGGGTCCTGACACGTGACCCTGATGATGACTGGCGCCGGCACGACGAAGGCCTCGCCCTGTGCAAGTTGATGGCGCTTGATAATGATATGTATGATGTTAAGATGCCATCGCTTGAGGGCAAGGCTTGGGCGGGCGCAAATGGAGATTGGGTTGTTTACATGGGGTCCAACTGCGAGTGGGAACTTGTGAATGTGTACACTCATCACCGGGTTCCACTTCCAAAAATCTCAGCACACTGCCCAGGGGTTGAGCACACCGGTAATGTACGCATGTTCAAATACGATCATGGTGACTGTATTCTATGGAAGATAGCAATTTGTCGAGTTCCCAACCGCTCTTGGAATTACATCAACTATGATGTTGTTGCTATCTTCGACAAGCTTGTTGCCGTCCTTGATGGTTTCACTCGATGGATATTGCTCAAAAATCAGTTTCTTTACACGGATGAGTACTGTGATGCAATTCAATACGAGCGCCTTGTGTTTGCTGCCACCACTTGTGGCACTGTTTTTGCATGGCATCCTCATAGTTTCAGTACGTTTGTCTTCCACCATAATTATAATTGTTTCATCCACATGCATGCGGGTTAGCAAGTTTCCCTTTACTAATTAACCTTCTTCTTGTGTTTCCAAGGTCCTGTGAACATCCCACCACCTATACTTGAAAAATTTTATAACCAAGGGGGAGATGACGATGGTGATGATCACGAGCATGAGGACGAGCAGCGCCCATATACTCTGTGGCGCCTGGCAACTAATTCCGATGTGTCAGATTTCGGGTTCCGGCAGACCCTGAAGGTTCGAACTCTGGGGTGCGCACGGAGATCTTTCCCCTACCAACTCGCGCTTCTATGGCTCGCAAGAAATCTAGGCTGGAAAGAAGAACACACAAAGGACACGAGGTTTATACTGGTTCGGGCCACCGATGTGGTGTAATACCCTACTCCAGTGTGTGGTGTGGTGGATTGCCTCAGGGGCTGATGATGAACAATACAGGGGGAAGAACGGCCTCGCGAGAGGTGTTCTTGAGCTGGTGCAGTGTGTTCTACTTGGTCCGGATCTCTCTCTCTCTTTCTCTTCTCTCCCCCCTTTTTCTCTTTCTTTCTCTCTTCTTTTTCCTCCCCTTCTCCTTCGGGGGCTAGTCCTATTTATAGAGGCCCTAGTCCTCTTCCCAAATAATGAGCGGGAAGGGCGCCAACAATTGGCCATTTTGAAGGGGAACATCTAGTACAAGTTATCCTGACCAAAGGTGGTCTTCGGCTGCCAAAAGCACTGGTGATGACGCCGTCTTGGGCTCCACGGTGACCTCCGTCCTGCCACTCTGCTGGTCTTGGTCTCATTGCACTGGAATGGTAACCTTTGCCCGATGCCTTGGACTATGCTTGTTCCCTTTGCACCGAAGGGGAAACAAGGACACTGCACAGGCCAGCGCCCGCCTAATCTCGATCGTCATGGCTTGCGTCACGGGCTCCTCGTGAGGCACCCCTGCCTTGATCTCTCTGCCTCCTCGCGAGCCTGCCTGATGAGGCTGCTCCTAAGGAAGCCTCCTGTCGTCCACCCCGCAAGGCTTGGCCCCTTGCGAGGGTCTTGAGCTTGAGCTAGTGAGGCTGGGCCGCACTGGGCCCCCACTCGAGCCATGCCGCAGGCCGCAGGTAGGCAAGTCTGGGGACCCCCGTTCCCAGAATGCCGACAGTAGCCCCGGGGCCCAAGGCGCGCCCGGGCTTGGCTTAGCAGAGAAGCGAAGGGGCAAGCGCTTAGCGCCGCGGGCCCCAATAGCCTGCGGCCTTGAGCGTCGCATGGCAATTGATTGGACGTGGGCGTCTGCGCTTCCCCATGATGCCTCGGCAACCGTCCATCTGACAAAGAGGTGCCCGGGCCAGGCTTACTTGCTTTGTTCTCGTTCGCCTTGCCCAGATCCCCTTTCTCGCTCTTCTCCTTCCTGCTCCCGAAATCCTCCAGATCTGTCTCAATCCTTCCCATCCGGCACGCCATGGCGCCTCGCAAGTCCCCAACCGAGGCCTGGTACTCTCCGGCTCTAGATCCCCCGAACTTGTCGGAGAAGAACCTTGCCCTCACGCGCCTGATGACGGTCGCGCAGGGCAGCAAGGGGGCGACTATGCTCAAGGCCGGCTTCGACCAGCCTGAGGGCAAGGGGAGCACCTTCTATTCGTTCTTTGTGAGCGCCATCATCGCCGGTCAGGTGCCTTCTTTCTCCGAGTTCTTCTTTGCTATTCTCCGCCAATACAACTTGCAAGCTCTGCATCTCCACCCCAACTCTGTTCTTCTCCTGGCGATTTTCACTTACTATTGCGAGGCTCACATTGGGGTGAAGCCCTCGGTGGCCTTGTTGCGCCACTATTTTCCCTCCGGGTTTCTCATGCCCATGTCTCCGCATGCGCGAGCTTTATTGCATACTCCAACTCCAATGCTATCTCGAAGCCTGGGAAGAGAATCGAAGGCTTCTGGAGCAAGTGGGTCAAGGCCAGGGATGAGGGCTGGAGAGCCAGTAGGAGCCCATGAGTCGCGATGCTCAGGCACCCCCCTTTTAACGTGCAAGCGGTCCGTGCCGGAGAGAGGGAGAGATAGCCCGCGATGTCCCCAACGTTGCTCTTGGAGTGAGTCCTGCATACCAATCATAAGGAGAGACAAGACTTGTCGCTACGGTTGCCAACCAACCATTGGTCGCTCCGAGGGAGTGATTGGGGCACTGAGGGCCTGGTGAGGTGGCGCCTTGCGGGGCTGCCACGGCCAGAGCTCGACCACTCAGATTTATCGGCGTTGCAGGGACGGACCCGTATGCAGACGTCGTGCCAGAGCGAGCGGCTCCATGTGCAGGTGTCAATTGAGCAGGCGATTAGGTCAGGTATGTTAAGTGCGAAGGAGCAAATCCGTTTCAAGTATATGCGGGAAAAGCAAACGCCGCTGGGCCAGGCCCGAGCAGCTTGGGGATGATGCAGCCCGAGGGGCGCCCCCAACAAGGTAGGTAAAGAGCATAAGCAAAACAGATACATGCCGCAGGGACGGACCCACGCGACCTGGGAACGACGCGGCCCTGTGGGCTCTCCCAGCTAAAAATGGAACTTTAAAGATGTCACCTGATGCCGTTGAAGATGATGTGATGCCGAAGAAGTGGGCGACGCACGGTGAAGATGTTGACCCTCACGAGCCCCCAGGCCCAGGAGCCTCGGGAGGCTTCGGGGGCACGGGTAGGTCTTCGAGGGCCATCTCCACCTCCACCAGGACTGCACAATGCCTGACCTCCTAAGCCTCCAGAATGCTCCTCAGCAGGCGCTGATGAGCGGCGACCGCGTTCGGTAGGCCGAAAGGCATGCGAACGTAGCTGTGAGGTGGACCCTCACAACGCCCCATGCGCGAAGGCCATAGGCGCTCCTGAGACGCGGCTTGGTTGAGCCCTGGCACGTCGATGCAGACGCGCAGCCCACCATCCTCGCCTGGATGTGGGGCCATGACGGGCAAGCGGCGGCTGCCGCGCATGACTCTCGACTCCTGTAGCTCCTGGGTGATTCCTGCAATGAACTCCTAAGGGTTTGGTCTTCCTTGCCTCGTACCTTCCTGAGGGAAACGTGCCTGGAAGCACCCCTCCAAGTGGTGCCTGAGTGCCTCCCTCGTGACCTTGGCAAAGTCGGTGGCTCTCCAAGAAAGAGCCCCTGAGCCCTGCCTAAGGAGGGCGCCAGGCGCGCTTTCCTATGCGACAGAGGGTGGCGCTCCCTGAACGGGCGCAAATCCTGACACAACGCCTCCGGAGGCGCCTGCCTCCTTATGGCTTGGGCCAGGCGAAGCCTTCTTATTCTTAAGGGTCGCCTCGGAAGTCTTCCGCTCCTGTGATCTGGGTCTTCGATTGCTGCGGCTTGGAACGCACGCTCAAGTGAACACACTGCGTCCCTTTCCTCATAGGGTACGGTGATGACTCCACCGCTTCCTGGCATCTTAAGGACATTGTAGCCATGGTGAGTCATTGCCATGAACTTGGCTAGGGATGGGTACCCGAGGATGGCATTGTATGGCAGGCGAATGTGGGCGACGTCGAAGTCGATGAGCTCGGTGTGGTAGTTGTTGCGCTGCCCGAAGGTGACTGGCAGGTGAACTTGCCCTATCGGAATAGTGGAACCATCAGTGACTCCTGAGAAAGGCTTGGTCGGCTGGAGCTGATCATACGGCACTTGAAGATTGTCGAATGTCTCGACGAACAGGACGTTGAGTCCTGCTCCGCCATCAATGAGGGTCCTGGTGACCTGCACATTGCTGATGACTGGGGAGCAAAGCATCGGGAGAACTCCGGCCGTCGCCACGCACTTGAGCTGATTCGCTGAGCTGAATGTGATGGCGCATGCAGACCACCTGAGAGGGCGCGTGGCCTCAAGCTTGGGGAGGACTGCATTCACCTCGCGAGCAAACTGCTTGAAGATGCGCTATGATGATGCGGCCTGGGCGCCACCCAAGATGCAAGCGATTGCGCGCGGCTCCTGGAAGCCCCCAGCCCCCTCGTCTTGATGTTGGTCTTCATTCCTTCTTGGTGGTGGCGGTAGAGGAGGGAGGCCTGCGTTGCCGTGCGGGCGATCCTCACGAGGCTGATCCCACCAGCCTCCCTCGCGAGGCTGGTCCTGCCAACGATCCTCGCGGGGTCGGTCACGCCACCCTTGGCGAGGGCCATGGTCTTCCCATCGTCCTCCACCTCTTCCTCCTCCTCGGCCATAGCCCCTGTCGTTGCGCTCGGGGCGTCGGCCGATACGCCCATCTCACACGGCCTTGAGCTCTTGGCATTCGTTGGTGTTGTGGGTGTGGAGGTCGTGGTACGCGCAGTATCGGCTGCCCTTGGATGACTCAGGCTGATCCCTGCCTCGCTTGGTGTCTGGTTCTGCTGCGAGCACGGCAGCTCCCTTACGCTTCACATCCTTGGCCTTGGGCATTTTCTCTTTTGGGTCGGCAGCTGGAAGCTCGAGGAGGGAGATGCGTCCTTCCTCAGCCCTGGCGCACTTGGTCGCCAAGTTGAACAGCTCCAGGGATGTGCACAGGTCTTCATGGATTGCTAGCTCCTCCTTCATCTTGATGTCGCGCACGCCATCGGAGAAGGCTAAGATAATGGCTTCCTCAGTCACCCTGGGGATCTTGAGGCGAACGTTGTTGAAGCGCTGGATGTATTTCTGTAGGGTTTCCCCTGGCTGTTGCTTGATGCGGCGCAGGTCGCTTATGGCCGGGGGCCGGTCGCGAGTGCCCTGGAAGTTGGTGATGAAGCGAGTGTGCATCTCGTCCCAGGAGGAGATCGTGCTGGGATCCAGGTTCAGGAGCCAGGTGTGGGCGCCGTCCTTGAGCGCCATGGGAAACCAGTTCGCCATGACCTTTTCGTCTTCGTTGGCGGCTTCGATGCCCAGCTCGTAGAGCTGTAGGAATTCCGCGGGGTCCGCCGTGCCATCATAGCGAGGGGGCAGATCAGGCTTGAACTTGCCTGGCCATGTGACACCGCATAGCTCGGGGGTGAAGGCGCGGCAGCCTGCTGTAGCCACCAGCGCCCTTTGCTGGTGTTGGGCCTGCTCCTGGTGATTACCACGCGCCGCCGCTTGGAGCAGTGCGGGGCCTCGGCGTGGAGGCGCAGCGACGCGATCTTAGCGCACCGGTGCTGGGAGCGCGCGAGCACCTTCTTGGGGACGAGGGATCTCTTGGCAGCTCCCTTCTTGCCGCGCAGGCGCCGGACGTGGAGGGTCTCGCCCTGGGGTTGTGCGCCTTGGAGCCAGGGCGCCTTCTTTGGGAGGAGGTGGCGGAGGCGCCTCCTGGTCCTCGCCCCCTGCGCAGAATGGAGGGCGAGGCAGTGAGAGGGACGGAAAAGGAGAGCCCCCTGCGGCGCTGACGAGCTCGGTGATGCGGGCAAGCCAGTCCTCGTAAAGGTCGACGACGGGGCGGTAGTGCAGGAGCTCTCTTGCGAGGAGCAGCGCGGCCGTGGGCGCGCGACGGGCGTGGGATGACGAACCGGCTGGAGTCAGTGATGGGGTTGCGGTGCGGCCCTCCCGCCACACGGAAGGACGCTGGGACGAGGCCTGCTGCTCGTTCCCCGCCGGGCCAGTGGCGGTGTTGGCGGCAGGCGATGGGGAACGATGAGGGTGTCCGCCGATGGGAGCCGTCTGGGTGACGCGGGTGGCGAGAGCAACCCGACGCTTGGCGCGAGCCCGACGAGCGTCAGCCATGGAAACAACGGAAGATCACACGCGAACAGCGGAAGAAAGATTCCGGCGCACCCCTACCTGGCGCGCCAAATGTCGGATTTCGGGTTCCGGCAGACCCTTAAGGTTTGAACTCTGGGGTGCGCCCGGAGATCTTTCCCCTACCGACTCGCGCTTCTATGGCTCGCAAGAAATCTAGGCTGGAAAGAAGAACACACAAAGGACACGAGGTTTATACTGGTTCGAGCCACCGATGTGGTGTAATACCCTACTCCAGTGTGTGTTTTGGTGGATTGCCTCAGGGGCTGATGATGAACAATACAGGGGGAAGAACGGCCTCGCGAGAGGTGTTCTTGAGCTGGTGCAGTATGTTCTACTTGGTCCAGATCTCTCTCTCTCTTTCTCTTCTCTCCCCCCTTTTTTCTCTTTCTTTCTCTCTTCTTTTTCCTCCCCTTCTCCTTCGGGGGCTAGTCCTATTTATAGAGGCCCTGGTCCTCTTCCCAAATAATGAGTGGGAAGGGCGCCAACAATTGGCCATTTTGAAGGGGAACATCTAGTACAAGTTATCCTGACCAAAGGTGGTCTTCGGCTGCCAAAAGCACTAGTGATGACACCGTCTTGGGCTCCATGGTGACCTCTGTCCTACCGCTCTACTGATCTTGGTCTCATTGCACCGGAATGGTAACCTTTGCCCGATGCCTTGGACTGTGCTTGTTCCCTTTGCACCGAAGGGGAAACAAGGACACTGCACAGGCCGGCGCTCGCCTAATCTCGATCGTCATGGCTTGCATCACGGGCTCCTCGCGAGGCACCCCTGCCTTGATCTCTCTGCCTCCTCGCGAGCCTGCCTGATGAGGCTGCTCCTAAGGAAGCCTCCTGACGTCCGCCCCGCGAGGATTGGCCCCTTGCGAGGGTCTTGAGCTTGAGCTGGTGAGGCTGGGCCGCACTGGGCCCCCACTCGAGCCACGCCGCAGGCCGCAGGCAGGCAAGTCTGGGGACCCCCGTTCCCAGAACACCGACACGATGGATCACCTCTTCTTGTGTGTATATAGCCCACTGATGATGTTACTGCTAAGGAAGCAGGTGTCTCCCATGGTCGCACTCTCCGGACCTATTCCAACACCCGTTGCATGGTATTCAGGATGGATACTAGTGTGCTAGCGCCAACTCCTTCTCCCTGGTACAGAATTGATAGTCTTGGAGAAAACTCGCTCTTCCTTGGACAAAACTATCCGATGATGGTGAAAGGCGATCCAACTGTTGTTGACACATTTATGAGAAGCAACTGTGTCTATACCTCGAACATTTGTGTGGTTCCCTACCCTGGTAGGGATATAGTAGGCCGCTTCAGCCTGGATGATCAGTCCTGCGTTGGTTTCCAGATCGACAATCGATGGCCCGTCCCAGAGAATCACTTGTGGTTCAAAGCAAGCGTTTCCAACGCCGAGGAATGGTTGAGTTGAAGTTCATTTCATTGCTTGTTATTTGTTCTGTGGTGAAAACTTTAGTATTTATAATGTATCCTCGTTGTCGATGTGGGTTGATGACCAGTTGTATGTAATAAAATGATATGCGTGTGATAAACTTACTAAATTTATGAATGGCTTTCGAGTCGCTTCTCTGAGTGAGTGGTGCGACGAGGCAAAAAAATATTTTTCGAATACATAATTGTACGTGCATTGCAACAGGTTATCGGATGAGGCCAATCAACAATAGTAGTACACTATTTGTACTAGCTTCACATGCTTCGCGCGTCGGGCGGGTGTTTTTACTATAGCCATATGTTAATGTGTTCGTTGTACGTAACAAGCACCTCGAATCCTCGATACTAGTACTATATAGTAGAAGTAAGTAGTAGGAGTAGTAGGGTGGCATGGGCCAGAACAAGCATTCACGTCCAGGAGTATGGCACACGCCACCACCACGACATCCATCTGACACCATATTATTTCTTGGAGTCCGTGCTAGAGCAATCTCTTCAACCTCGTCGTTTCTCTAACTTCAGCCATCGCGCGGCGGGCGAGGTGGGGGTTTGCCGATAGTCGGTTTCCTTAACTGTGGTCCCACTTGTAAGGCCAACTCCAACGCATGACCCCAAACGCACCTCCGTTTTGCACGAACTCCAACGATAATTTTGACTAGAAAAGCAAGACAAAGAAAACAAGAACCACAAGAATACATTTTACTACTCCTGTAAGTTGGATTAGTGCCTTATCGATGCATTCATTGTTGATCTACGGAGGCTCGATCTTGCGTGCTTCTTTCTTCTTCGAGTGTAAAGAAGTAGACGTTGCTTCCTCGCATCTAGTCTCATGTCTAGCCTCTATTCTAGTAGGAGTATCAACAAGTGCACTAATCTCATCCGAGAGCAGAACCGAAGATTTGGTCGGGTTCTTCCTCCTTTTGCCGACACGTGGGACATCCAGCATCCAGGTCGTGTCATGAAAGAAAATAGAGTGGTAGTTGAAGCCACGAGATGTGCATCTTGGGTTAAACTGTAAATAGAATCTTACTACTCTTGAGTAACTCCAAAAGTGGCCACCGAAGATCTTTATTGGATTTGTTTTTCATCACCAGCACGTCGAGATGAAAGATGTGCAGGTTCAGTGGGTCCTCTTGCGTTTTCACTGACATGTGGGGCCGCATGTGCGCAAACAGACGATGGGCTCCACGCGTCCGCTGGCTGGCTGAGAAGAGAGATAGAGGAGGGCTGAGCACGGACTGCAGGAAATTTGTTCTACGTACCTCGATATAGGCTCGATATAGTGGGGTGGCATGGGCCATAACTCAGTAGCATTCACGTCTAGCAGTACGGCACACGCCACCCACACGAGTCCCATCCGACACCAATTTTCTTAGAGTCCATGCTACAGCCATCTCTTCTCCCTCCTGTTTTCTCAGCCATCGCACGGTGGGCGGGGTGGGGTTTGCCGATAGTCGGTTTGCTCAACTGCGGTCCCACTTGTAAGTGAAAATGCAACACCGCACGCATTCCCGCTTGAGCAGCGTGCCGGACCAACCGTGTGGGGGTGCGACGCGAACATGGCAGGCTTTTCCTTTTGAACTCGTAACTTGTAAAATTTGGTTCTGCTCCATGGCGCGACCGATAGATAGAAAATAACGATTTTGCCTAGAGTAATGAGAAGTTTGGTTCTGGCGCCGTTCATGCATGGAGTACGTATGAAAATTATGAAGTTGATGCGAAAGGTAAGATAATTACTGTAGTATCATATAATACTACATGGATTTGACGGAAAGATAAAAATACATACGGATCCATCAACGTTCAACGACATCCTCACGCCCTAGTGTGCCGGGTCACCAACCGACGTGTGAGGAGCAGCGGCGTTGGCGGCGAGCTCAACGTGCTTCTGAACAGTGCCATCCAAGGTTGCCCTGCGCTCCGAGAAGGCCAGCGTCCTATCGTCCTCCTCTTGCATGTAGTAGTCCTTGTGGATGATTTGCGCGTAGACGTGGGTGATTATGTCAATGGTGTTTTGCTACGCCAGGCGATGCGCGGTGAGTGCGACCTCGAGGTGGACATTCTCCGGCGCGACGGCGGGTAGTCGTAGGGCCACCAGTGCGTCGAAGAGGTTGTTACCATAGTGGCCGTTGAGGGTGGCGGGCATCGCATAGCCTGGGCGCGTCGGCTGGAGGCTTACGTCAAAGTCGTCCGCAAGCTTCTTGACGACGGTGAACTTGTCGAGGAAACCGACGAGGACCTCGTCGAACAAGGAGACGAAGCTGTCGTCCAAGCGGCCCCTCGCCCTGGCGGCCTCAAGCAATACTACCTGGAGACGTTCCTCGGTGTCGGGCCGTAGGCCGGCGTCGTGGACCATCTGGCACAGCCGACTGATGCTCGCGCTCATCGCCTCCATGGGTCTAGCGTAGCTTCTAGTCAACTGATCTTGCGATTCGAGTGATCACTCAGCCCTTGGTTAGCATGCGTAGGTGTGTAGGATTTCGTACTACTCCTCGGCCCTCTACTGCACCTGCCTTTGGCTGTATGATAGGTGGGCCAGCCACTCCCTGGGGCCACGTGTCATTCACCCAAAGGCAGTTGCCGTAAGTCAATGAAGCCGCGTCCCCCTCCGTGTCGGTGCAGTATAGTCATCTCACCGGACCTCTAGTTGGGGCCAAACGAGGGAAGTTTGATGTTTACTGGTTTATTGGTCCCCTTTGCATTTTGCGCCAAGTTTTGACCTTTGATTTAACTAATAAAATGTTAATGCATGTACACAAAAATGTTGTGTAAGTCACCTTACGAAAACCAAATAATCCCAAAATACTTAGGCACGGTGCATTAACTCCCTCCTTGTTTCTTATTTCGTGACATATCAACCAATGAGAGATGTGGGTCGTGCATGCTTTCAATGACTTGAGACTACCAAACATGACATGCAGTGTTTAGTTCATTGCATGTAATCCTATTAGTACTCTAGTTAGGAGTAGCAAAAAAATATTAAGTTCTCTCGCCGATAGGAATAAAACACCATGTATTTATTTACAGGGGAGTAGTACATTTTTGGTGACATGCATTACTAGATATTGCTAGTCAAATACTAAAATCCAGATGGACGTGGTAGTACTCCTAAATCCAAACGGTGGTGCTACTAGTACTAGTAGTAGTACTACCAATGTAGGAGTAGTAGTAGGAGTACTAGCACTGTACTATCCGTTGGTCAAATTATTACATGTTGCTCCTCACAGTGAAGTGACAAGACCCTGCGCCGGAGAAGACACATGAGTATAGGCGCCGTGTTCGGCATACCATAGTCAGCCTCACCGTCTGCAGTCACTATCATCATGGCTGTAGAGCTAGCCTGCTTACAACTAGCCCTGTTCGACATAATTTCCCGTGCGTAGATGCCCGTGCATTGCACGGAACACCAAGATTGGGGGTGGACGGCTCCGGCAGCGGCCATCGCGCCAGATTTTTCCACGGCCTTCTACTCCTAGATGTGTACACGTGTGCTGGTGTGTGTTGTGTGCTGGGTGTGCGCGAGTGCGTCCTTCTGTGCATGCCGCCGCACAGTGGTGAATTGTGTGCGAGTTCGTCCTTCGCGTGCAAGAAGTTTGTCCTCAATGCGCCCTCAATTTACTAGCGTGCGGGGTGCTACCCCGAGTGGTTTCAACTTTGTTTACTTCACCGCGTGTCAGATGGGCCTCTAGTTTACTTATTTTCACCCACTGCCACATGGGCCAGCACACGAAGATACAGAACACGAGCTGACAAGGCAGCATGTGGATTGGTTGACCAGTCAACTAAACAATATACGGAGCTATACGCTGACACAGTGAGCGTATAATCCGTCGGTATAGAGAGTTCGAGTGAGAGGGGAGGCCCGTGAGAGATAGCAGAGAGAGAGAAAGAGCTACTCCCTCCGTTCGATAATGTAGTTCCAACATTTTTTTAAGTCAAACTTTTGAAACTTTGACCAAGTTTATAAAGAAATTACTTATATCTACAATACCAAAGATAAATGATAGTATGAAGTAAGTACATGTTGTGATGAATCTAATGATCGTTCCAGATGTAAATGTTTTTCTCCACATATACCTGGTCAAACGTTTCTCAGGTTTGACTTTTCAAAACATCCATATGCTTATGGACGTGACAGAGTCCCTAACAAGAGAGAGAGAGGGAGAGTGAAAAAAGTGTGTGTGCGTGTGTGAAAGAGACATGGACAACACACGATAAAAGTAGAGAAAAAGTGTGCGTGTCTTATGCAAAAATATCACACATGCATCTTCGACAACGGAGTCAAGGTAAGGAGATAGTGTGTGGTTGTTTGGAACCGAGAGAGCAAGACCCCTAGCACGTGGCCAAGAGGGGTCTGACAAACAAGGGAGAGAGATCAAGAGAGACGTACGGAGAAAATGCAGACATGGGGAGGAGAGAGTGTATGTTTGTCATAGAGAGATCCCCTGGAGATCGTGATGGGACTACATGGGTGGGAGATCGAGTGACAAGGTGTGTGCATGATAGAAGATGCCCCGAGAGATATCGAGATAGACGTATGGATGGAAGGAGACAATACGTGTGTTCATGTTGGCTAGTAAGAGATAATCATACTTAGGAGGGGGGAGTGCTTGCGCCTATGATGGATTGAGGGATTATGGTACTTAGGGGGGTGCGTGTCACATGGAGAGAGAACAAGGGCGGAGAGTGTTGGATGGGTCTACATGTATAGCGCGAGCGAGACATGTGTATGTGTGAACCAGGGAGATATAAGGCCAGTTTGGCTTGTGTCCTGAGCATCTTTTGCCTGGCCTGGGGTTGTGGCTAGATTTCATGCACGCTTGTTTGGTTGCTATCCTGTGAAAAAGAAAGCCCGCCTGGACTGGGTTCCCTTGCACTTTAATTAGCCTGGCTGAACTCCAGACACTGCAAGTAGCCTGGCCCAGGCGACCGATTTCGAACACCTGGTCGTGCCTGGTCGTGTGGCCACGAGGCTAACAGCAACATGGATGGATATTAGCATTAAATAATTGATGCATGGATTGATTGATGGGACGTTGATGCTTTGCCTGGCCCAAGCATGAACCAAACGCTTCAGCACCACACAAGCCTGGCCAGGCAAAAATATTTTACATCTCACGTCCACACCAGGCAGTACCGGCCATCAAGGCATGAGGGTCAGGTCACAAACCAAACTGACCAATAAAGTTTGAGAGAGATTGAGGAGCCCCGATAAGGCTGAGTGGTGCGTCAGATAGCTGAGAGGGGGAAAGAGATATTCCATCCGCTCGATAATGCAGTGCATGTAAATTTTTTAGAAGTCAAACTTTGAAAACTTTGATTAGGTTTACGCAAATGTTATTTATATCTACAATACCAAAGATACATCATACAAAACTACATCTCATGGTGAATCTAATGGCATATGTTTGCCGTACTAGATGTAATTCTTTTTCTCCATGTACATGGTCAGACTTTGTGATGTTTGACTTTTCAATAAATCTATATGCTATGGACCGAGGAGAGTGCCTCGGTCGAGACAGATCAAGTGCGTGTGAAGGAGAATGAGTAAGTGTGCAAAAAGAGTATGTGTGTGAAAGAGAAAGTGACAACAAACGATAAATTAGAGAGAGTGTGTGTTTTTTCATTTCTTATGCGAACATACCACGCATGCATCTCCGAGATGGAAAAGCGAGGCGAGGAGATACACGAAGATAGCTAGTGTGTGATTGTTTGCAACGGAGAGAGACACCCCTATAGCACATGTCCAATAGAGGTGTGGCCAACAAGGAACAAAGGTCGAGAGGGACACATGGATGGCATGGACGCATGAGGAGGGAGAGAGGGTGTGTTTGTGATAGAGAGATCCCGTCGAGATAGTGAGGGGACTATATGGGTGGGAGATCGAGGGAGTGCATGCGCGATAGAAAGATGCCCCGAGAGAAATCGAGATAGACCATGCACATGTTTGTGATGGAGACTAAGATTAGCTAGCCATATACATATAGGGGGGACTGCGTGTGCCTACAATTGAGTGAGAGACCATCATACTTGGCTAGCTGGGCGTGAGATTGTGTGTGTGCGTGTGTGAGATGGAGAGAGAACGAGGGGGAGAGATAGAGTTTTAGATGTGCCTATCGAGTGCGAGCGAGATATGCATGTGTATGTGTGACCCAGGTGGATGGAGAGTTTGAGAGAGGGGGGAAGAGCTCCGAGACGACATAGTGGTGCGTGAGAGAGTTACAGGCAAAGAGCCAAGGAATCTGTGTGCGTACGATGAGTGCACCCAAGATATCTAGCTTGGACTAGCTAGAGTATCATACATAGTGTGCGAGAGAGACCTATAGATGGTGTATATATGCATGCGAACTAGAAAGACCCCCCCCCACACACACACACAAAGAGAGAGAGAGAGAGAG
Source organism: Triticum urartu (assembly GCF_056163025.1). NCBI lineage: Eukaryota > Viridiplantae > Streptophyta > Magnoliopsida > Poales > Poaceae > Triticum > Triticum urartu. The sequence goes on along the minus strand of NC_141879.1, from coordinate 208,470,043 downwards.
AAAGAGAGATGGAGAGAAAGGGAGAGGGACGAACAAGGTTTTTGTGTCGGATGCGTGCGACAGAATTGAAGATTGTCGAAGAGAGAGAGGGAGAGAACAGGAGTCCGGGAGAGGGGGAGGTCGCGTTTTATGCATCAAAGACTGATATAAACCATATTTCGATATAAACTTGCATTCAAATATTTAAATTGGAGAACATGTTGTCTGCAATCCACACATGAATGGATATATGCGTATATCAAACAAGTTCATTAATTTGACTTTTAACATGTTCATGGAGTACCATAATACTGTACAACATGCTACTCGTTTGAGGTGTTCAATTTTGGATTTAGTTCACTATTTTGACATACTGAACGAGCTATTTCATTGAATTGAGATATTTCATTTTGGGTTTGATTCGCGTTTTTGAGTGGGTCAACTATTTGTCATATAGTAAATCGCTAGCAACGAGCATGTAAAAACACATTACTCCTGAGCATCATCTCTCCATCTAAAAAAGAAGTGGCAAGCTAATATTTCAAAATTTGATCCGAATCGACTTGGTAAGGTAGACGTGGATACTCATTCTCCCAAACTTTGAACGAACCGTTAAACATTCTCTCTGCTCGGTGGAATTCGCCCGAGCAAATAAATGGGAGACGCGAAATTACCGTCCTATGTGGGACACGCATCAATTGGCCCGTTGTACATTGAGGGTAGGTTCGTAACTTCATCCAAGCGCGCCTTCTCCTTGGCCGAAATGACATGTGCCGAATAATTCATAAACCATGGTCGGCAAAACACGCTCTCCTCGCCCAAAATAGCTCGCGCCCACTATTTCAAAACACGCCCTCCTCGCCCGAAATCGCTCGCGCCCACTATAGTTCAAAACACGCCCTCCTCGCCCGAAATCGCTCCCACCCAGAGAAGCAAAGTTACTCTACTATCCCCGACCCTCAGTACACAGACCCAAGCCGAGAAGCCTATAGGCAAGGGTAGAACTGTAACTCCCCCTTACATTTCAGACAAATGCGTCCGTAAGACATGGTTCCACTCCCCTCCCAATTTCCCCCGCCCGCCCCCATTCATACCTCGTGGGCGCCAAATCACCTTCTCCCCGGGAAGCTCCCTTCTCCTGAGCCGCGAAACCTCAGCCCCACCTCCATGGCGCCCCCCACTGCACCAATTTCACAGCCGCCCTCCTCCCTAATGCCGGAGACGCTGTCCATTTGCCGTCGTGCACTGGGTTGTGTGCCTCTTACTCCATGCCGCTGGTGCTACCTCGACGACGGCCGCGTGAACCGTACCGGAGCCAATTCACCCCGCCGTTGTTCATGGCGCCGGAGCGGCTCCAACTTTGGATCTGTCCAGAGTCCTGGCGCTGCTTCGGCGTAGCCGTCGACCGTCGTGACATCGCTCTTTCCCTGCCGCCGGTCGCCACCGCAACCGCGCCGGCCTCACCGACTCGGCAGCTGGACCTGCCTACTTCACCATGCCGCCAGATAGGTCGCACCCTCATCTCAAATCACTTTATTTAGGCGTCAGCTGTCTGAATTTTTATTCTGGGCCAATCGATTTGCAATGGGAAGCAGCACCCCTCGAGGCGGCGGAGCTCCTAGGCTGTCGGTTGGCTGGTGTCTAACGTAAGGGTGCGGGGCCGCAAAGTTCGCCGTGGAAGCAGCGCTTAGATGGCTATCTTTTAGAGTTGCGTGGGTTGAAGGTACTGCCGCCGCCGAATCTGGATGACGGGGAGTCTATGTGGATTGGCCCGGGGGCGGCGCAACCACGGCAGTGCGGTGGGGCGGGGAGCGGGGTTTTGGCCGGGGCCACAGACGGCGGAGGCAGGCTGCTCTGACGTTGGTCGCTGGCTCTTCGGGAAAGATTCCGAACAGTGTCAGCCGAGAGGCACAAGACGGCCAGCCATCCGGCGTAGATCGGACAGTACCAAAATAAAATAAAATCGTGTGACCCCAATTTAGTCTTCAGTCAACAGACGTGTGACCACTCTCGTACCTTGCTGTTGATCTCTTAGTGTATCTCTTCAGATCAAAGAGATATGTCATCCTTAACATTATGCGTTATTTGCATCTTCAGACACACCGTCTTCTGACTCACCACAACTGCTCCAACAAGGGAAGCATACACCAGAAGGGAGCTATAGTCCCCACTCAACAATTCCCCGCATCGAATGCGCGTGCCTGACATGCACAGCCACAACAACTGCAGGGCCATCGACAAGTCAGTACATGATGCTCACTCGTATGGATGGCAGCCAGATAGGTTGTACCCTCATCTTACTTGTGTGCAACATTTATGGCTTTGTTATTCATCTAAGCATGGAAAATAGATCATCACATTTCACTGTATATTCATGCTGATCTCTTACGGGTCTTGTTCAGGAGTTAACGTTGTTCCATAGTTCAGCTAAGATACTTGTTCTTTAGGTAACACTGTTCCATAGTTATCATCCATCAGCCAATGCTATCCCACAGGCTGGTGATTATAGTATTATACCACTTCTAGTATTTCCTATGTTGTTCTTTAATATTTTTGTGTGCCATCTAGTTAATCTCGAGTACAAATGATACATATTCTGTAGCTTTCATCTGTGTTCTCCCTTTAGTTTATGAGACCTGTTGCTGCTAGTTAACCCTAGTCCTACTATTTATGTCGTCTCCTACAGGCACTCATTACATAAATCTAACTACTAGTTGTCTTCCATGCATATCAGATATAATTGCACACACTGATATATCCACAAGAACCTCACGGAGCAATGTAAAGGCCAATAAACTTGATGTCAATGATACCCAATATGATGGAACATGTAAAGGCAGTTCTTTAGAAGACTTACAGAAAGATGATGAATCCTCTTCACCACACAAGGTCCTTGATCTAACTTGGCCTGTGATATGGGTACAACATGCATATAATGTCCTGGAGTGTATCTACTCTGTTGCAATGCCATGTGCTTAGCATGCTGATCATGCATGTAAATATGTCATGCCTTCCTGTTTTTTAGTACCTATTCCATTCATGATAACATGTTTTCAAATTTAAGTACTGTCATTCTACTCTATCGCAATGCCATTTGCTTAATTTGGACATCATGCTTCTGAATATCTTATGCATTGTTATTCATCAGTATGTACTTCATCTGTCTACCATACCATGTTTTTTTTACATTGAAGTGATGTTCTAGTGCTCTGTTGCAATGCCATCTTATTTTCTCAATCATACACGTGTATGTTGCCTTAGTTATTTCTGTATGTATTCCGCTAGCATACAATTTTACATTCAACTAGTGTTTTTTTTGCTGTGTTGTCCTGTCGTATCCCTAGCTCTTACACCATACTCCCTCCGTCCGGATTACATGTTGCCGAAATGGATAAAAAGGATGTATCTAGAACTGAAATACGCCTAGACCCATCCATTTTTTCCGGATGGAGGGAATACATGTCAATATGTCATGCCTTTCTATTCTTCAGTACCTATTCCATCTCTCTGCTGCCGCATGTTTTATAATTAAAGCACCATTCTTCTATACAAGGCATGCAAGGGGAAGACGACTATGTTAGAATCTGAAGGGTTACAAACAAGGCCTTTGCAAAAGATCCAAACGCCAGGAGATAATAAACCAACTCCAGTTTTTAAAGATACTGCTCCAGCACAGAGAAACCCAACTCCTACTGATAGTAAGCAGATTCCAGTGGCCAAAGAACTAGTCCGCTCCAGTCCAGCACAAATATGTCAACTCAATTCTAAGAAGCGTGTGCGTATCCTTGCATCATGAAATTTTATAGCATGCTGATCATATTTTCTACATGTTTCTTACCCATCTCTCTTTTAGAAAATAAGCTTAACAGATAGAAGATTTTCTGCAATGGTATCGTTTATGAGGAAAGATTCTTGCAGGAATTCTCTGTGCTCCAATGTAGATGTAAGTACCTGTTGTATATCACTATATTTTTACATCAGCATGTATTTTATTAATCGGCGTGAATCCAACCTTTATCTGATCTAAATTTAGTTGTAGAAAAATGTATGATTAAAGGCCACAATGTTGATTTTTGCAAGGAAAACTGCCTGGTAGTTTTGCATCCTGAGCTGCATGAGTGTACTATCTCATATCAGTGGGTTTGAATACTTTGGTTCTGCAGTGGGTTTTTCAGTGTTTTTTACTGTGTTGTCCTGTCGTATCCCTGGCTCTTACATCATACTCCCTCCGTCCGGATTAAATGTCGCAGAAATGGATAAAACTGGATATATCTAGAACTGAAATACGCCTAGACCCATCCATTTATTTCCGGATGGAGTGAATACATGTCAATATGCCATGCCTTTCTATTCTTCAGTACCTATTCCATCTCTGCTGTAGCATGTTTTATAACTGAGTCACCATTCTTCTATATAAGGCATGCAAGGGGAAGATGGCTATGTTAGAATCTGAAGGGTTACAAACCAGGTCTTTGCAAAAGATCCAAACGCCAGGAGATAATAAACCAACTCCATTTTTCATAGATACTGCTCCAGCACAGAGAAACCCAACTCCCACTGATAATAAGCAGATTTCAGTGGCCAAAGAACTAGTCCGCTCCAGTCCAGCAAAAGAATGTCAACTCCATTCTAAGAAGCGTGTGCATATCCTCGCATCATGAAATTTTATAGCATTCTGATCATATTTTCTACATGTTTCTTACCCGTCTCTCTTTTAGAAAATAAGGTTAAACGATACAAGACTTCCTCCATTGGGATTGTATTCGAGGAAAATATCTTGCGAGAATTCTCTATGCTCCAGTGCTGATGTAAGTACCTGTTGTATATCACTATATTTTTACATCAGCATGTATTTTGTTAATCGGCCTGAATCTAACCTTTATCTGATCTAAAATTAGTTGTAGCAAAATGTTAAAGGTGCCAATGTTGATTTTTGTAAGGAAAACTGCCTGGTAGTTTTGCGTACTGAGCTGCATGAATGTGCTATCTCATATCACCCAAATTACTGAATTGTAGTGCTTCTCTGGTTGCCCATTCATTCATTGTGTCAATGTTGCTTTCGTATTACCTTACCTGGCTGATGATAACTGTGCCATATTGTGTTAATTTGGTGTAGGCTAGTTGCCCAAACGTTCGTTGTGTCAATGTTGCTTTCCTATTATCTGACTTGGCCAATGATAGCAATGCTAGTGTGTTAATTTTGTGTAGGCTGCTGAAGATAAGAAGACAAACTCTGAAAACAGCAAGGCAACCCCATTGTTTCTTTCCAGTAAATCTAGGCCAGGTAATATGGCAATAACTCATGATTAATCTGTTTGGTTCCCATCCTAATTTATGTTATGATGCAGTGGTCAAGACACTCTCCACTATCAATAAGACAAGCCTGCCAAAATCGCCATCTGAATCTGTTCAGTATCCTCTGTCTCGAATGTGACGGAATAAATGTATGTTTGTGAACCAATTAATGGTTGGAGCAATGATGGAAATGGTGGATGAATCAGAGGTGCAGAGTCGTGCGACACAACAACTGATCAATGTTTTCAGAGACAGTGTGGAAAAGCAGCAAGAACTTGCCCACATGCTTATGGGCGTCATCTGTGCTGAGGTTGCAGATTGTGACATTGTAGATGGTTAGGTTCTGCTCATTTATTTGCACTAGCATCAATCTTTGATTGCCTAGTGGATGTAATTTCCTGTAATATATTCTGGATGTGCAACATTATTCCCTGTATGCCGTACCTTTGCTTGTCATAATGGGCTCAAATTATCTAATTTGGCCTAAAGACATGAACAAACTTTAGTGGGCCCATTAAGTTAATGGGCCGTTACTAGGCCGAAAGTTAATGGTCGGCCCTCTTACCTCCCGGGTCGTTAACATGCCGACATCGAAGCGGGCAACAGGTGGCCCCAATTTATTTCACGGGCCGTTAACATGCCGTTACTAAGTTTGGGCTACATATGGCCCAACTATACTGTAGGTCTTTAGCAGGCCGAAAGAGACATCGAGCTTGTATTGGACCATGAAGAGCATGGGCCGCTAAGAGGCTGAAAGTCAGGTCGTATTGTAAACGGCCCAACTGTGTTGTGGGCCTTTAGCAGGCCGAAAGAGAAACCGGGCTGGTATTGGACCATGAAGGGCATGAGCCGTTAAGAGGCCAAAACTAAGGTCCGACTACAAATGGCCCAACTCATTTATGGTCCGTTAACATGCCGAAAGGCACACAGGGCCGGGAATTGGCCCAACACTTAAATGGGTCGCTAAAAAGCCAAAACTCAGGTCTGACTACAATGGGCCCAACTGATTTATGGGTCGTCAACAGGCTGAAAGTGACACCGGGCCAGAAATTGGCCCAACACTTAAATGGGCCGCTAAAAGGCCGAAACTCAGGTCCGACTACAAATGGCCCATCAGATTTATGGGCCGTCAACAGGCTGAAAGACACACCGGGCCGGAAATTAGCCCAACATTTAAATGGGTCGCTAAAAGGCCGAAAGATGTACATCCTGAAAATTGGCCCATCCATTAAATGGGCCGTTAACAGGCCCAAATCTCATCGGGCCGATATTGAGCCCAAATATATAGCGGGCTGTTAATGGGCTCGAACTGACGATGGGCTACAATGGTGTCAAATCTTTAACGGGCCAAATTGGCACATCTCGTATGGGCCGTGGGCTTAAATGGACCTGACACAAGTAGGCCTTATATGGGCCGGCCTGCTAATTTTTACTGGGCCGGCCTTTTTCACCGGAACGGGCCACTGTTGGGCCGTGCCACGTGTCGACCTATCATAGGTGCCTCATGTCCAATGAGTGGATGACATTTGTCCCAACAATGAGCCGACACGTGTTTCCTCTAGCCAATGATGATTTTACACGTGGAAAATCCCCATTGGTCGGTGCTGTTAACGGGTTATCGGATCCAAAACCCGACCCGATAGCTTAACGGCGTTCCTTTACGGTGGATGCCACATGTCGGTCACCCTTGACGAAAGCATTTCTGTGACACGTGATTTATCGTCATGGAAGTGGACACTTCCGTGATGATAATTTTGGTAATGTCATGGAACACTTCTACGACAGCACAGGTATGACTATCTTGATTCTGTCATAAATTTGTCATGGATGTACATGCATGACAAAAAAAGCGACCTACTGTGACAAAAACATATCATCACGGAAGTGTATTTTTTTTGTAGTGCAACCGTCTGGTCTCTCGATCCCCCCTTCACTAATTTTGGTGAGAAGAGAGGAGGGATGAAAGGGTGGAGGGGTGGGAGATGAGGTCGCCGATTCTGTTGGTTGTGGGGGCGAGGGCGGAGAGAGGAGAGTGAGCGACGCTGGTGAAGTCTATGGATCTAGAGAGGGAGGGGAACAAGAGAGTGAGTGGTGCGAAGAGGGAGTGAATAGAGTGTGGTTGTTCGGGAGAGGACAACAAGTCGTATAGAAGGGGTATAATGGGAATATCATAAAAATAAAGCTTTATTTATACCTGTAACATACAATATTTTCTCAATAAATTACTTAAAAATATCGAAGAAATTACGGATGACCGGCTATCATTACATAAAGGGGGAATCCGTTCTTTGCTCGTGGAAAAATGTAACATAGTTTTTTATGGGCAATATACCACATTACCCTAAATAGTAGATATTCATGAGAATAACCATCAACATGTGATTTAGAGGTGAGCCTAAAATTATTAAAATTGGGATGCCACTCAATTTACTAGAAACTACTCATTTCTTAGATTTGTCCAATGAATATATATTTTCCAAACCACCATCATAAAAAATATATTCTAATCTTTGTTTATATTAGAATACCTTTGTAGGTCATAAAAACTGATGGATTTGATTGTGCTTCGGAGATGTCGACTGACAAAGACCCTGATGTAACGATGATGGAGGGGGCTAAGAATTCAACGAGTTTTACACAACCAAAAGAGGTGCATGCAAATAATTGTTCTTCTTTGTATGTATGTTACACATGATATAATACTCAAAAGGTATATTTCTATATATATATATACTCCCTCCGTTCCTAAATATTTGTCTTTCTAGACATTTCAAATGACTACTACATACGGATGTATGTAGACATATTTTAGAGTATAGATTCACTCATTTTGCTCCGTATGTAGTCACTTGTTAAAATGCCTAGAAAGACAAGTATTTAGGAACGGAGGGAGTAATCTTGTAGAATATGAGAGAGATGGAGATGGATTATGTCGGGGTTCAAAAAGAAACCCATTCAGAGGGTTTTTGGGGCGACATCATTGGAAGGGGACAAAAATTCACCATGTTTTATACAACAAAAAGATGTGCAAGTGATGATATCCCACAACAACGATGCACTCAAAATAAAGCAAACCGGCTGGAATTACGATAAATGTTTATGGCAACATTTATTTCCAACTGGTATTCCGATGAGTAAGTTTAATGATGTTCACATAACTCAAGGAAAATATTTCAAAAGCCCCTAGCAACGCACGGGCATTCTACTAGTGTCATTAGAATATAACATGTTTGACATATCAGTGCAGTATGTGGCATGATTTCTTGCTTGGGTAGGTAATTCCTTGCTTGCACTGCCTTTTCCAGCAGAGATTGCAACGGGAGAAAAAAATCACAGGCTCATTAAACAATAAGCATTGACGACCCCTCCCACTCGACCTCCACATTCTCTGTTTTAACACCACATCCTCTCTTTCCATGGCCACTTCTGTGGATTGCAGAACTGGATGTGTGTGTCGTTGGTGCCCATCTCCACGTTGAACACAAGTCGCCCGTTCCAACCTCTCAGGATGTTGTCCGAGTTATCCACCGATTACTCTGTCAGTTTGACCCACAATGAAATGAAAAACCGCATGCACTAAACTCGAAATACACAAAAGGTTTAACTAATCAGCTTAAGTAGCATCATGATCATGATTATACTGGAATAGGTAACACCTTTTGACAACTCACATGGCTCGCCCTCATATTCAAGGAGAGAGATCAAATGGTAAAACAAAAAACCATATGAATGACTCAATGCAAAGTACAAGTGATTTGCATATTTGAACGGTAACAAAAGTGTACCAGATGCCCATATACATGCTTCAAAAAATGAACGATATGCATAACAATTTAATCAAACATCAAAACCGAAGCAATCAATTCTAATAAAATTACTCATCAACCTTGGTTATTATGTGGTTTTTACCTCACTCAAAACAACACCAGGTTGCAGGTTGATCAAACTAACTACAGTTTCACGAATCGGAAACCATGGACCACTTAGAAAACATAAAGGAAATGAGAAATATTAAGAAATTTTAGGTGCTTATACACGGGATATTTAGTCATTTTCAAATAGAAAATGTTTGTAAAAAAGATGTGCAAATAAATGGATGCACCCCGTATATATAACAATGAAAATTATATCCACACAATAGGTGCTAAGAGATAATAAATAGTGAGAATGTAATGAAACAAATAATGATCTTACAAGATTGAAATATATAAAAATTATCCATTTCACCAGATCTATCAGTAGAAATATATGTCTTGGATAGAAATAACGATCTTTATCCATTACCCTAAAGTCGTGGTTTAGATAATCATGTAAAGACAACAATGATGCCGAGTCATAGTCATGCTTGGATCCAACGTGTGGTGAGTAACAAAGTCAAAGTAGACCCAAAAAATAAACTCGATGAACCTAACATTTTCCACAATGACAAATGTTGAATAGGTTTGCTATTTAAGGAGGCTAAAATAAGCTTCAATAGACAAACAACTAAGATAGAGCACTGAAATATAATCATAGTTAGCAAGCATAGCATCATTAACATCCAACTTTCTGAATTCACTGTAGCAATGGTGGGTAAAAAAGAAGGAACAAAATGGAGTACACTATATTTTAGTACAACACTTTTTTTTGCGACAATTTGAAGTGCCCTAAATACCTAAATCCTAGAAAATGAATATACTTTCATACGAAATCCCTAAAAAAATCTAGTAAATACCATCCCTAAAAAATCTAGTAAATACAGTGTACAATTATTTATTTAATCCACTCTCATCTAATGGGCTTATTTGAGTGATCATTTCTCTTTCTTTTCATGTTTGTTGTTGTTGATGACATTTTCTAGTTGGAGGCAAGGATAAACACTACTACTAGAGACCCCCATGCCACATACAGAAGAAAAGGAGGATGTGGCAATATGCTTACAATGTCTATATGCCAACTATTTTTTTAAAGTAATTTAATCTTTCAATATACATCATGAATACTTAGACAGTTTATAGGGGATTTTTTTAATCTTGGGGTCCGAAATTTAAATTTATTTTTAGGGAAGAGGATTTAGTACTGATTTAAATAACGCCGCCAATAGCATATGCTCTAGCCATGTCAAAGAAAAAAACCATACTCTAACATTCTGAGTGATGTATCGCTAAATAAAATCAGTGTAATAATATATCCCGCAAAAAAAGATTCAGTGTAATAATATAGCTTCACTATAGCGGATTTGAAGAGTTGTGCCCCTTGGATGGAATTAATCAGGCGTGTACCAAATCAAATGCGAAATGATGCGGCCCGTGGAGGAGAGCCCAAGGCCGGCCCACGAGCCGGGTTTAAGCAGGGTTCTTCACTGGCTCCTTCCTCCCACCCCTTCTTGCGGCGCGACCCGAACCCCGACCCCAACGCCCCCACCTCCCATCCCACACGATGCTGCCGCGATCGCCGGCGAGCCTCCACCTCAGGTCGCTCCGGTGGCCGCGAGGCTTCAGCTCCTCCTCGGCCCCAGCGGCGGCCGCGAAGGAAGGGGCCGACGGGAAGATCGTGGCGTCGGTGGTGTTCGAGCGCCTACCCGTCGTCATCCCCAAGATCCACCCCGTCGTCTACGCCTTCCAAGAATTCTCGTACTCCAGATCCGCCAGTCCCTCCTCTAGTTTTGCAGCGTCTGCTGTTTTCTCGTTGGGCTGATGTCGTCCTCCGTGCGGGATTTGGTTTTTTCCCCTTGCTAGGTTCCGGTGGAGGCAACAGTACAGGCGGCAGTACCCCGACGATGTCCTAGGCAAGGCGGACGCGAGGTGACATTTCGCCCTTGCGCTTTGCGATTTCTTTGTGCGTGTTTATTGTTGCGTCGGCCATTTCTCGCTTATGGATTTGAAGTGTAGATATAATGGGTTAAATGCATTATTGGGTATGAGTAGCATATTTTATTTGATGTGCCTGTGGCTGTGGACAGTTTACGATTTGTGTATCCTGGTACAAGAGTCTTGTATCATTGGAAATTTCAAGGAGAGGGGAATAATTATTCTTGTTTCGTGTGCAAAAGGAACAACACGGGTTATGCGTCTTTTACAATTAGTATTTACAACTACAAGGTGAACATGGGGAGCAATTGGAAGTTGATAAGTGGAGTAGTTTGTACAAGCAATGCCAATAGTTGTGATTTCTTAATGAGTTAACAATGCTTGACCCAAAACTGGCAAAAAAACACTCCCTCTGTCTCATATTAATTGACGCTCAAACGGATGTATCTAGCACTGAAATACGTCTGGATACATCCGTTTGAGCGTCAATTACAATGGGGCGGATGAAGTAGATAGAATCCCACGTGTTAACCTAGGATTATATGCCTTGAATCAGTTAGCAGCCTGCCAATGGTCAAGTTAGAGCCATGAAATGGAACTTTGCACACAAATGGAACACTCTGGCTGTTCACATAGATCTGTGATGGTTCTTAAAAGTAGCAACAGTAAAGGATTTGGGTCCCATTCCATGCTAATGAAGCATGATTTTGGCAGAATCCCCATGATCAGAAATTGTACCTACTGTCAAAGTTATCTGCTCCATAACATAGATTATGCATGACACAAACACAATAGGCTTTTGTGAATATACAACAACTTCAATGCGGCAGTGGAATATGTGCAGACAGGCTTTGATTCAATTCTTTTCTTTTCAGTTGCCATTATGTAGTACATGAAATTGTTTATGTGTGCAGGGGCAAGGGTGATTATCAGATAGACTATGTGCCTGCTCCAAGAATCACAGAAGCCGACAAAGCAAATGACAGGAAGTAAGTTTCCAACTTCCATTCCTGTCACTTCATTTCATAACTTAGCTTGCTTGGGTGCAACTTTCTTGTGGTTATTGTCAATGTCAGTTACATTCTTGTTATGCAAGCATGTGCTATATTGCACACTGTACTGAACGTTTCTAATCATAGATATGTATGTGATTTAGTACATATCATTAATGCTTAGTATGTTTTGCCCTTCGAGCATGCACTGTATTCTAAGGTTGTAGCTCCAGATTCTCATTCTCTGCACCTTCTATACCCTTACCAGGTTCTCTTTGCTTATTTCTTTTGTTTCTCACCTTAAGCCTAATGAACTATTTGTTCTAAAGGCCGAAACTACAGTATCATGTTAGTGATATTCTCTTATCATCATTTTCTTTTTTGGCTACTGATAGTGTTCCACGCCTTACCTGCATGGATGCTTGAGCCTATGTGACCCTGTATCGGCTACCATTGCATGTACTTTCCTGGGGTACAAATACATCCACATGACCCTATTTCTCTCCATTTCTTACTCTCCTCAGTTGCATGAATGCGCATTCATGTATCTGTAACTCCTAAAGTAACACAAATAACGCGTGCCCGGTTATGATCTCTTACTCTCCTCAGTTGCATGAATGGACATTCATTTTGACTTGCATGTTATCAGAGCTGATTTCAGCTTAATTGTCATTCTCTTCACCACCCTTCTTTCTCTCCCCATCCCATTCTATTTATGCTATCAATGTTGCTAGCATCAAAAAACATGTACCCATCTCCTGTGATCTCTGAGCTTCCAACTAATTTTACTGGTGCTAGTTTTCTTAGTTGCGCTGCAAATATGCTCCCAGGGATAATGTCCTAGGCACTTTTGCACTTTTGCCAATATCAATTGGGCGTGCCCAGTGCTGAAAGCTCTCATACAATGTGGGGTCTGGGGAAGGGAATTTCTAGACAGCCTTACCCTTGCATGATAATTCTGCAAGAAGGCTGGTTCGAATCCAGGACCTCCAGGTCACAAGTGGAGATGCTGTACCACTGCGCCAGGCCCGCCCTTCGCCAATATATTAAATGGCAAAAGTATAATAATTGCATCGTCCTTTGTTGGCCACTTGGCTCGATCTCTGCCTATATCTTTCACGTAATGTAAAGCTTGATATGATAGCCATTAGTCCATTAGCCAAGAAAATGTGCATAACATTATATTTTTCAAGACAGCAATAAGAGGTACACTATAAATCTTGAGGCTGAGTGATAAGATAGGGAGTGTGGAAGATCTGCAACGCGAATCACTATTGTATTAACTATATATATGTACAAGTACAGGGGTATACAAAACTTACAAATGAAGCTAACAACTAAACCTATTCTAATGCATGACAATTGTGAAGGGGAGTGCAGCAAGCCATGTCACCTAGCATGCCTGTGATACATGCTACGTATGAACATGTCCGTGCCTAGACACACAAGTGAAGGTAGCACGTAGACCTATCCTAATGCATGACATGGAGGGAAGTGCAGCAAGCCAAGTCATCCAACACGCATGTGACGTATGTAGTGTATGAACATGGCCATGCACTGTTCATGGGTTGTCTGCGTCACATGCACGCTGTGACTCACCTCCATAACCTTTGTGAATTAGGATAGATCTAGGTGAGCTTCACTTGTAAGTTTAGTATATAACCCACCACTTCATTGTAGCTAAATGTCCTGGTCAACCTAGCTGTATCTACGCCTATGATGGATTAAGGTACTTGTGCTATTCAGAAAATATTCAAACACTTCACAGGCATTAGTAGATGTATATGTAAGAGTACATGCAAAAGCTATGCAAATTGACCTGTACATTGTTTTGTACAAAGTAGACAAAAATTGCTGCTACATTGAAAACTTTTTTCCTTTTTACAGCACTGTACAAGTCAGTTTGTACAATTTTTTGCATGTATCTTTACATTTATATGGACTACTACTGTGAATTGTTCTGAATATTACAAGTACTTTGATCATCATAGGCTTAGATACACCTGTGTACCAGATTCCCTTTGATTTTAGCCAAATGTCCTGGTCAATCTAGGTGTGTCTACAGTTCTACACCTATGATGGGATGAAGGCATATTAAAAGACAGGAAAAATAAGCTTTTTTTAAAGAGTGCCACCATCCTATCCTTCTTGGGTGTCCAGATTCAAAGAGGTGTTTTCTCTGCTGGCACATCGGGTTAAACCTGGCCTAGAGGATTGTTGCTATTGTTTCCTCTATAGCCTAGGCCTAAAGCTTTGGGATTTCACCCCCCCCCCCCCTCCCCTCTCCTTTTCTTATTATGTAAAGTGTGCTTTGGTTTGTTGGCCTTTAATATATGTCAGTAGGAGTATGGGATAGTAAATCATGGTGATACAGCATTGTCAGGCCAAATCAGCTTTGATGCACTGTTCACCATCACTATATATGCTTATGAATAACTCGGTGATTAGTCTGACAATTCTTCCTACACACTTAGCTAGTCTTCCCTTCTTAGAAGGCTGGAAGTTTCAGGGGTGATCCCACAGATTTTGTTTCTGCCAATGCCACAGGCTGTCGGCCTTCCCAAGCTTCATCGAGTTGTACTCACTTTCATGTGACATGTTCCTTGAGTAAAGCACCTTGATGAAGGTTGGCAATGCCGGCTGCTTGGCTAGCACCATTTTACTTGTGGCAATGTGTCCTTGGATGTGAGTGTGCCAATGTAACTCATCCTTGTTGCTGTGAGAGTAGTTCTCCTTAATTGTTTTGACAGACACATCAATATTCGTATTATATCCGAGATCTCAACGGAGACCAAGGTAGCCAAGAAAGGATTATTTGGTCATATTGTTGCCATTTGGATTTGGGTAAGATGGGCAAGTGTCTTTGGCATGAGGCTTGAAGCATGTTTACCAAGCGTAACTAAGAAAAGCTGGTGATGGAGTGGGAGTGGTATAGTCGGCCTTTGCCCATAGTTGAGAAAACAGGAAAGCTGGAATCTACTCTGATCCCATGAAAGCCAAAGCTGAACACAACACACATTTTCCCCATTAATCTGATATATGCATTCATGCATTGAGGATTACGCGTATGTATTTGTTACATAGGTGAATATGTGGGATATGAGACTGTTGTGTGTCCACACAAGCTCAGGCCTCCACACCCATGCAGTTAAGAGTGTGTAGAGTATCACTAATATCTCTCCTTGATTGAAGTGGAACTTGGGCCACATGTTCAGACTGGAATCAGAGTACTTATGTCTAAGATGTCAGCAAACTGTGACCTTTCAATGGGCTCAACTCCACCCATTGCTGTTCTTTCTGCTGTGCAAACCGATACTATCCTGTCCATATCACCAGCAGTTACAAAGATATGCACGCTCGTCATAATTTTATCTTTAGTATTCCTGGACAACTCTTTGGTGTTCTACTCATTCCTAGCCCGAAGATGGTAGATATACCTCATACAGCAGCATCTTATTTGATATTGTGTGTTACCTGCAAAACACTCGTCATGTCCTGAAACTCTTTTTGATATTGTGAACTAACTTTCATGATAATGCTGCTCTGTGAGTATAACACTGTAAACTTATGCTATCCAATGTTTTCTGTAGGTCACTACAACGAGCTCTGGATAATAAGCTATATCTTCTCCTGTATGGCAAAACTTTTGGGGCTCCTGATGGCAAACCTGTTTGGCATTTCCCAGAAAAAGTGTACGAAAATGAAGACTCTTTGCGTTTGGTATGCACTTCCGGAAAAAGGCTTCAAATTTTTATTAGATGATCCGTGCTGTAGTTCACTTCCAGTTTATTTGCTTATATTATTTGACAGGTTTCTGGTAGTTTAAAATTGTAGTTTCATAGTACCATGTTCATTCATATTTTGTGTGTTTGATTTCAGTGTGCCGAGTCAGCCCTAAAATCTGTTCTCGGCGGACTTGACAATACATATTTTGTTGGCAACGCTCCAATGGCTCACATGGTAACTGAACAAAAAGAGGATTCCAGTGTTTCACCATTCAAGGTATTTCTTGGTTCACCATTTTTTTTCTTCTAGTACTAGAATACGCATAGGACTTAAAAGAAGACTTGTTTGCATTTTGTCAAGCAATCGACATATTAGTTTTGACGCAGTGTCACCCGATGGTCTCTTAATCCTGTTATATGCATCTAGCAGCGGTTCTTCTTCAAGTCGCAAGTGATCGGCACCACGCATTTGGACATCAGGAGGTGCGAAGACCACGCGTGGGTGACCAAAGCTGAGTTGCTGGAATATTTTCCGGAGCACAAGGATCTCTTGAATAAGATGATCATTCACGTAAGATAGATAGCTCTAATCTGTCGAGGGCGGCGACGAAGCCGAGGCCATCTGAACATGGAGCGCTGCTTGACCTGTGTACCGGTTTCCAGCCACCATCTGGGCCGCCAGCGTTTGTCGAAAGAACGAAACCCCAGAATTTGTTGTTGGCATTTTTAGACTAAAAAAATGCACGCTAGCTTAAGCTTTACTACAGGCTCTTCCCCCGTCACATGCTATACCTGTTATTTTTTTGTGGGGAAATAATTGATGGGGTGCCTGTCTGCTGTCCCTATTTCCTGACGTTTTGTGGCCGGCCAACTTACCCAACGCAAAGGCGCTTGAATTGAAGTGTAATGTCTATTTTCAAATTTCCGCAGTTCTGAAACCCCAGAATTGGACGTGTATTGTTTGACTTTGACCTATCTTCATTTCTATCTTCACAACATGGACCAAGAAGAGACAAAGGAAGACAATCTTGTTGATGCGTGTGGCTCCAAAGTGGCACAAGTCGTAGGAATTTTCCGTTGTGCGTTGAAACTCTTGAGATCTGCTGCAGGGAAACAGGTGTGGTCGCCATGGCCCTTCGAGTAAAATATTGTGCGTGCGCTGGAGAGCGCCCCATGCAGAGCAGCACGTGTCGCGCCACGGCAGCTCTACAGCACGCCGCTCGGGACTCTCACCTGCCGACAGGGACCCTCCGGCGTCTTCCTTTTCCTTCTCCTTCCCTTTGTCTGGGTTTCAAGCTCTCTGTTTCGTTCTCGTCAGGCTCAGGGCAGGAGGAAGCAACAGGTTGGCCGCCGCTGATCCATGAACGTCCCGGTGGGCTTCCTCGCCAAGCTCTGGAGCCTCGCATCATTCCTGCCATTCTTCGTCCTCCTCCTGCTGCTCGGCTCCGCCAAAGGTAACCTGCCATCCCCGCCTCTCCCTCGACTCCAATGCCGGAGACCGCTATTGCTGCCCAAAGCATGGAGTATTTTGTGTTCATGGTACCCAGCTTGATGATGGCTGAGAAAGTGTGCGTGTTGCCTTTTTGCAGCTCTTCTGATCGGCCCGGTCGCCGCGGCCATCGTTTTCCTCGGCGATTCAGCCGTCATCGTCGGCCTGTGGCCTGCACACTTCGTCTGGACCTACTGCTGCGTGCTAGCGTATGCCGACTTACTTTCCCCACATTTTTCATTCGGGTTTTTATTTTTTGCAGTTCGGTTACCTCCCTGCATCATGATGAACCATGTGTAAGGTAGTGAAATAAACTGAGGCCCAGTTCTTTTGGCCGATTCTCCCAGAGTCTTGAGAATCGACCCTTCATCCAGCTTTTCCTAGAATCTTGTACCCATATTTTTTTACAATC
The DNA here is from genome assembly GCF_056163025.1 of Triticum urartu. Lineage (NCBI taxonomy): Eukaryota > Viridiplantae > Streptophyta > Magnoliopsida > Poales > Poaceae > Triticum > Triticum urartu. The sequence continues at coordinate 208,452,362 of NC_141879.1, read as the reverse complement.
TGGGCCTGAAGATGATGCAGTGGCAAGCTGTGGTGTAGCAGCATGCAACGTTTCGTTTTTCTCTAGACAACGTGGACCGCCTAATTAATCCAGGCCATTAGTTCCTGGAGCACATGGGTGGGGGTGTGGCGCATGTGCTTCGAGTGTGTCTTCATCCTCCTCTGCCCTCCTAAGATTTATGTCTCCTTAAGTGCTCATCGTTTTTGTCCTTCCCCTTCAATGCTTGTACAGGATATCCGTGGAGACGGGCTCATCAGTACCTGTTCCCAATGGAGCTCCTTCTTAGTCGACCGCGGCCACGAAGAGGACACCGATTGTGAGCACGGCGCTCAACTCCATCATGCTGCAATCCCTTGCGAGGTGCTGGAATCCTCTCATCAAAGGTGTGCTCGCTTGTATCGGCAAGGAGGATCTGTGCAAGTTAAAAGTGTTAGGAACAACAACCGCATTTTCCCCATGGCTCTCATTAGGATAGATCCAACCAACAGCCGCAATTCTAGGAAAGTAGCCAAAGCTATAGGGCACCCCCCATGTCCATCATCATGGTTCTTGGATCTATCCTAAAAATGGGAACCATGCAGAAAATGCGGTTGTTGTTCCCTAGCACTTTTAACTTGAACAGATCCTCCATGCCGGTACCAACAAACGCACCTTTGATGACAAAGAGGATTCCAGTACCCCGCAAGTGCAGCATGATGGAGTTGAAGTAACGCCGTGTTCACAACTGGTGTCCTCTTCATGGAAGAAGGAGCTCCATTGCGAGCAGGTACTGGCGAGTACGCCTTTGATCGCCCACGGCCCATCTCCACGGATGTCCTGTACAAGCATTGAAGGGGAAGGGAAATCGATGAGCACTTGAGGAAACTAAATCTTAGGAGGAGAAGAAGAGGATGAACACATGAGTAGCACATACCTTGCTCCCACACTATCCCTTCCCCTTCCGGCCCCAGGCCTCGCTGCGCTGTTTTGGTGTGTGGCTGCAGCGCTTGGTCCAGACCGGGCATTTTATACACGTGCCACAACCCGATGTGCTCGGTTCAGGAATTAATGGCCTGGATTAGGCTGAAACCGTTTTGTATTGTTCATCGCATATGGGCACCCAGGCGGTCTATGTTTTCTAGAGAAAACCGTTACATGCTGCTATGCCACACTTTGCCACTACATCTTCAGTTTTTTTCATCATGCCACCCCCCCCCCCCCCCCCCCCCCCACACACACACACACATTTTTCTCTTTAATGCCTGCACGCCTAAACAAATTTAAATTCCTAAACGAGTTAAAATTTTCTGGATAAGTTTGAGTGAAACGTTGTGTTGGTCGTATGTGACCAAACTATTCTGCAAACTCTGGTTTGCAGCACGAAGCGAATTGGGCCGGTTCTGAAGATCCTTGCCGTGGTATTCCTGCCACTGCCATTGCTCCTATTGCCGGTGCTTGGCATTGTAGGGAGCCTTCTGGTTGGTATCGGTTATGGAGTTTTCACTCCCCTCATGGCGACTTTTGAGGCTGTTGGCGAGGGCGTCGCGGACAAGCTCTCTCATTGCTTTTTGGTACGTACATGCTGCTGAAACTTGGAGTGCGTATTTGGTTAAGTTTTCTGGATGTACTCCCCCGACTCCAAAAAGAGGACACACGTTTTTCGAGATTTAATTTTGACCATCAACGTTATACCAGTGGACACAAATTTGATGGTATAATTTTTGTAGCACAAACCCACATTTTATTGGTTAAATTCATGGCCAAATTTTGAATTTTGAAAAGTGTGTGTGCCTTCTTTTTGGAGTCTGAGGGGGTACTACAAATCAAAATAATGCGTCCAATTAACGGAGTAATGCTATGTCACAGGATGGTACTGCTAGCACAATAAGGGGAGCTTGTATGGTGGTGCGTGATGTTACCGACTTCTGCTTCCACTCATACTTCTCCTTCATGGACGAGCTTTCCGAGAAAATGGGGGATGACGAAGCACCTATTGACATCAAGTATATAACATGTTACATATTCATGTCGTCAAAATGGAGAATCAGACCCTAATTATGCACTCACCTCATTATGCTTGTTTCTACGATTGAAGGTTGTCTTATCTACCGCGGAGCTTCCTCGTTGCGCTGGTTGCCGTTCCTCTGGATGTATTGATGATTACTGGGGTGGCATTGTGGAAAAGCCCCTGCATGTTGTTGAAAGGATGGCAAAGACTCTGCGAGGATCTAGTTGGGAGGGAAGGGCCTTTTCTAGAGACTGTTTGTGTCCCTTTCGCTGGTTTGGCCATTATATTGTGGCCGCTTGCTGTCGTTGCAGGAGTGATTGCATCATTCCTTAGCAGCTTCTTCTTTGGCCTCCATGCTGGATTGGTTGCTTATCAGGTCGTTTATTGTTTCTTCCAATAGAAAATAATGGTGAGTCTCTTTCGACTCACTTGAACCACTACTTATACATGTCTGTAATCGTGTGCAGGAGGCTTCATTTCAAATGGGGCTATCATACATGATCTCTGCAGTAGCATTGTATGATGAATACACAAATGATCTTCTTTATTTGAGAGAAGGTTCTTGTTTGCCAAGGTGTGATTTAGCAGTTATTTTTACTGCGATTATGGCTTCATATGCTAGAAGTCTGTTAGTACTTATTTGCATGACCTTTTTCTATGCATAGCAATATTTTTAGAAGATCATGCATAGCAATTATTTTACTTGGCAGTAAACTAGTTCCAATAGACAGGCCCAAGTACCGGAAAGCGGGTTCTGCGAAGTATGAGATCGGCCGCGACAAAGATGAGCACAACGTTACAGCTGCATCTGCAGAGAAGCAACATCAAGGCCAGCGTAAGCATAGGAGGGTTCTACACCGGTCAAAGACATTCATGGAAACTATCCAACGACTAAGACCCATTCAAGTACATGAACATTTCGTCGTCTTCAATGATCTATACGATTATATCTCTGCTCTAACAGCTAAGATTAACCATTCTCTCGACGACTGAACTTGCACAGATATGGGATTGGCTCTTCCGATCTTGCGAGATAAATGGGAGGATATTGCTGAGCGAGGGACTGATAAGTTCTGAAGATATAGAGGAATTTATAACCAAAGGAAAGGGAAAGAAGCTGAGCATAAAACTACCTGCCTGGTGCATCCTTCACTGTCTGATACGATCCGCGAAACACGACACGCACGGTTTGCTCATATGTATGCATGATCCCCCGGCAGCCTTAGCATAACATTAAGCAATTTAAAACTTCATGGTTCATGGTTACCATTTCCTTGTTGGTTGCAGCTGATGACGTTGAGGTGACCAACTTCAATTGGCCAAAGGACAAGGTGTTCGACTGGATGCTTGGACCGCTGCTGGTTCTGAAGGAGCAGATGAAGAAACTGGAGCTCACCGAAGACGAGGAGCTGTGCTTGCAGAAGCTCATCATGACGAACGCGAACGAAAAACCGTCGGATTGGGAGGACTGCGGTTTCCCGTCAAGCGACGGCGTGAAGAGAGCTCAGCTACAGGCGATCATCAGAAGGTGTCTTTTTCTATACACCCTTCCAACTTTGCCACAGTCAACTCCCAAATATAAATTTGAAACAGCTACAGAATCAGTAACATATTCATCAATCAACAGGTTGCAAGGGATCGTGGCCAATATGTCCCGGATACCGAGCTTCAGGAGACGGTTCATGAGCCTGGCCAGGGCACTGTACCTGGAGGCGATCGACGCGGGCACCATCGACGGGTCGCGGAAGGTGGAGCGCAAGGTTAAGGCTGACATCGCCTCCGAGGAACTTCAGAGCAGAGATGTCGGAGATACGAAGGGTTCATCGAATGGGACGTCTGTGGACGTTGACATGGTCTGATGATGTTGTGCTGTGCAAACATATTTTTTGCAGAACTCTCTACCTGCTGCGATGTGCATTAGTTGTTTTATTAGACGTTGGTACACGGATCACGCAACGCGTGAACACGATGGATGGCTGTGCCTGCTGGGCTCAGATTGCCCTGTTTCTTTTTATTTTGTCTGCGGGTTCGGGGTAGAAATGGTGAAAGCTGAGAGCGAGTGAATGTGCCTTCGCCGTTGGGTAACCAAGCGAGGTTTGTTTCATTTTGATATGGGCTCCCTATGTCTGTTTTTTTTTAGTATACGTTTTTTATGGTAATATGTATCTCATTTATATCATAAGAATTACTCCCTTCATTCCTTTATATAAGATGTATTTGTATATTTAAAAGTCAAACGAGTACATGATCGATCAAGTTTTTAGAAAAATATATCAATATCCACAATACGAAATTTAGATTATTTGATCCATTAGGAAAAGTAGTTACATATTTTATCTACTAGGTATTGCAGATGTTGTTATTTTATTCTATAACATTGGTCAAACTTTGAAATGGTTGACTTGCATGAAAACCAATACACCTTATATTCTGAAACAGAGAGTATAATACAAGACCGTTTCTTTTTATCTGCATATAAGATTTGATCAAAGTCAAACTTTTTGAACTTTGACTAAGTTTATAGAAAAAATATCAAATTCACAATATGAAATCAATATTGTTAGATGCATCATGAAATTAATTTTCATATCATATAGATTTAGTATTGTAGATGTTGATATTTTTTCCTACAAAATTAGTCAAACTTTATAAAGTTTGACTTTGACCAAATCTAATATGCAGACTAAAAAGAAACGGAGGGAGTAGAACACTATCCTTTGCACAAAGAAACAACGGCCAAGAAGTAAAATTACAAACAAGACCAAAAAAACCTTGGAACTTGATTTCAACGTCCGTCACCTGCCTCTGGCACCACCATAGAAGCCACAGAAGGAAAAAATGACGGATCACCTTCATATCCAAGCTCGACACGGCTTCATCACTGATATGCTGCTTTGCGAACCTTAAAGATGACTCACCAAAGGCGAAACCATTACTGTTGAATGAATCAGACCGGGACAACACCCCAGACACGCTATCGAACTTCAGATCTAGCACCCCCATATGAGTAAGACGTCGGAGGAGGAAACCATCCCTGCCATCCACGTATCACGAACCCAGCACACGATCACCATCTTTCAGATGCCGCTGATGCATACCATTTGCAACCGCTCATAAACTACCTCCCAAGCTTCGCGCCGGTGCTGGAGCAAACGTCGTCGCAATGGCGGAGCTCGAGGACACAGGTCCACCACGAGGATGTCGCCGCCGTCACACCATCCTTGCTTGAACATACCGGATTCCAAATCCATCCCAAACCATATGACCAATCGCGTCATCAGAGTAGGATCTGAAGAAATTTTATTCAGCGCTGCCATCGCCATCGCCGAAGAAAAGGCGACGAACAGCCTAAAAACTAAGCAACCCCCTAACTGTATGCGCGACTCTGGGGGAGCAAACACTAGTCCCTCGCTGCCATCCCCTTCTCCCTCCCCTCTTCCCTCGTCATCCCCAGAGGCGGCCGCGAGGAAAGCCCATGCGCCGCCGGTGAAGGGGACGACGGGGCGTCTGGTGGTTGTGGCGCGGCTGCCTGGAGGGGCACTAGTGCATGGCGGCGCAAGATCCTCCTCATGTGTCTGTTCCTCCTGGCAGCGTTCCAACAACATCACGGGGGTGGCTGTCTCAACAGGAGGTACGTCCGGTCTTCGACGCAAGGACCTCGGAGCAGCTGCTTCGGACACGGCGGGGGTGGAGCCCCTCTGTCGGGGATGACTGCCAGGAAGTGGCTCCATGCAGCGGTGCATGGGAGCGATAGTGAAGGAAATATGCCCTAGAGGCAATAATAAAGTTATTATTTATTTCTTTATAATCATGATAAATGTTTATTATTCATGCTAGAATTGTATTAACCGGAAACATAATACATGTGTGAATACATAGACAAACAAAGTGTCACTAGTATGCCTCTACTTGACTAGCTCGTTAATCAAAGATGGTTATGTTTCCTAACCATGAACAATGAGTTGTTATTTGATTAACGAGGTCACATCATTAGTTGAATGATCTGATTGACATGACCCATTCCATTAGCTTAGCACCCGATCGTTTAGTATGTTGCTATTGCTTTCTTCATGACTTATACATGTTCCTATAACTATGAGATTATGCAACTCCCGTTTGCCGGAGGAACACTTTGGGTGCTACCAAACGTCACAACGTAACTGGGTGATTATAAAGGAGCATTACAGGTGTCTCCAAAGGTAGATGTTGGGTTGGCGTATTTCGAGATTAGGATTTGTCACTCCGATTGTCGGAGAGGTTTCTCTAGGCCCTCTCGGTAATGCACATCACATAAGCCTTGCAAGCATTGCAACTAATGAGTTAGTTGCGAGATGATGTATTACAGAATGAGTAAAGAGACTTTCCGGTAACGAGATTGAACTAGGTATTGGATACCGACGATCGAATCTCGGGCAAGTAACATACCGATGACAAAGGGAACAACGTATGTTGTTATGCGGTCTGACCGATAAAGATCTTCGTAGAATATGTAGGAGCCAATATGGGCATCCAGGTCCCGCTATTGGTTATTGACCGGAGACGTGTCTCGGTCATTTCTACATTGTTCTCGAACCCGTAGGGTCCGCACGCTTAAGGTTACGATGACAGTTATATTATGAGTTTATGCATTTTGATGTACCGAAGGTTGTTCGGAGTCCCGGATGTGATCACGGACATGACGAGGAGTCTCGAAATGGTCGAGACGTAAAGATTGATATATTGGAAGCCTATGTTTGGATATCGGAAGTGTTCCGGGTGAAATCGGGATTTTACCGGAGTACCAGGAGGTTACCGGAACCCCCCGGAAACCATATGGGCCTAGATGGGCTTTAGTGGAAAGGAGAAAGGGGCAGCCCAAGGTGGCCGCGCGCCTCCCCCCTCCCCCTAGTCCTATTAGGACTAGGAGAGGTGGCCGGCCCCCCTTCTCTCTCTTTCCCCCTCGGGGAATCCTAGTCCAACTAGGATTGGGGGGGAGTCCTACTCCCGGAAGGAGAAGGACTCCTCCTGCGCCCTCCTCCTGGCCGGCGCCCCCCTCCCCCTTGGCTCCTTTATATACTGAGGCAGAGGCACCCCAGAAACACACAAGTTGATCCACGTGATCTATTCCTTAGCCGTGTGCGGTGCCCCCAGCCACCATATTCCTCGATAATACTGTAGCGGAGTTTAGGCGAAGCCCTGCTGCTGTAGTGCATCAAGATCGTCACCACGCCGTCGTGCTGACGGAATTCTTCCCCGACACTTTGCTGGATCGGAGTCCGGGGATCGTCATCGAGCTGAACGTGTGCTCGAACTCGGAGGTGCCGTAGTTTCGGTGCTTGATCGGTTGGATAGCGAAGACGTACGACTACTTCCTCTACGTTGTGTCAACGCTTCCGCAGTCGGTCTGCCTGGGTACGTAGACAGCACTCTCCCCTCTCGTTGCTATGCATCACCATGATCTTGCGTGTGCGTAGGAAATTTTTTGAAATTACTATGAAACCCAACAGTGGCATCAGAGCCTAGGTTATTTATGTTGATGTTATATGCACGAGTAGAACACAAGTGAGTTGTGGGCGATATAAGTCATACTGCCTACCAGCATGTCATACTTTGGTTCGGCGGCATTGTTGGACGAGACGACCCGGACCAACCTTACGCGTACGCTTACGCGAGACCGGTTCCCCCGACGTGCTTTGCACACAGGTGGCTTGCGGACGACTGTCTCTCCAACTTTAGTTGAACCAAGTATGGCTACGCCCGGTCCTTGCGAAGGTTAAAACGGAGTCTATTTGACAAACTATCGTTGTGGTTTTGATGCGTAGGTGAGATTGGTTCTTGCTTAAGCCCGTAGCAGCCACGTAAAACTTGCAACAACAAAGTAGAGGACGTCTAACTTGTTTTTGCAGGGCATGTTGTGATGTGATATGGTCAAGACATGATGCTGAATTTTATTGTATGAGATGATCATGTTTTGTAACCGAGTTATCGGCAACTGGCAGGAGCCTTATGGTTGTCGTTTTATTGTATGCAATGAAATCGCGATGTAATGCTTTACTTTATTACTAAGCGGTAGTGATAGTCGTGGAAGCATAAACTTGGCGAGACGACAACGATGCTATGATGGAGATCAAGGTGTCACGCCGGTGACGATGGTGATCATGACGGTGCTTCGGAGATGGAGATCACAAGCACAAGATGATGATGGCCATATCATATCACTTATATTGATTGCATGTGATGTTTATCCTTTTATGCATCTTATCTTGCTTTGATTGTCGGTAGCATTATAAGATGATCTCTCACTAAATTATCAAGAAGTGTTCTCCCTGAGTATGCACCGTTGCGAAAGTTCTTCGTGCTAAGACACCACGTGATGATCGGGTGTGATATGTTCTACGTTCAAATACAACGGGTGCAAAACAGCTGCACACGCGGAATACTCAGGTTATACTTGACGAGCCAAGCATATACATATATGGCCTCGAAACATGGAGACCGAAAGGTCGAGCGTGAATCATATAGTAGATATGATCAACATAACGATGTTCACCATTGAAAACTACTCCATCTCACGTGATGATCGGTTATGGTTTAGTTGATTTGGATCACGTAATCACTTAGAGGATTAGAGGGATGTCTATCTAAGTGGGAGTTCTTTAATTAATTTGATTAACTAAACTTAAATTTATCATGAAACTTAGTACCTGATTAGTATCTTGCTTGTTTATGTTTGATTGTAGATAGATGGCTCGTGCTGTTGTTCCATTGAATTTTAATGCGTTCCTTGAGAAAGCAAAGTTGAAAGATGATGGTAGCAATTACACGGACTGGGTCCGTAACTTGAGGATTATCCTCATTGCTGCACAGAAGAATTACGTCCTGGAAGCACCGCTGGGTGCCAGGCCTGCTGCAGGAGCAACGCCGGATGTTATGAACGTCTGGCAGAGCAAAGCTGATGACTACTCGATAGTTCAGTGTGCCATGCTTTACGGCTTAGAATCGGGACTTCAACGACGTTTTGAACGTCATGGAGCATATGAGATGTTCCAAGAGTTGAAGTTAATATTTCAAGCAAATGCCCGGATTGAGAGATATGAAGTCTCCAATAAGTTCTATAGCTGCAAGATGGAGGAGAACAGTTCTATCAGTGAGCATATACTCATAATGTCTGGGTATAATAATCACTTGATTCAATTGGGAGTTAATCTTCCAGATGATTGCGTCATTGACAGAATTCTTCAATCACTGCCACCAAGCTACAAGAGCTTCGTGATGAACTATAATATGCAAGGGATGAACAAGACTATTCCCGAGCTCTTCGCAATGCTGAAAGCTGCGGAGGTAGAAATCAAGAAGGAGCATCAAGTGTTGATAGTCAACAAGACCACTAGTTTTAAGAAAAAGGGCAAAGGGAAGAAGAAGGGGAACTTCAAAAAGAACGGCAAGCAAGTTGCTACTCAAGAGAAGAAACCCAAACCTGGACCTAAGTCTGAAACTGAGTGCTTCTATTGCAAGCAGACTGGTCACTGGAAGCGGAACTGCCCCAAGTATTTGGCGGATAAGAAGGATGGCAAGGTGAACAAAGGTATATGTGATATACATGTTATTGATGTGTACCTTACTAATGCTCGCAGTAGCACCTGGGTATTTGATACTGGTTCTGTTGCTAATATTTGCAACTCGAAACAGGGACTACGGATCAAGCGAAGATTGGTTAAGGACGAGGTGACGATGCACGTGGGAAACGGTTCCAAAGTCGATGTGATCGCAGTCGGCACACTACCTCTACATCTACCTTCGGGATTAGTATTAGACCTAAATAATTGTTATTTGGTGCCAGCGTTAAGCATGAACATTATATCTGGATCTTGTTTGATGCGAGACGGTTATTCATTTAAATCAGAGAATAATGGTTGTTCTATTTATATGAGTAATATCTTTTATGGTCATGCACCCTTGAAGAGTGGTCTATTCTTGTTGAATCTCGATAGTAGTAACACACATATTCATAATGTTGAAGCCAAAAGATGCAGAGTTGATAATGAGAGTGCAACTTATTTGTGGCACTGCCGTTTAGGTCATATCGGTGTAAAGCGCATGAAGAAACTCCATTCTGATGAACTTTTGGAACCACTTGATTATGAATCACTTGGTACTTGCGAACCGTGCCTTATGGGCAAGATGACCAAAACACCGTTCTCCGGTACTATGGAGAGAGCAACAGATTTGTTGGAAATCATACATACAGATCTATGTGGTCCGATGAATATTGAGGCTCGTGGCGGATATCGTTATTTTCTCACCTTCACAGATGATTTAAGCAGATATGGGTATATCTACTTAATAAAACATAAGTCTGAAACATTTGAAAGGTTCAAGGAATTTCAGAGTGAAGTTGAAAATCATCGTAACAAGAAAATAAAGTTTCTACGATCTGATCGTGGAGGAGAATATTTGAGTTACGAGTTTGGTGTACATTTGAAAAATTGTGGAATAGTTTCGCAACTCACGCCACCCGGAACACCACAGCGTAATGGTGTGTCTGAACGTCGTAATCGTACTTTACTAGATATGGTGCGATCTATGATGTCTCTTACTGATTTACCGCTATCGTTTTGGGGATACGCTCTAGAGACGGCCGCGTTCACGTTAAATAGGGCACTATCAAAATCCGTTGAGACGACGCCTTATGAACTGTGGTTTGGCAAGAAACCAAAGTTGTCGTTTCTGAAAGTTTGGGGCTGCGATGCTTATGTGAAAAAGCTTCAACCTGATAAGCTCGAACCCAAATCGGAGAAATGTGTCTTCATAGGATATCCAAAGGAAACTATTGGATACACCTTCTATCACAGATCCGAAGGCAAGACTTTTGTTGCTAAATTCGGAAACTTTCTAGAGAAGGAGTTTCTCTCGAAAGAAGTGAGTGGGAGGAAAGTAGAACTTGACGAGGTAACTGTACCTGCTCCCTTATTGGAAAGTAGTACATCACAGAAAACTGTTTCAGTGACACCTACACCAGTTAGTGAGGAAGCTAATGATAATGATCATGAAACTTCAGATCAAGATACTACTGAACCTCGTAGATCAACCAGAGTGAGATCCGCACCAGAGTGGTACGGTAATCCTGTTCTGGAAGTCATGCTACTAGATCATGATGAACCTACGAACTATGAAGAAGCGATGGTGAGCCCAGATTCCGCAAAATGGCTTGAAGCCATGAAATCTGAGATGGGATCCATGTATGAGAACAAAGTATGGACTTTGGTTGACTTGCCCGATGATCGGCAAGCAATTGAGAATAAATGGATCTTCAAGAAGAAGACTGACGCTGACGGTAATGTTACTGTCTACAAAGCTCGACTTGTCGCAAAAGGTTTTCGACAAGTTCAAGGGGTTGACTACGATGAGACCTTCTCACCCGTAGCGATGCTTAAGTCTGTCCGAATCATGTTAGCAATTGCCGCATTTTATGATTATGAAATTTGGCAGATGGATGTCAAAACTGCATTCCTGAATGGATTTCTGGAAGAAGAGTTGTATATGATGCAACCAGAAGGTTTTGTCGATCCAAAGGGATCTAACAAAGTGTGCAAGCTCCAGCGATCCATTTATGGACTGGTGCAAGCCTCTCGGAGTTGGAATAAACGCTTTGATAGTGTGATCAAAGCATTTGGTTTTATACAGACTTTCGGAGAAGCCTGTATTTACAAGAAAGTGAGTGGGAGCTCTGTAGCATTTCTGATATTATATGTGGATGACATATTATTGATTGGAAATGATATAGAATTTCTGGATAGCATAAAAGGATACTTGAATAAGAGTTTTTCAATGAAAGACCTCGGTGAAGCTGCTTACATATTAGGCATAAAGATCTATAGAGATAGATCAAAACGCTTAATTAGACTTTCACAAACAACATACCTTGACAAAATTTTGAAGAAGTTCAAAATGGATCAAGCAAAGAAAGGATTCTTGCCTGTGTTACAAGGTGTGAAATTGAGTAAGACTCAATGCCCGACCACTGCAGAAGATAGAGAGAATATGAAAGATGTTCCCTATGCATCAGCGATAGGATCTATCATGTATGCAATGCTGTGTACCAGACCTGATGTGTGCCTTGCTATAAGTCTAGCAGGGAGGTACCAAAGTAATCCAGGAGTGGATCACTGGACAGCGGTCAAGAACATCCTGAAATACCTGAAAAGGACTAAGGATATGTTTCTCGTATATGGAGGTGACAAAGAGCTCGTCGTAAATGGTTACGTTGATGCAAGCTTTGACACTGATCCGGACGATTCTAAATCGCAAACCGGATACGTGTTTACATTAAACGGTGGAGCTGTCAGTTGGTGCAGTTCTAAACAAAGCGTCGTAGCGGGATCTACATGTGAAGCGGAGTACATAGCTGCTTCGGAAGCAGCGAACGAAGGAGTCTAGATGAAGGAGTTCATATCCGATCTAGGTGTCATACCTAGTGCATCGGGTCCAATGAAAATCTTTTGTGACAATACTGGTGCAATTGCCTTGGTAAAGGAATCCAGATTTCACAAGAGAACCAAGCACATCAAGAGACGCTTCAATTCCATCCGGGATCTAGTCCAGGTGGGAGACATAGAGATTTGCAAGATACATATGGATCTGAATGTTGCAGACCCGTTGACTAAGCCTCTTCCACGAGCAAAACATGATCAGCACCAAGGCTCCATGGGTGTTAGAATCATTACAATATAATCTAGATTATTGACTCTAGTGCAAGTGGGAGACTGAAGGAAATATGCCCTAGAGGCAATAATAAAGTTATTATTTATTTCCTTATAATCATGATAAATGTTTATTATTCATGCTAGAATTGTATTAACCGGAAACATAATACATGTGTGAATACATAGACAAACAAAGTGTCACTAGTATGCCTCTACTTGACTAGCTCGTTAATCAAAGATGGTTATGTTTCCTAACCATGAACAATGAGTTGTTATTTGATTAACGAGGTCACATCATTAGTTGAATGATCTGATTGACATGACCCATTCCATGAGCTTAGCACCCGATCGTTTAGTATGTTGCTATTGCTTTCTTCATGACTTATATATGTTCCTATAACTATGAGATTATGCAACTCCCGTTTGCCGGAGGAACACTTTGGGTGCTACCAAACGTCACAACGTAACTGGGTGATTATAAAGGAGCATTACAGGTGTCTCCAAAGGTAGATGTTGGGTTGGCGTATTTCGAGATTAGGATTTGTCACTCCGATTGTCGGAGAGGTTTCTCTAGGCCCTCTCGGTAATGCACATCACATAAGCCTTGCAAGCATTGCAACTAATGAGTTAGTTGCGAGATGATGTATTACAGAACGAGTAAAGAGACTTGCCGGTAACGAGATTGAACTAGGTATTGGATACCGACGATCGAATCTCGGGCAAGTAACATACCGATGACAAAGGAAACAACGTATGTTGTTATGCGGTCTGACCGATAAAGATCTTCGTAGAATATGTAGGAGCCAATATGGGCATCCAGGTCCCGCTATTGGTTATTGACCGGAGACGTGTCTCGGTCATTTCTACATTGTTCTCGAACCCGTAGGGTCCGCACGCTTAAGGTTACGATGACAGTTATATTATGAGTTTATGCATTTTGATGTACCGAAGGTTGTTCGGAGTCCCGGATGTGATCACGGACATGACGAGGAGTCTCGAAATGGTCGAGACGTAAAGATTGATATATTGGAAGCCTATGTTTGGATATCGGAAGTGTTCCGGGTGAAATCGGGATTTTACCGGAGTACCAGGAGGTTACCGGAACCCCCCGGAAACCATATGGGCCTAGATGGGCTTTAGTGGAAAGGAGAAAGGGGCAGCCCAAGGTGGCCGCGCGCCTCCCCCCTCCCCCTAGTCCTATTAGGACTAGGAGAGGTGGCCGGCCCCCCTTCTCTCTCTTTCCCCCTCGGGGAATCCTAGTCCAACTAGGATTGGGGGGGAGTCCTACTCCCGGAAGGAGAAGGACTCCTCCTGCGCCCTCCTCCTGGCCGGCGCCCCCCTCCCCCTTGGCTCCTTTATATACTGAGGCAGAGGCACCCCAGAAACACACAAGTTGATCCACGTGATCTATTCCTTAGCCGTGTGCGGTGCCCCCAGCCACCATATTCCTCGATAATACTGTAGCGGAGTTTAGGCGAAGCCCTGCTGCTGTAGTGCATCAAGATCGTCACCACGCCGTCGTGCTGACGGAATTCTTCCCCGACACTTTGCTGGATCAGAGTCCGGGGATCGTCATCGAGCTGAACGTGTGCTCGAACTCGGAGGTGCCGTAGTTTCGGTGCTTGATCGGTTGGATAGCGAAGACGTACGACTACTTCCTCTACGTTGTGTCAACGCTTCCGCAGTCGGTCTGCGTGGGTACGTAGACAGCACTCTCCCCTCTCGTTGCTATGCATCACCATGATCTTGCGTGTGCGTAGGAATTTTTTTTGAAATTACTACGAAACCCAACAGATAGATCATGGGATCCTGAACAGAGGTTCGTCGTAGGAGGCACGTGGCCGACAGAGCTATCTCCGGAGTCGACGAATCATAGCCCTATGGGATCTGCGGATCGGAAGCCAGGGCAGCGGCTTTGTATGTTGAAATGCCAGAGAGAGAAAGAGGAGGAGGAGGAAGAAGGTTGATGATGACGTGTGGGCCTCATCTATAATAACGGTCAACTTAACAACAAAATAAACAACGTTGACTTTCCTACCATGTTAGTCCTGATGGGTGGGTCCCGTTTGTCATAAACATGTTTAAACCGTCTGAAACAGTCATCAATCATTTTGGGTAGTTTTTTGCAACAAAAATAGAAAAAAAGTGGTAGTTTTTTCGTAATTTTTTTGAAAATTGTAGTTTAGTGGGACGACGACCCCAAATGTGGTAGTTTTTTTTGTCAAATACTTCACCTAAGGTGAAAGATTCAAAGTGAACTGGTTTTTGTCTTCGAAAAGGAGGATTAACCCCGCCCTCTGCATCAATCGATGCATACAACAAAGTGAACGGTTTTAAAGGTACCTCTATTCACCGCAAAAGAATGTTACTTCTACAACTTTCTCTATATATTCTCCTTTACTAATTTTAATAATTGCATCAAAGTCTGACCCAAAAGAAAAGCACTATGGATATTTTTTGAGAAATCGATCTACAGAAAAGTATGTATCACATTCTGCCAAAGAAAAAGGAAGTACATATAGCAACGTCAGAGGAAAACCTTCAATAACCAATGTTTGCTTGTCTTCTTCCTTGTTTTCTTTTGTTCTCTCTGCCTTTATGACTCGACACGCAGAGCCGCGTTCCAGCCCACTGTGATATCCTGGCTTATTAGGAATGATAGACTACTCATATCAATAAGGAATTCCTTCTTTTCCGGGAGCCCATTCGGACAGAACTCCAAAGTTAAGCGTGCTTAGCTTGGAGTAGTGTCAGGATGGGTGACCGACCGGGAAGTTGCTCCCGGGTGCGCACGAGTGAGGACAAAGTGCGCAGAAAAGACTAGTATTGATCTGTGGGGCCAGTCTAGATCCCTCCAGGAGTGACGACCACCGGCGGGTGTGTCCGGAGCGTTACAAGTTGGTATCAGAGCCGACCCTCGCGGTTACACGGATGGTTGCGGACAGGTGTGTGGTCATGTTGTTCATGACGTTTGTGACCCGTCGTGGCACACGGCATGGCACATGTACTGGACTGGAAGCACAGACGTATGTGCCAAGAGGGAACGTTCCTGTGGCCCGACGAGGACGTCGGTTCCTCTGAGTGGGGGTGTATGTGATATCCTGGCTTATTAGGGATGATAGACTACTCATATCAATAAGGAATTCCTTCTTTTCCGGGAGCCCATTCGGACAGAACTCCAAAGTTAAGCGTGCTTAGCTTGGAGTAGTGTCAGGATGGGTGACCGACCGGGAAGTTGCTCCCGGGTGCGCACGAGTGAGGACAAAGTGCGCAGAAAAGACTAGTATTGATCTGTGGGGCCAGTCTAGATCCCTCCAGGAGTGACGACCACCGGCGGGTGTGTCTGGGGCGTTACACCCACCTCATCTCGCCGATGGGCAGCTAACTAGACTACCCCCACGATGCATAAGACGACACAATCCTCTCACCAACAGGATCTCGGGATACTTTTTTGGGAAGTGTGCCAACCAACACCCCATTACCGACGCCACCTCCCGGGCCTCCACCTCATAACAACCAATAGGGGACACCGAGCATTTCATGAAGTTGGTGTGTAGCCATGAAGCATGCCCAAAGAGCGCAAGTAAGCATCGAACATCAAACAACTCCTCTCCGCCTGGAAGGCAGAAGATGATGACATCATCAACATACACCGAGATGCCGATCATTAGGTCTCGAGGTGCTAGGAGGCGAAGCAACCCGAACTCCATGGCCTTGGCCAACAACTTGTTGATGGTGTTAATGACCAACACAAATAACATCTTGGAGAGCTGGCTTGTGTCAGGCGACTTTTTCCTTGTTGCTGGTTTATAATGTAGTTTTATTTGTTGTTGATCTTTATTTTTTCGTGTATGTGTTGAATTGTTCCTTTCATGGTATTGGATATTGTTTTTGTTGATATTTATGAAATATAGGATGCACTTTGGGTATTCTTTTTTCCTTTCTCTCCCCCTAAGGCGACTAGGGCAAAGTTCTCCTCCCCTCCAAGCTCCACCAGCTAGCCCATGGATCCTCCTCCCCTTTGTTAGTGGTTGGTGGAGGGGAGGAGAATCCTGGTGCCTCGACTCCGTCTAAATTTCGGTTAGGATTTGTTAAGTTCCCACACGGGCGGCACTTGGACGAATGGCGGCGCTTCATCCTTAAGTTGGTCCTCTGGGCTTCGATTGTCCCCGAATTCGTCCATCAAGAGGGAGTCAACAAGCTCCGACGAGGTTAGAGTTTCTCATCATATGTGTACGCAACATGCAAAAACTGATGGTTGAACCGATAGGTTTGGCCGGAGTGTGTTACACTTATCATAAATAAATCAGAAATGTCAGTGAGTATATAAGATAGTTTATGGGATTAAGCATGTTAGATGTTGCCTAAAAAACATGCTTGCTGGCGCTAAGAGTTTGCACAAGTTTGTGACAGGCACGATCTGATATTAGGTGCTTCAAATTTAAGGGTTCAATGACGGCGACTACAACTTCAGAGCTTTGGTCTTTAAAGGCATATGTATGAAGATTTTTCAGCTGTCATCAACAAGTTTAGTCTTGTAGCTGTAGTAGTTGTTCAGTAAATTTTATTATGTTTGAGGTATTTGTACTTTTGGTCCGGGTATTTCGCAGAGAAAATGCACTTTGGTGTCTTCTTTTTGAAGTAAAGCTTTCGGGTTTTCGCTGGATACTTCGCCGGAAAGTTATCATCGTCTTGCAAAAACGTTCAATAATTAAGAGTCTGCTCGTTTTCTCCCTCGATCTCTTGCGCCTCCTCCACCTCCGCGACTCGACACGCACAGCCGCGTCCCAGCCCACCTCAATCTCACCTCGCCGCCGGCAGCTAACCCGCACCCCCGCGATGCAGAAGACGGCGCAGTCCTGGTTCACCGGCGGCTCCGCCTCCCCCAGCACCGCCGCGGAGTCGCAGCCCTCCCTGCTCGCCGACTGGAACTCCTACGCAGCCACCCGGTCGGACGTCTCCTCCTCCTCCCCCCTCCCGTTCGACATCGAGGCCGCCGTCCGCTCGGCCAACGACACCGTCTCCGGCACCTTCAATGTGTAAGCCCCCTTCTCCCCAGCCCTAGCCCCTCAGATCTGATCCGCTCCCGCCAAGCTCCGCTGCCTTCCGAGCCGAGGGATCTGGGCGCGATTAGCTCGGTAGCTCTCTGCCTCTGACCCGGTGCGTTCTGATCCGTGTGCTGCAGGGTGTCCAAGGGCGTGCGGGAGCTGCCGGGGAGCTTCCAGGGCGCCACCAGCAGCTTCCCCTCGGGGAAGGCGCTCATGTACTTCGGGCTCTTCCTCGCCACCGGCATCTTCTTCGTCTTCATCGCCTTCACGCTCTTCCTCCCCGTCATGGTGCTCATGCCGCAGAAGTTCGCTATCTGCTTCACACTTGGCTGCGCTCTCATCATCGCTTCGCTCTTCGCGCTCAAAGGGCCCGCCAACCAGCTCGCCCATATGACGTCAAAAGAGGTACTCTATTGCCGCGGATTGCCGCTATTGCTGTTCATTTGCTTACAGTTTCGTAAGAAATTACAAATAGTCTTGTTTGGTAGTGACGAAGTAGAGATTACCCTGTCAAAACTCATCTACTCGGTGCCGTGATTTTTAACCAAATATGATTCCTGTTTTGGAACATGCGGAAACAAGTTACAAATCTTAATCTGGTGGTGAGCTCATGTGCTCTATGCAGACAGCTAAAGGCTGTCATTTGCTAGTCTGTCCTGTATACCGGAATATCATTGGACCTTCATAGTAATGAAAATCCCTTGAGGATCAGTTGTAGCATAGCTGATGGCCATATCTGTTGGTGAGGAGGGCTAACTGACCAGCTATTTGTCATTTGATTGTATATAAAGAAAGTTAGTGCTTTGGATAGGGACAGGAAAAATGAGTCAAGACAAAACGTGGATGGATTGACCGGAAAGATGCAAGGTAGTCATGATATTTTCCCTTAATCCTCTTGGATTGACCGGGTACTCCGTGTAACCTCACTGAGTTGATTTGGTGAGGATTCTTCACCAAATCCCCAAACAGGGCCCTGTAAACTTAGAAAAAAAAAGGCTACACAGATGAGTTATTTGTACAAAACATGCTACACATATGAAGGGGTCCTATCACAAAACAATTCTAGTCTCTTGTAGTGCTTGATAACTGAAAAAGTAATCATCACTCCCCAAATCAAAGTCCGGAATTTAGCTGATCACCTTTTCTTCGAGGAGAACCAATAGCTCTGTGGCTGTGATCTTACATCATGGACATCCCCTGTGAACCAAGAGCTCTTACCTGGGTCTTTGCATGCATTACTTCTTCACTCGAGTAGAGGGGTTCAAGGGATCCCTTTTTATTCTGCTTCTGCTGTTTATATTGAATGTTTGAGACGAGAATAGTATAGGAATTACTGAGCAATATTTCTGTGCTTAATTTAAATAAGCAAGTCAGAAAGGACACTAGAAAAATTGAGCAAGCAGATCAAGTAGGCCTTTCCTTCAGTCAACCTATTCAAACTCAGTATTTCTTATTTAAGAAAATAAATAAATTTCCTTTCATGTGGAGCCAATCTAGTTATCTTGTTGAGCCCTTGAAGTTATTGATTTTGGTTCAGCTCTTGAAGGTTAATTATAAATCTCAAGGATGTTTGTCACTCGAGAACTGTCCCAGGGAAAATGTCTTTGAACCTACATATCGTCATCATTTGTACACAACCTGAAAATGCTCTTTAAAGTCTCTGTAAAATATTTATTTCAATGCCATCAAATCTGGTCTTCTGCAAGTCATCAATGCAAGAATCCAAAACTCGATATTCAGAAGAAAGAGAAAAATAAGAAAACATTTAGGAAAATGAAGTATTTGTGTGAAGTATCTTGATCTGAACATGCCAAAAGAAGTAGAGTAGTGGAAGTTGACAACTTTGTGATGGCAATATTGATGGACTTTGATCTTTCCAGTGAGCTCACCTCTTGGATGTGGATTCTCCTAAATCCTAATACCAGGGGCAACATAAGGAGTCTTGCTTTTTCCCCCCACCTGCGAACAAACAAAATATTTGGCTCAATCTGAGAGGACACCTAAGTTCACTCTATTTCTGCGCTTTCTAGCTTCTGCAGTAATGCTGGTCTCGCTATCCTCCATCTAACATGATTTCTGAGCTTAATCCAATATTGTTGGATTATAGAAGGGCTTTTAGTACTGATTAATCATAATCAATCAAGTGTCTGTCTGGAAGCCTCATGTTGGCCAACGACATACAGAAAACCTAGTCCGTTGTAAGAGATACTTAAGTTTAAAACTGCATTTTCTGGATATACTTGAAACTTGAAAGTAATAGAACTGATGTGTTGAATCAGTTGTATTGTCCTGATTCCTGTGTATGGCTTAAACATTTTCCCTGGTCTCGTGGAAGTCAGGGGAGGCACATGGATGAGTACAGTTTGATTTGAGTGCAACTGCTGATGTGCACTAGAGTTGGTTTCTGTCGATGCATGAAATTTCGGATTCTTATTTCTGAAATATAGCAATGAACATTTCAATATCGATTCAGTGGATTTTGCGCAGAATACAAATTAAAGCACCCATTTAGGCATAGGCACGGGACAAGAGTTGTTGGTACCAAGTACTAAATTGCGCCTGAACTTGCTCAGATTCGTAAATAGGATGCAATGCAATAGTCAGGGGAGGCACGTGGATGCGTACAGTTTGATTTGAGTGCAACTGCTGATGTGCACTAGAGTTGGTTTCTGTCGATGCATGAAATTTCGGATTCTTATTTCTGAAATGCAGCAATGAACATTTCAATATTGATTCAGTGGATTTTTCCCAGAATACAAATTAAAGCACCCATTTAGGCATAGGCACGGGACAAGAGTTGTTGGTACCAAGTACTCCCTCCGTCCGAAAATACTTGTCATCAAAATGGATAAAAGGGATGTATCTAGAACTAAAATACGTCTAGATACATCCCCTTTTATTCATCTTGATGACAAGTATTTCCGGACGGAGGGAGTACTAAATTGCGCCTGAACTTGCTCAGATTCGTAAATAGGATGCAATGCAATATCGTCATGCCACATAATCTTCAAATGCATGGGGTTTCTGATGCAAACATTTGCATATTTCTATGTTTCAGAGGCTACCATTTACAGTGGGGTTCACCGGATGCATGGTTGGCACAATTTATGTCTCTATGGTGCTTCACAGCTATTTCCTGTCGGTGATATTCTCAATCCTTCAGGTGTGTCTTTTTCTTCTTCTTTTGACTTGTCTTCATTCCAGCAACATTTCATTTTCTCTACATCTACATAACAAGCTCATAATCGGGGCCATGATTTAGTGAAATGCCCTCTCCCCTTCTGTATTTAGAGGCATAATGATTTCCTTATCCCTATCAAAGAATGCTTTTCTAACTCCCGGAAACAATTCAGTGTGCATTTGCACTCAAGCCTACTGTTTAAGAAGTGACCTTGCTCTTGCTTTTGTTCCAGGTCCTTGCTCTTGCTTACTACACCATATCCTACTTCCCTGGAGGCTCTAGTGGATTGAAGTTTCTCTCGTCAAGTCTCCTGTCCCCAGTATCAAGAATTTTTAGCTCGTAACCCTAGTAGAACAAATATGTATGTGATGATCACACTCATGCCCTTGTAATTCCTGAAGTATCTTTTGTATGTAGTTGCTGATCGACCAAAAGTATCTTGTCCCGATCGACCCATGATAGAGATATCAGATACCGTGACCCCTTCCTTCACTCCTTTCCACTGCCATTTACAGATGTTAGGCATGCGTTGGGCGTGGATCGAAAAAGGTTTGTTGAGCTACTGTATGTGTCTTGTGCAAATAAAGTTATATTACTGCCTATTTACGGGCCAGGGTTATACAGGCTTATGACGAAAGTGGCTGTTGCTTTTGCTGCTTTTTTGTGAGAAGTCTGGACTTTTTCTTTTGTAAAAAAAAAGGTTATGCAGAGTTCTGAGTGTAAATAAACTTCATCTAAGCCAGACGTGAAGTTTACGGAAGTTGTTGATATTAGTATTCAAGTGTTGCAGAGCTAGGTAGTAGTTTATTTTGGGAGGAAGCGAGAGATTTGTTGAATACAGGTACTGCCACACTTCAATCAGTTTGAAGGCACCCTCAAACAAAAACTTTAGCAACAAAGCGCTAGAACACGGTACGCACCTTTGGTCTTGCTAAGAGCATCTCCAATAGAAGATGCAAATTTTGAGATGTAAAATTTACATCTCCAAAAACTGCCTTTTGCATCTCAAAAAAGGGTCAACTTCACCAGACGATGCAAAACAACTACTCCAATGGAAGATGTAAAAACTATATTTCAACTAATACTTCATTTGAGGGGGCGGCGGGGTCCGGTGAGGTCGGAGTGGCGGTGTGCGGAGGTGGGCGGACGACGCAGGGGCGGCGAGGTTAGGCGGACGGTGCAGGGGCAGCGAGATTGGAGCGGCGGCCAAGGGCTGGGGTGGGGGCGGGGCGACTCGAGCGACGACCGGGGGCTGGCGGATGGGAGGCGACAACCGGGGGCTAACGAAGGAGCGGCGGCGGGGCTGAATCGGACGGCGCAAATTAGTGGTGGCTGACGGCGGGGGGGGGGGGGGGGGGGGGTGGAGGGCGGCGGCGGCGGCGGCGGCGATTTGGTGCGATTCGGCCGCGGTGGAGTTGGGCGGGCGACACTTGGCGGTTGGCGGGCGGTTGTCTTTTTACATCTCTTGTAGATGGAGATGCAAATTTGCACCGCAAGGTGTTGTAGTTTACATCTTCGGAAGACGGAGATGTAAATATTTTTGCATCTACACCATCTGTTGAAGAGGTGGTTTTGGTCAAAGATGCAAAAGTTAGTTATTTTTTCATGTACATCTTCTAATTTTTTTGAATATCAGTACAGACACAAGTACTTATATACACGCACATACATTCATCCCTATGAACACACACGCACACCCTATCTCCATGAGCACTTCCGAAAGACTTAGCCGGCATATCATCTTGAGATTTATGAAGTCATTGTAAGCGCGTGAACGTCTCATCCCACTGCATGTGTATCGCCGAAAGTCATCTATAAGCACCAGGATTTGAACCCCGATGGACTGGGATAGCACAGTCCCTCTAACCATCCAAGCACAGGTTGGTTTGCATGTACATCTTTTATTAGAGATGCTCTAACACTAACACAGCTGAATGAGGTACTGCAGACTCGAAAAAAAAACAAATGAGGTACTGCATGCTGCCAGAAAGAAAAAAAAAACAATTCCAAAAAAAAGGTACTACAGCGGCCGCTCACATGGTTGCAGTGCCGCTCGAGCCAACAAAGTGGCTCCTCTCCCTCCCAAGGTTCTGTCCGTCACCGGTCTCACGAATTGTGTATGAATTCGATATATCCATGGGATGCGCTCATCATGCAATCGGAAATCCACTAGGAAGTGGCTGGTTGGACGTTAGACGGCACCGGTTTTTCACAATCTTTTCGTTTTGAACCGTGATACCACCCAGCGTCGGCGGGGCTGGAGAAGGCAGCGCCGTCGGGTGCGTCTAGGAGGAGGACGAGGTGAGGCAGCGGCGAGTAAGCAAGGAAACCAAAACAGTCAAGTGCTGTGAGGCGTGTTGACCCTTGGATTTTGTGTGCACGGGATATACAATTTTTGTTGGAATTGTTAAATCTCAGTCGAGCGAGACTAACAAAATCTCAGTCGATACTATATTCGTTAGAACTTACATGAAGATCCGTGTAAAATTTCCTTTAAATTTTTTCCTCTCACTTGATTAAGACTTTGTTAAGTCTCAGTCGGCTGAGAACTAGTCACACTCTTTTTTTCTTTGAAACCAGAAACTAGAGCTTCCATTAAACCAAAGGCACAGCTACCCTTCTTAAAACCATACTGAGCGACGACGTGGTCAACCTATCACGCTAACGACGGCAGAAACCAAAATCAGCAAAGTGCAAAATACACAGGCTTCTAGCTTCAAAATTGTAGGTTCTAGACTTGAGAGCGCCAATGAAGACATGCAAATCCGATTAAGAAAAAAACGGCTGGCATGAAATATATTTAGAAAATGTATAGAGCAACCATGGCAACTTTTGTAATGACTTTTTTTGTTTTTCACACACACGACACCGGCCATGCATGGTAGACTGGTAGTACCCTTTAACATTTCTAATACGTGGCAATTTTTCTCCCACACTATCCGTCAGTGTTAGCTAGTGAGTCCGACAACATCACTCAAAATCACATGGCACATCGCAGATAATCACATAGAAACTCTTTTTACAAATTTGCGTGACAACATTGCTCAAACTCACATGGCAACATTACTTAAAAACACATGGTAATCCATGCCCCTATATTCGTGTGTTTCTTGCTTTTCCGGGAAGCAAAGAAAAGGTAGAGAGGAGATTCGTGGCAATCTACAACACGTCCCCATGGCAACTTCATACGAGCATCCGTGAAAACCTTTCGTGCTAAAAATAATTCGGTTCACATTTAGATGTTATTTTTCATGGGGGTAATTATTGACTTAAAGCTCCCCCCCCCCCCCCCCCCCCTCCGGGGATTATGAGCAATGAGACGTGCTACGCATAACTGGCTGATCTTTTCAAAAGTGACCGGCCGTTTGATGTATGAAGTTTTCTCTTTCCTTTGTTGATGCAGAAGCATCTTTAGCTTGGGGCTGTCAACGTCACCATTGCAACAAAAGCCTTGTTGCAATTGCAAAGAGACCATCTTTGGCTTGTGGCTAGAGGTTGCCCCCTAGACTCGAATATGGCTATTACCAACTGGTTAGACGCACAACTCGAATCAACGCCGTCCCCTAGACTTCAGATCAAAATCAGTTCCGGCGGCCACCGAGGCGGTCGACGCGGCGTGATCCATCGGGTGATACTAAGTGGTTATGGATAACAAGTTTAAAAAAAAGTTATGGATAACAAATCTGCCTATTTAATGCGGGAACCTCGAGCGCTTAGCACACGCAGTGAGCCAGCGACACGTCCACGGCGCGCGCGACACACTGTGGAGAGACAGAGAGATGATGTGCGGCGACGCTCTCCTCCGGCAGGAGCCATGGTTCATCTCCCTGGCCACTATCGGCGCTCTGTACTCAGCAGCCGTGGTGTTCCGCCTCCTTCCACACCTCGCCCTCCTCCTGCGCCGGCCGACGGACCTCCGCCACCGCTACGGGGCATGGGCCGTCGTCACCGGTCCAACGTCCGGCATCGGCGAATCCTTGGCACTGGAGCTCGCGCGCAGGGGCCTCAACCTCGTCCTCGTCGGCCGCGACCCCGCCAAGCTCCAGGACATCTCCGAGACCATCTCCAAGACCCGCGCCGTGCAGACCAAGACCGTGGTGTTCGACCTCTCGCTCGTCGCCACACCTCAAGGTAAATAAAACTGGCTAGGACGAACCGACACGCAGTGAACGCAAGCGACCTTGTGAAACAAAATGGAGCTGACTGTTACCGTCTACTTCACCTTGTATGAACTGATGCTGGTTATATTTGGCAGGGGACGAGGCGATGCGGCGGCTCCAGGAGACCGTGGAGGGGCTGGACGTGGGGCTGCTGGTGAACAACGCCGGGGTTGCCAAGCCATGTGCGGTGTACCTGCACGAGATGGACGTGGAGGCGTGGGTGCGGATGATACGGGTGAACTTGTGGACGCTGACGGAGGTGACCGCGGCGGTGCTGCCGGGGATGGTGCAGCGGGGCAGGGGCGCCGTCGTCAACATCGGCTCCGGGTCGTCGGAGGCCATCCCCTCCTTCCCACTCTACTCCGTCTACGCCGCTTCCAAACGGTATCCAAAAACACTAGACATATCTGGGATTCTGGTGTAGGTGGTTGGTCATCATGCTATTAATTTGCACTTCTCTCTCGCGGTGCTCATGCACCTTTTACCTCTCTCTTGTTAGAAAAATTAGGTTCTTGGAGCTAAACAGCCTACCCTCTATTCCTCTGTCTTATCGGTGGTGCCGCTCACAATGCATATTGAGGTTAAAGGATGGGACCTTATATAGACTCCAAGTTTCAGATATTTTGATCTATTTCCAGTTAGGACTCGTGACTTGTCAAACCAACCACAATAATTAACAACCAGTTACCAAGTCCAAAAACTGTTAATCAATAAGGTCCCATACACGCATGTGTGAGTCATGCGCCGAGTTTGAAATCAAAATCAAACTCACAGGCTTTAACAATCCATAAAGCCAATCCTACGGACAACCTAGCATTCCGCTTTATACTGTTCCCGGGTATAATTCCTGTGTATTCATATACACTGTGTTTCAGTATAGCCGTACCGGCTTCCTTAAGTATATTTTCTTAAGTACAATTCCACATCAAGTATTACCGGTTATTTCCATGAATACTTCCACACCGAGGTTTTTTATTCCGGGAGTATAACAATGTAGTGGACATATAAAATATTACAAGACACAAATTCCTACATCTCCCACTTGGCTGAAAATATTTTATCCAACAAAGTGAATTCCCATGCTATTAACATGGACAAAAGATAATTCCTTCCCTCAATGCATTCACGTTGCATGTATAAACTTTGTGACTTTTGGAGTCATATTATCACAAAGTAGCAGGTTATGATGCTCTTCCATGACCATAATTATATTAAAATATTTCCCTTACCTCATGCATTCCTTTAATGCTTAAATTGCATCAAAGTATTCATCTTTCATACAGAAAGAACATTCAAACCCTGTTTCCTTTATACATTATGAACACCTACAAAATAAAATATTAAAACATAACATAACAAATTGATTACCTTTAATGGAGATCCTCTTGCGAACAAACAACATCAGTATATCCATACATGCAGCTGAAGATTGTGACCATCAAAGTACAATAGATAATCCATGATTCCTTGACATTACCCCATAGGCATTTCCTATGATTCCAACAATCTTTCCAGGATTCACCTTGCACTTGCTAATAATCCCAGCAAGTGTGAGTTATCATGCTAATCAAAATAGCAATAGTTTCAGTGGCATGGCTAAGGTCAGGTCATTATTCTTTCTTTTTCCTCTTGAGTTCAAACATAATTCCTCACAGAGTATAATTCCCATTATCAAAGGTTTCAGACAGGTTTGCACTTTTCCATAGAAAAACATTCTCTATGATTTCCACTTCCAAAAAAAGGAAGCATCAGACATACCTTTCATAAGAAAGTTTGAGGATAACCAAGTTTTCACTTCCATCAATGTGATATTTATAAACAAAAAAAACATAGTTAGCACATATAGTAGTAACACAAAACACTTCACGCTAATCTTTGTATATGATTATCTTCCATATTAAGAAAACCATATGACCTGATATACCATTGATGTGATGCTTGTAACAAGATCCTGAATTAATATATATTCAGTTATCAAACCTTGTCCTCATTCCCACTTTCTCTAAATTCCAGAGAAGCTACAACTCCCACGGGAGAATGACTTTCCACAAAGTATAATCATTTCTTTGTGTAAAGGATTTTTAATATCAAGACTAGAATTGTAATTTCCATTGAGCATGTTGCTTTAAACTTCCAGTAAATAAATCCATTTACTACCGATAGGCTTGTGGTTGTTTGGTAAAGTAACAAGTTCCCAAACTTGTATTCTTCCTCATTGAGTTTATTCCTTCTGGCAATGCTTCCACCCGTAGCTTGCATTGATGGAAAATTTAAGCCTTTTAAAAAGACTTTAATTATTCCTCTAAAAATTCAGAGTCACTTCCCCAAATAACATACGATAATTATCCAGACTCGATATTCCAGTTATTTCCTCCCACTTATCCTAAGCATGTTAGTGTCAGGAGTTTCACTTGTAGTTTCCTTTGGGGTCAAAATTATATTCTAGTATGATTGCCAATAGTTCCACCATTATCCATAAAAATATCAACTCCCACTTTCCACCAGTTTTCCTTTTCCAGAGCAAAAAAAACCCTTGATCCACTAGAATAACAATTAACAATTTCCTGGTGTGTGCTTTGCAGTAATTGATAATTTTCTTCCAAAATTAAATACTTCCTTCCAGTCAAAGATATTCAATTCCTCCACTCAATTGTGAAGTATACATTATATGACAATGGGGAATGTAGTTCCATGCTCTTTACATATTAAATTGATATATTCCTGAAGTGTACTTCCCCCACCAATCAGTTGTTAAGACTTTGATATACTTTAATTAACTGATTTTCCACTTCAGTACAACATGTGAACAGCACAACAAAACCTTCTGACTTGTATAATGAAAAGGCAAACATGTAACCATATAAAGTGCAATCATCGATGAGTAAAATGAAATAAACAATCAGGCCTAGTGGGAGTGACCAAAAAAAATACCATAAGTATATATATAAACGATGTGAAGTTTCTTTATCTCTTTCCACCTTAAGAAAAGGCGTGCAAGTCAAATACCCATTATATAGGTGCTTCCGAAACCAAATTCCTCCCACTAAAACTTTGAACCCCGGAATTAGTAAGCCACTCAATTCCGTTCCATTATATGTGACCAAGTCGTCCATAACAAAAATAATAAATTCCAAGCATGTGTTCCCATTATCAACATTCCTCTCTATGGAGTTATCTTCCCCGAATAACAATTTGGGTTGCTAACTTCCAATGGACCATCAAGAAAGAATAGACCATCATGTGAAATTCGGTAATGCACTAATTTTATCATTGAGCAATATTTCCACTCTTCCTTTTCCAAATAGTATTTCCTTTTAAACAATGGGTTCCAAGATAGAACCATAAATTAAATCCCTTCACATTGAAGTTGCATATAGTGTTTCCTATAACAATAATATTCTTCCTCCACCAGGGAGTTCCATGGTAAAATTTCCAATTCCAAAGTGTATAAGATTTAGCAGCATTGACAAACCACACAATATATATAATTTCCTTTGGTATTGTTAGCAAGTCAATAAAATTGCTATTGTATTCCAGCAATGTAATACATAGAAGCTTAAATTCACAATCCAACTATTTGAAAAAGTAGCGGCAAATTCATATTTAATGCAAATATTAGCAATGTGCATACCGTTAAGTGAGAGCAAACTTCCTTAATTTTCCACGGAGTGGTTCCCATCTTCCATCATAAATAAGTGATTGTCATAATAGACACTGTTTGAATTCCTTCTCATGCAAGATTAGTATAATAGTGTATCCATCAATAATAATTTTCCTCCACAAAACGGAGTTTGAGGTCATAATTTCCAATTCCAAGTTTATTGACTTTGGAATTTCCTTGGAATTGTTTGCATGAAAGTATATGATATATGAAAAATCCAGTGCATACAGATTATAGACATACCTTCCACTTTGCCTAATTGCATTGGAAAAAAATACTATATCTTCCTCTTCAAGGTGTAACCAATAATATTTAGGAAAATCCTTCCCTCGGAGAGTTTCTATCTTCCTCCATAGAGCAAATAATGTCCCATATCGCAATGAAGTTAAATTGAAAATTCAATTCTTTCAATAAATTCTGCATAGAGTTAACCAATATATATCCAGCAAAATGTATTCCCAGCAGATGCCTATTCCAGATTGCACTAATTATCCATGCAATTTGTACACTATGTTTTTCAACAAGAATAGAATCCATAAATATTATTGATCACTTTATGAGAGTATTGTCTAAAAATATATTCCAAATTGCACGTAATTTTCCACATAGTCTGTGTCCTCTCATATTCAGGAACGAAAGAACCATACGATGATCATGACATAAGTAGCCATTTTATATCCACAATAATGGCATTTAAATTTTGGTCTTTTCCGGTTAGTTTTCTCAATCTGTAGATATCGGCAAAGAAATCCCAATTCCTCATGCAAGTAGTACTAGAAGTAGGAGCAAGACGCCTATAGCTGACTCAATTAGTCAATTCGTCTGAACATCCAAGTAGTACTGTACCTGCAACAGCAACAAATACGCTTCCGACTTGTTCCGCAGTGGCGAGAGATTTCCTGCACTCTCCTTCCTCAATTTGAGTGGTGGATCACGTGCGCGTAACAAATTCAGGACATCAAGAAAATTTCTCCGGTCCTTCCAAGATCCAAGTGCTTGATGTTTGGCAACAAAATTACTTAGCCAGCGAAAAGTAATCTACTACTCTTCCTCCGTGATCAACATGAATTAGTATACTACTAGAACACCTCAGATAGAGACACAGAGACAACCGATCCAGAATAAGGACTAGTGCTACGAATACTGCTAGTCTTCCGATGCATGTTCTTCAAAAAACTGAATTAATAACTAGCAGAACCAGTTTTCAGATCCGGTGAAGCCTTGGGCAACTTGATGCGTGCTCGCATGGGGCTCAACACATCGCAACATGGGGCATCGGCAGATGCAGCGGGATGGGCGAGCTCGTCTGTCGGAGTGAGGATTCCTGGAAGCTGCGGCAGGGGCGGCGAGCGAGGCCGTGGAAGAACATGGTGCAGCGGGAGGACGTCAGTTTCCATGAGATCGCCAGGACATGGTAGTAGGCGCCGGTTCTCCACGAGGACGGCCAGATCGATGAGCGAGAGGGCGAGCTAGTCCGGCGGCGAAGGTGCAGATCAAATCGATCTGGAGCGACTTGTGTGCGGGGCCATATGAATCGATTTGTAGCGAGTTGTATCACGAAGCACACAACAGATCGATCTTAATTCCCAAGGTGAACAGGTGTGGGTCGGCAGAGTACGCAGCGGAATTGATCATGGATCGATCGAGTTGCCGACGATGACGTTAACCCTAACCGGCTCGGATGCCAATGTTAGAAAAATTAGGTTTTTAGAGCTAAACAGCCTATCCTCTATTCCTTTGCCTTATCGGTGGTGCCGCTCACAATGCATATTGAGGCTAGAGGGTGAGACCTTATATAGACTCCAAGTTCCAGATATTTTGATCTGTTTCCAGCTAGGACTCGTGACTTGTCAAACCAACCACAATAATTAACAGCCAGTTACCAAGTCCAAAAACCGTTAATCAATAAGGTCCCATACACGCATGTGTGAGTCATGCGCCGAGTTTGAAATCAAAATCAAACTCACAGGCTTTAACAATCCATAGGGACGCGGCTTGCCTGCGGCCTTGGCGTGCGACCATCGGTGCGACGCGGCCATCGCACGGCTGTGCGTGAGCCCCCTCCCGCTGCGGATTTTCTCTCAAAAAAAAAACAAAATACAGATCCTAATGCTGATTGCCGTCTGTATGGATACATCCCTTATCCACATCCCTCTCCTGGGTCGGAACTCAAGCTCAGCTGAAGCTTTCCATGTCCTCTGCTGCTCCTGCTCCTCGAGCCTCCAAGCACTTCCTGCCCATCGAGCGGATCTCGTCGCGCTGCCGTGCAGCTTCTACTCGGGCGTGCGCACTCACGCATCTCACCCCATCCCGGTTCCCGGCTGGCTGCCGCCCGCGTGCGCCTGCTGAATCAGCATCCCCGGCTCGGCTGGCCGGCGCCGTGGTCCGCCTGCTGAATCAGCGTCCCGGCTCGGCTGGCCGCCGCCGTGGTCCGCCTGCTCGACCTAGTCGCACAGCAGTTCCATGGGGACGGGATCCTCCACGGCGCCGTCCTCGCTGGTCTGAGATGCGGAGCCTAGCGGGAGCATGTGGGACGGCCACGCAAGGGGTTGGCGTGTCCTTGGCGGGTGCTCGGGCTTGTGGAGGAGGGGCCGAGTATAGAGGGGAAGGACGTCGAGAATTAGCATCGGCGCCATCAAATTGGTACTCAAATAGGAAGAAGAAAGGAACTGCAGCTCATACATGGAGTATTACCTCCGCATAACACAGGTAATTTCCTCTTCTTCTTGTGTCATTCCAGTCTCATGCGTGTTAAATTCAGAGAAGGATGACATTCAGTTAAGATGACAATTACTCTGCTTTCATTCAGTTAAGATGCGTGTTAAATTCAGAGAAGGGAGGGCTAATAGCAATTCCAGTACTCTGCTTTCATTCAGTTAAATTAAGATTCCTTACATGCTAAATTTGGACTGATTGTCAATTTGTTTTCTGCTCGCTCTATGCCTCTAAGCATGACATTCAGACAAATGGTTCAGTGTACATATATTATGCATAATTGAAATGGATCATTGGGATCCCGGTCATCGTAACTTAAAATGAGACAAGGATAGCTTAGAGGCTCATATGAGAACGATGCTTGTGGAAAATTGTTCACAGCTAATTCTATGAATTAGTACGCAATTAAAAAATATATGTGAACTAGTATATTTGATTGGGGACATTTAGTAGCATTCAGTTGATGGTACACACTCTGCAATCCTTGTTCTATTTTATACGGTTTGTGCAAGAACGTCTTTTCATCCAATTAAATGTGAAATTGGGGTACTGTACATGCTCCTAATTTGTTTTTCCAAATGCAACAGAACCAGAATTAACTTCTTGTCGTTGTTTCGCATCTCCAGATTGTGGTCACTAGTCATGGTTTCCTGTACAAGTTCTAAAACGGTACAACAGGAGAATTTGCCGGTGATTCATCGTGAAGAACATAGTGCGATTTCTTACTTTTGGTGACTGGGAATCATCGGGAGCATCTTGGTTCCCTGGACCACTTCTTGGAGAAGCCACTGGGCACGTGAGACTCGAAGAAGACATCAGGGACGGGATTCCTTGGCTGCCCAATTTAAGAGGAGATTTTACCTGTGCTTCCTTGGTCAAGCCGCCATTGATTGTTCTGCCGAGGTTGTAGGCCTCTCTCGCCTTCAGAAGTATATTTTGGCGTGCTTTTCTGCATATGCGGATCTGTTTCGCGGGCATTTTGTGGATGTGTTTCACAGACGATGAGTTTTTTTTTCACTTGATTTTTGTTTAGTCTTAATGGTGCGAGAGTATTACGGAACGAAATAGGTATCACGGGATGTCCGGTATTAGGATCTGTATTCTGTTTTTTTTTGAGAGAAAATCCGCAGCGGGAGGAGGCTCACGCAAAGCCGTGCGATGGCCGCGTCGCACCGATGGTCGCACGCCAAGGCCGCAGGCAAGCCGCGTCCAATCCATAGAGCCAATTCTACGGACGACCTGGCATTCCGCTCTATACTGTTCCCGGGTATAATTTCTGTGTATTCATATACACTGTGTTCCAGTATAACCGTACCGGCTTCCTTAAGTATATTTTCTTAAGTACAATTCCACATCAAGCATTACCGGTTATTTTCATGAATACTTCCACATCGAGGTTTTTTTATTCCGGGAGTATAACAATGTAGTGGACATATAAAATATTACAAGACACAAATTCCTACATCTCTCTCGATTTTCTGAGATAAATATATACTAGTACATCACACAGGATTTAAATTTCAGGTATGTTGCTCAGTTCTCCAGGAGCCTTTACGTTGAGTACAGAAGCAAAGGGATCGACGTGCAATGCCAGGTGAGTGTGCAAACGTCCAGCATTTCGCCCAAGACCATCACGCTGAAAGAAAAATGCGTGGAGACCAACTTTCTTGTTCCTACATTTCATACCATATCATTTTTATTAATTTTACAACCAACAGGCCCCGCTTTTCGTGGAGACGAAGATGACGTGGAGAGCCGGGAAACGCGGCAAGCAAGGCCCGTTGTCGCGGCTGGTCATGCCGACGTCGGACGCGTACGCGCGGGCGGCGGCGCGCTGGATCGGGCACGGCCCGCTGTGCATGCCCAACCTGGGCCACCGGCTCCAGTGGTACCTCTGCCGCGTCGCGCCGGACCGGTTCCTCGACGCGCTCCGCCTGCGCGAGAACCTGCGGCAGAGGGCCGTCTTCCAGCGGCTCAGGTCGCCGAGGGCGCCGTCGCACGCCAACGGCGGCAAGCAGAGCTAGGCTTGGCCCTGAGCGCGTGCATACGGCGTGGCCGAAAGAACCAGCTATGATATGATATAATACTATGTATTATCTGTACTGTATCTCTGAACCGCGGTTTGGTTTAAATCTCTGCCGTCGATGCATATGCGTCCACGGGTGCTACCTGTATATCTTCGTCAAAGACAAGCTCAAAATAAAATGCATTGTGCAGTCAGATATGCCTTCGCCAGTTGAATAAAATGCCGTAGAGCGGAGTGCATTCAAAAAAAAAAAGAAGCTCAAAATGAGAAAAGAAAATGACAAATAGATTTGTTAGAAAACAACTGTGGCAACTTCTATAACGCCCGAATATGGGAGGCCCTATTTGGCGCTTCAGGCGCCAAATCACCGCGCTAGCGCTCAGTAACTGATACAGACTCTAAGCGGGCTGCAGCCCATTAGCTGGTTCGCTCCCTCTGCCGTTGACACCTCACTCACTGGCCAACAACTAATGGTTCAGAATACCCCTAAAAAAACTAATGGTTCAGAAAAAATTTATTTCTTATAGTTTAAAAAATACATACAATTCTAAAATTAATCTCTATTCCTAATGAACGAGTTGGTTGAATAGTCCCTCCACTTTTGACTGGTTTTTTTCGTCTGGTTTTTTTTCATCTCCCTTCTCACCATCCGACCGGTTTACTTTTTCTCCACTATTTTCTTATAAACAAACACTTTCCTATTGTACAAAAAGAGACAGGTCCTAACTTTCCTAACTTATCCAAATCAAGTGATCCATATCATCAATGCAATTTTCTAGAGGAAACAAATAACAAATTTTAAAAAAACAAATAACCGACTTTAAGAAAAATAAATCAATTTCCTAATACTCCTGCATCATGATGGAATCAGAACTTTCCTATAATACTCCTACATCGCTTCTCGTGGCTCCAGTTCCACGAATAGGAAATTCCCAGCAGCTTCGACCCCTTTCACACACGACCATGGCGCCGCTGCCCATCACCGCCATGCCACACGCGAGGGGGCTCTGCCAGTCGGACCTGGCCGCCTCGCTCCCTTGCGCCCGTGTGCCGGGGAGCGACACCTCGCGACGCAGACCGCTGGCCGCCGCGTGCGCCGGGCACGTCTCAGCCGGGAGCAAAGGTATCGGGGCCGGGGGCCACCGCGCGCACTATGCGCTAGCCGTGCCTCCAATGGGCCGGTCCATCCAAGGTCGCCGTCTCGTCGGGGGCAATGTGCGGGTGCGGGCGTCACGGGTCGCCGTCGTCGTGGACGGTGAGCGTGCGGAGGCTGCCGCTTATGCGTGCAGGCCGGGCGTCGAGCCGCATCGACGTCGTTGAAGTCAACGATAGCGGCAGGTGCTAGGGGCCTCCTCCGCCGCGTGATGCGGCTGTGCTGCGGAGAGCCGGGCCGAGGGCCACTCGTAGGAGCAGCGCGTTGTGGCTGTGGTCTCCACCACGACGGGAGGACTGGTGCTACTACATGCCTCTTCCACCAGGATATTAGAGCAACTCCAACGGGGCGACCCAAACAGACGTGCGCTTTGTCCGCTTTTTGTCCGTTTGGGTCGGCCAGGCGGACGCCAGCGTCCGCATTTTAAAATGGGTCGGCTTGACCGCCCAACGGGGAGGCCGACCCAAATGTGGCAGCGTGAAAAAAACAAGTTGCACGGAATAAACATAATTAAACATAAAAGTGGCCGGTTAAACGCCGGCCAAAGTCCACCTACATCTAATAAACATTAAATAAAAACATTAAAAAAGTCTGCGCCCGCCTGCTGCCGCCCCGCACGCTGCCCTAGACGTCGTCAGCCTTGCCCTTGCCCTTGCCCTCGACGTCGCCGTCGTCGGTGAGGTCGATGAAGACCGAAGCAGGGCCAGCCCACCCGAACGCCGCCTGGTACGCTGCCAAGACAGCCTCCTCCGGCGTCTGCTAGGGCGGCGGTACTGCGGCAAGCCGCGCGTGCTCCTCCTCCTCCTTCTCGAGCCGGAGCGCCTCCGCGTCGCGTTGGAGCATGGCCTCGTAGCGCATCTGCTCCTCGCCGTCGCCCTGCTCCTGGCGGAGCCAGTGCTCCTTCCATCGCTCGAGGTGGGACGCCTCTTCCTCCGGCGTCGTGGCGAAGTGGACGGGAGGCGTGCTCACCCACTCGCGGTACTGGCCCGTCCATGAGTAGGCCTCCTCCGGCCAAGTGGGTGGAGGTGGGGAGCGCTTACGCGACGGCTCCGGCTCCGGCTGTACGGGCGGCGACGACGGAGGCGGCGACACGAAGAGCGGGGTGTGGACGGAGTCCCCCGCCGCCGACAGGGCAAGGGCTTGCTCCAGCCCATCCCAGTGCGCGTCCTCCTCGATGCGGCTAGCCTCCAGCGCGTGCTGCAGGGCCTCCTCGAGGGCGGCTTGGTACTCCGCCTCCGCCTCCATGTCCTCCGGCTCTACCTGCGGGGGCGGCATGGGAACGGCGATGGGACGACGTCGACACCCGAGCACCGTTGCTCCTCGTGTTCGAGGGCGAACCAAACCTCCCAGTTAGGAGAGTCGGCGGCGTACTCGGGCAGCCCATATTGCTCCGGTGTGAGCAGCGCGCGGCACCAGCGCACCTCATCGTCGTGCGCCCGCTGGGTCCGCGGAACCGCCGGCACCGGGATCCGGTTTGGATCCAAATGCCAATGGTGCGGCAGCGTCACGTCGGGGTAGGGGAGGGGCTGCCTGTACTCCCAGTGCCACCATGCTTGGTGCACCGGGATGTGCAGGCGCCGGCGTCCAGGGCAGAAACGCGCCGGCGGTGGAGGGGGAGGGGGAGGGGGAGCACGGGATGACGAGGCGCCGGGGGTGCCCTTCCCCTTGCCATTGCTTTTGCCGAAGAGGCCCATGGCGTGCGCTAGGGTTTGCGGTCGCCGGCGAGGAAGCAAAGGAAGTGGTGGGGGGCCAGATGTGGATGGGAGAAGTGGATGAGGCCGACCCCGCCACACGCGTGGTTAAAAAAGGACGCGCGCACTGGCTGACGCATAGGCTCGTTGTCGGTGGTCGTCATAAATAAGACGAACGGTGGCGGTTGGGTGGCCGCCAGGTGGGGACGCGGCGGAGGCGAGGAGACGGACCGCGCGTCCGCTTCGCGTCCGCACCGACGCATTCCAGGCGCAATTTTGGGCCGGAAATGGGTCGACGCGGACGCCGGACGGACACAATTTGAGTTTGGGTCGACGCGTTGGGCCGCCACTTGTCCGCGCCGACCCAAACAGACGCGGGCGGACGAAATGGGTCGCCCCATTGGAGTTGCTCTTGTTGGAACCTAGAGCACCGACGAGGCCTAGATCACTATCGCGAGGAGAACCAGAGGTAGACGAAGACACGGGAGTTTTTGTGCTGCGCACAGTCTGCAGCTTTTCTCATTAATCTCCAAATTATTTATACATCAACTAAGGAACAGAAAAACCTCCACGCTGCCGAGCCTACCGGACGTGCCATCCCACGTCGCCCGTCATGTGCGAGGTGAGTGCGGGCCGAGTCCTACGCTGCATGCCATCCCATGCGCTCACAACAGCCGGACTAATCTAGCTAGCTACTAACTGAAAACAAAGACAGCTTCTGCGTGTACATGCACACGAGACAGAGCCGGTTATTGAGTTAACTGAAAAACAAACTATCCTAACGAGCAAAGGATTACAAGCTCAACAATTCACCCCCTAATCCTTATGCCCAGAGACCACCTTAACGACGCTGAGCTTCTGTCTCAGCTCAATGAACTTGATTCTACCCAGCGCCTTGGTGAGAACATCGGCAAGCTGTCCGTCAGTGCCAACATGGTCGACATCCACCTTGCCATCTTCAATGCATTCACGAATGAAATGATATCCTATGTCAATGTGCTTACTTCTTTCGTGATGCACTGGGTTCTTGCTGAGCTCGATCGCCGACTTGTTGTCGACGCGCAGCTTCGCCGTCGTTGGCGCGTCGCCGGTGAGCTCACCAAGGAGCCTGCACAGCCACACGCCCTGGCATGCTGCGGATGCCGCCGCCATGTACTCAGCTTCGCAAGACGAGATGGCGACGACCTTTTGCTTCTGAGATATCCACGTGATCGCGCTGGAGTCGAGGAAGAATACCACACCAGTCGTGCTCCGGCGATCATCAACGTTGCCGGCGTGATCACTGTCGCTGTAGCCGATCACCTCCGGCGCTGAATTACTTCCCCGCTTGTAGCAGCAACCGTACTCCAAGGTCCCGCTAACATAACGGAGAATCTGCTTCACCGCATTCCAATGCGTTTCTGCAGGCGCCTCCAGATACCTACTGACGATGCCGACGGCGTAGGTGATGTCGGGTCGAGTGTTGTAGAGGTATCGAAGGCTGCCGACCACGCTTCTGAACCGTGTGGCATCCACGGCGTCGCCGACGC
This sequence comes from Triticum urartu, assembly GCF_056163025.1. Lineage (NCBI taxonomy): Eukaryota > Viridiplantae > Streptophyta > Magnoliopsida > Poales > Poaceae > Triticum > Triticum urartu. Next base: position 208,414,529 of record NC_141879.1, on the reverse strand, counting down.
CAGTCTTGGACAACTGGAGACGATTCTGCATCGGAGTGTCGCTAGCGTTGCACCCCCTCATCCCAGCAGCTTCGAGGATCTTCATGGCGTAGGCGCTCTGACAGAGAGTGATCTCTCCGTCTTTTTGACGTACCTCGATTCCAAGATAATAGCTCAGGAGTCCGAGATCGCTCATGTCGAACACACTGCGCATCTTCTCCTTGAACGCCTTGATGTCGTCGATGCTGCCGCCGGTGATGATCAGATCGTCCACGTACACGCCGACCAGCAGTGTCCCCGCGCCGGTGCCCCTCCTGTACACCGCATGCTCGAGGGGGCTGCGCTCGAAATCGAGCGATGCGAGCGACGCGTCAAGCTTGGCGTACCACGCTCGGGGCGCCTGTTTCAGGCCGTACAGGGCCTTCCGAAGACGCAGTACCTTTCCCTCCTTGCCGGCGATGACGAAACCCGGCGGCTGGTGCACGTAGACCTCCTCGATCAGGTTGCCGTTCAAGAACGTCTACTTGACGTCCATGTGATGGACTTGCCACCCTTGCCGCGCCGCCAAAGCCAGCAGCAGCCGTACTGTTTCCATGCGGGGCACCGACGCGAACACTTCATCGTAGTCCACGCCCTGCCGCTGCGAGTAGCCCTTTGCCACCAAGCGCGCCTTGTGCTTCACGATCTTGCCGGCGGCATCCCTCTTGACCTTGAAGACCCATTTGAGCCCTATCACACGGTGCCCGGGCGGGAGCGCGGCGAGCTCCCAGGTCTTGTTCTCGCGGATCATGACCAGCTCGGCGTCCATGGCGCGCATCCAACACGCCTCCTCCAGCGCTTCATCCACCCCAGCGGGCTCTTCAGCAGCAATGAGACAGAGACCAACTTGGTCTTCTCTCGCTGCTTCCACCTCGGCCAGTACATGTGTCATCTTGCGGTAGCGCGTTGGCGTATGGTCGAGGTCGTGCCGTTCCCAGTCGTCACTGGGCGGCGTAGCCCAGCCGTCGTCATCTGGGGCTGGAGAACGCGCTGGCGTTGTTGGTGTAGGCGGACAGCCCCCCGGTGCGGAAGAGCTCGATGAAGAGGATGCCGTGGACGACCCGTCTGAGCTCGACAAGGCAGACTGCACATCGACGCTCTGTTCGTCGCTGTAGACGACCACAAAGTGTTCGTCCATGGGGGTCGCCGCAGCACCTGGGGCCGGCGTCCAGTCCCACTTCCTCCGTTCTTCAAAAACGACGTCGCGCGTGACGTGCACCTTGTTCGTGGCTGGATCAAACACCCTATACGCCTTGGCTCCTTCAGCGTACCCAATGAAAATCATCGGCGTCGAGCGATCGACCAGTTTATCGATGCCGGGGCCGATCCGCTTGACGTGTGCGGTGCACCCGAAGGTGCGCAGGTGCTTCTTCTTGTGCCATGCTTCGTACGGCGTCTGCCCGTCGACGCTGCGTGTGGGGGATCGATTGAGCAGGTACACCGCGGTCTTGACCGCGTCGCCCCAGAACATGGCGGGCACGGCCATGCTCTTGAGCAGACACCGCGCCATCTCCACCACGGTCTGGTTGCGCTTCTCGACCATGCCGTTTTGCTGCGGCGTGTATGGCGCGGTGGTGCAGTGCTTGATCCCTCCATCCTTGCAGTACAGACGGAATTCAGTGGAGTTGAACTCGCCGCCCCGATCAGAGCGGAAAGCCATGAGCCGACGTCCAGATTCAGCCTCTGCAAGGGCCTTGATCTTCTTGAAACGTTGAAATGCCTCGTCTTTGGATTTGATCACCTCCAGCCACATGTAACGTGAGTGATCATCAACAACCAGCAGGAAATACCGATTACCTCCGGTCGTCGCCGGCTTGATCGGACCGCAGAGGTCCGTGTGGACGAGCTCGAGCGCGTGCTCCGCGCGGTACGCCGAGGCCTGCGGGAACAGGAGCCGGTGCTGCTTCCCCAGTGCGCATCCATCGCAGTACTGGTCGACGCGGTCGACAAGGGGGACGCCGTTTACCATCTCCAGGCGCGCGAGATCGCGCAGCGCCCTGAAGTTCAGATGGCCATAGCGCGAGTGCCACAGCCACGCCGTATCGTCGCCGCTCGCCAGCAGGCACACCGGCTTCATCAGTGCCAGCGAGAGGACGTAGAGCCGCCCGGCGTTGCGCGCCACGCGAGCGAGGAGCCGCCCGTCCAGATTCCGGAGGCGAAGGACCCCGTCGTGGATCACCGTCTCGCAGCCGAGCTCATCCATCTGACCAATGCTCAAAATATTGCTGCACAGACGTGGTATGTAATATACCTCAGAGAGCGTCAGATGTTCACCGCTGCGACACTCGAAGAGGATCGTTCCTCTCCCCTCGATCTGCACACTGGACCCGTCACCGAGCTTCACAGTCCCCCGCGCTCCCACGTCGAGCTCGGAGAAGATATCGCGGCGTCCGGACATGTGGTTGCTTGCCCCGGTGTCCAAATACCAGGAGGTGTCGCAGTTGCCGCCTTCCTGTGCAACGCGTGCCTGGGAGCGTTCTTCGTTGAGAAGAACCCGCTCAACTGGGCGCTCGGTGGTGACAGTGAGCGCGGTGACCGTGGCGAGCAGAAGTGCCGCCTCGTCGTCCTGGTTGCCCGCGACCGCAAGGTTCGCCTGATCCTTGTGTTCACGATGCGGCTCGGTGCAGTGCTTCGAGAAATGCCCAGGTTTGTTGCAGTTGTAGCACTTCACCTGAGACATGTCGCGTTCCCCGTTCGGCGCGCCGTCGCGGCCGCCGTTTCCGCCGCCGCCCTGACCGCCGCCCCGACGAGGCTTGCCGCGACGACGATTCAAGCCGCCGCCTTGTCCACCGGACCCGCCTGGCCCGCCGGAGCCACCATGGCCGCCGCTCGGGCTGCCGCCCTGGCCTTGGACGCGTTGGTTCTTGCGCGCGTTCCACTGCGCCTCTGTCATCAGGAGTTGGGGCCCGCTGCCTCCACCTTGATCGTTGGTGAGATAGTGCTCCTCCACGGAGCGCAGACGGCCGACGAGCTCCTCAACTGAGAGCGTGTTGAGGTCGAGCATCGTCTCGATGGCGAGGGCGATCTGCATGTAGCGAGGCGGGACGACATGTCGGAACTTCTGTACCACTCTCACCTCGTCCATGGTGTCGCCGAGCGAGCGCAGATTGTTGACGAGCGAGGTGATCCGCATGCCGAACGCGTCGAGCGTCTCGCCGTCGCGGAACGTGATCCCCTCGAACTCGGAGCGCAGCTGTTGCGCCGTGGCCTCTCGCACGCGCGCGACTCCCATCCGCACGGTTTTGATCGTATCCCATGCCTCCTTCGCGGTCTTCTTCACCACGATCGTGCCCACCATCTTCGGCGGAATGGATCGCAGGATGGCCGCCAGCGCCAACTTGTCGTTGGGGACGCTCGACGGGTTTCCTTGCACCCCGTCCCACATCAAGTTTGCCTCCATGTTGATCTGTATCAGCATAGACCACTCGAAGTAGTTTGTCGGCGTGAGCATCGGCCACACCGTGGTGCCGCTCGGGACGAGGCGCTCCTGGACCGTGCGCTCGTGGACGACGACCTCCTTGCCGTACCGGCGGGTGTGGCTGCGACCGCGGCTACGACCGCGATCGGGGGTCGGCGAGCGTGCGCCACCGCTGCCGCTGCCGTCGCCCTGGTGGGCTGCAGTGCGCGCCGCTGCCGAGTTCGCCGGAGAGGTCGAGCCGGCCATGGTCACCGAGGAACAACGCGGCTCTGATACCACTTGTTGGAACCTAGAGCACCGACGAGGCCTAGATCACTATCGCGAGGAGAACCAGAGGTAGACGAAGACATGGGAGTTTTTGTGCTGCGCACAGTCTGCAGCTTTTCTCATTAATCTCCAGATTATTTGTACATCAACTAAGGAACAGAAAACCTTCACGCTGCCGAGCCTACCGGACGTGCCATCCCACGTCGCCCGTCATGCGCGAGGTGAGTGCGGGACGAGTCCTACGCTGCATGCCATCCCATGCGCTCACAACGGCCGCACTAATCTAGCTAGCTACTAACTGAAAACGAAGACAGCTTTTGCGTGTACATGCACACGAGACAGAGCCGGTTATTGAGCTAACTGAAAAACAAACTATCCTAACGAGCAAAGGATTACAAGCTCAACAGCTCTTATTGCTGCAGTGATGGCGAGCGGCATCGGCCGGTAGTACCAGCCCCAATGATGGATGGACCAGGAGAGACATTGAAGCCGTCGGCACATAGTACAATCAGCTGATGAACTCTCCACGGAGCTCAGTAGAGCATCTCCAGTAGCATGTGTATATTTGGATGTCTATATATTCATATAGACAATGGTCTAAAAAGATTCCCTCATATACACATTCAGTTTTGCATCAGAAATTCTATATACATGGACCATGACAGATGGGCCGTCACTGGGGAGAGGAAGAAATCATGACTGCAGCTGAGTTTAGACAATGCCTTCACATTGTCCAGGCATGGACATTGTCGAGGCCGATTTAGAGGATGTGTATATTTGGATGATCATATAGATAAACTGTTGGATGCCTGTTTTGGGCTCACGTGGTGGAAAACGAGTATAGACATTCATATAGACAAGCTATTGGAGATGCTCAAGAGTAAAAAAGCTCTCCCTCTCCTGCCGGCTTGCATCTCAATTATTTATTTTTGCTGCTCGCTGTTCTACGTATCAATGCAGTCACACGGTGATACAACTTGATTCAAGTGCTTGCACACAAGTAGAATTGCTATTTTTTGTGCCAAAAATTGATTTGTTATCCTGAACTTTTGTCTGCCTGTTTCCACTGTGATGCAGACAGAAATGATATATTATCGGGTAAATTACACATTAGCTGAGAGCGGTATGAATGTATATTGGGAATAAAAAAAACTATTTTCTTTAGTTGTACAGCTCTTGTTTATGTATGCTGAATTACAAGCGACCAATGAGCCTGGAGATATAATGATCGCTGATACAAGTGGTGGTGATAGGGAGGCTTTTGCAGCTTGTTTGTTTTCGTTTTTGATACATGGATACTGGATTCATAGCTCTCCTGGGCAATCAGTACACGGCCATAAGTCTGATCGATGTGGTGGGCAATCAGTACACGGCCATAAGTCTGATCGATGTGGTGGGGATGGTCTCATATCTATTTTCTCTTCTTGATTGTAGGTCAGTCTCATAGAACTTATATGCCTATGCTTTGGTTAATGCATACTCAGCACGGGTATGGTCTATTATTGATGTTCATACATATAATTGGTTTTGCCAAATTATGTCCGATTAACATGTTGTTATAATAATAGAAAGCTTTTGCAAAATTCTGCATGATGTCGTATTAAGCTTGATGGAACTAACCTCCCAAAAATGGCAATCTATATTGGTGTTTTTTTATCTCTGTTGATAAGTTTTGATCTCAGGTTGCACGTAAAGTTCTTGACCCATATCCTAAATACCACATATAATCTTTGATTGTTACTTTGAATACATATGATGTTGAATCTGTCTCCTTTGGATCTCCAAATGATTTGCAATGTTGGATACCAAAAAATAGATTGAGCAGGCATCACACATTAGACTAATAATATATGGCATGTTACCTGGCCGTTCTCTTTATACACAATAGTATAATTATATATATACCAACTGTAGAAAAATATTCATTTGCCACTGAAACTTATATTTGTTTTCTATTTCGGAAATTAAGAGCATCTACAATCGGACCCCTCAAACATCCCATTTGAGAGTCCGGTCATTGTCCTGGACAGAAAAGAGAAGAAAAAAGGCCATCCAATCACAAACCTTACTTTGTCTGGGCATGTCATCAGGTAACAAAGAAATCTTAATTAAATCCGTGGCTCAAGCTATTCCTGCTTATGTCATGAGTGTGTTCAAGCTTCCAGCCTCGGTTTGTGATGAGCTGACCCGTATGATGCGCCAATATTGGTGGGGAGTGGAGAACGGGAAGAAGAAAATGGCATGGAGGAGTTGGGACAAAATGATGCTCCCCAAAGCTATGGGGGGCATGGGCTTCAGGGATATGAGAGCATTCAACCAAGTGCTGCTGGCTAAGCAAGCTTGGAGGCTCCTCGACTCCCCTGACAGCCTATGTGCGAGACTCATGAAGGCAAAGTATTACCCGCAAGGCCAGTTGCTAGACACAGTTTTTCCAATCTCTGGTTCAGCAGTGTGGAAGGGTATTTTGCATGGTTTGGAACTGCTCAAAAAAGGTGTTATATGGCGGGTGGGAAACGGGGAGCATATCCGGACGTGGCGAGATCCTTGGATCCCACGGCCTTCTTCTTTCCGGCCGATCACCCCCAAAGGCTCCTGCCGTCTCAATCGTGTTTCAGCGTTTCTGGATGCTAATGGGGCTTGGAGGGCAGAGCGACCCCGTGAATACTTTTGGGAGATGGATGTTCAGCATACTCTCAAAATTCGAACTTCTCCAAGGCAGCGTTCTGACTTCATCTCATGGTATCCAGAGAAGAGTGGTGTTTTCTCAGTTAGAAGTGCTTATAAATTAGCTACATGTGATCACAACACGACATTTTCTGAAGGGGGAACACGTGCGTCGGCGAGTGGAGCCCGTTCCCTATGGCACTGCGTATGGCGATCATCGGTCCCGCAGAAGATGAAGATCACTACTTGGCAAGTTATAACGGAGGCTTTACCTACGCAGAAGTGCAAGGTGTTACGGCACATACCCACAACATCCACTTGTCGGCTGTGTGGACTTGAGGAGGAAAGCACCTTCCATGCCTTGGTTGCATGCGTTCATGCGAGAGGAATCTGGTTACAGTTGCGAGACAGATGGCCTCTCCCACCGGACGAGTTTCTTATTGATAACGGCAGGGAATGGCTTATGCACCTATTGTGTAGAGTTTCTAATGATGTACGGGACATGATCATCATGCTAGTTTGGCGCATTTGGCAGCTAAGGAATGACCAGACCCATGGCAAGGAGGCTCCGCCTGTCCCAGCTACGGTGGACTTCCTAGAAAGTTACTACAGATCCATCAAGCTTGCTGGTCGTTATTCGGTGGACGAAATTCTGAAAGGAAAAATGCCATCTTTGGCGGTTCCTATAGCTCATCAGGAGAAGGAAAACATACCACTACCTTGGCCGGCGCCGGATCCGGGTTATGTTGCCCTAACTGTTGACGGTTCTTTCCAGGGAACAGATAGTTCGGCGGCGGCCGGAATGGTGTTGCGCGACCATCAAGGACAGATCATCTTTGCAGCGTACCGTGTCCTGTTCCACTGCAACGACGCTCTGGAGGCTGAACTTCACGCGCTCATGCAGGGTATGGCCTTGGCCATCCAACACTCGGTTCTTCCGGTCGTCGTTCAGTCGGACTCCTATGAAGCCTTGGCGAGTCTCTCAAGCGATGCTTTATCTCGCTCATTTGGTTCTAGAGATTAAGGAGTTGATGAGTAATAGGGAGTTTGTACCTCTGAAAATTTGTCGGTCTCAGAATAGAGTTGCCGATCGTTTGGCCAAGTATAGTCGTTCCGAACGGACTACAGCAGTGTGGCTGCATTCGGTTCCACCTTGTATTGAGGATTTGTGGCCTCTCGACTGTAACACTATGACATTTGAATAAAACTCCCTTTACTTCGCAAAAAAACATGTTGTTATAATAATAGAAAGCTTTTGCAAAATTCTGCATGATGTCGTATTAAGCTTGATGGAACTAACCTCCCAAAAATGGCAATCTATATTGGTGTTTTTTTTATCTCTGTTGATAAGTTTTGATCTCAGGTTGCACGTAAAGTTCTTGACCCATATCCTAAATACCACATATAATCTTTGATTGTTACTTTGAATATATATGATGTTGAATCTGTCTCCTTTGGATCTCCAAATGATTTGCAATGTTGGATACCAAAAAATAGATTGAGCAGCCATCGCACATTAGACTAATAATATATGGCATGTTACCTGGCCGTTCTCTTTATACACAATAGTATAGTTATATATATACCAACTGTAGAAAAATATTCATTTGCCACTGAAACTTATATTTGTTTTCTATTTTGGAAATTAAGAGCATCTACAATCGGACCCCTCAAACATCCCATTTGAGAGTCCGGTCATTGTCCTGGACAGAAAAGAGAAGAAAAAAGGCCACCCAATCACAATCCTTACTTTGTCTGGGCATGTCCAGTCAGTCCACAAATCCCCGTATCCAACCCATATGTGAGGAGCATATAAGGATGTCCGAGCTGTTCGGGCATGTTCTCCAAGGAGCACCCAGGTAATAGGCTAGCTCTTTTATTTGCATCATTATCATTAGCTAATTAATTCTCTACAGTAAATGTAGAACAACAAATAGTCTATGAGCTTCTGAATCAAAAAGTTTTTTGAGTATGATCTATGCTCTTTTAACTGAACTGGGAGCACTGACAGTTATTTGCAAAGTAATTGCCTCCTATGAGTGTTTGGTAGTGCTTTGTGCTCCAATTTCAGTTGCATTGCTTCTGATGTATGAATGAACTATTTTCCTCATTTGATAATTAACGCAATCGACATATTTCTGCACGAGAACAAATATTTTTGTAGTGTACAGTACAATTGTTTTTGTTAGTTACCCTCCCTATAAACCTATTGTACTTATTTATCAAGTTTGCATTGTTAATATATCCATAATTAGTTGTGACTGTAAAGTGCAGAAGAAAAATCAATTGCTGCAAGCAAAAGTATTATTTTGGAACATTTGTATAGATGTTGTATAGTAATGACCAGCACCAATACTTTAGAACATTGTGTCCATTATTTCCCTTCTGCTCGAAATAAAGCGAAACCAGTTTGATATTAAATATGTTTTTCATCTTGCCATGGTTAAGTGTGCACCTGGGAAAAATAAAACTAATCATGTGCAAGGTGGAAAATATAGATGGGGAAGCAGGAGGAAGATGCTGGTGTTTGTCCCACGCAATCTGAAAGCATGCTCAAAATCAATGAAAATAGAACAAAAATTTACTATCATTCTCTCAAACCTTACGCTGAACTTGCTACTAAAGAAGGTATGCATGATGCATATCAAGTATGTCCTATCCGCAATTGTTTTATCTTCCACAATTGTTTCTTGTGTCACTACTGTTAGAGTTCAAAATGTCCAAAACAAGATAACATTTACTGATGCTGATAAATGACCAGTTCAAAATAAATAGATCAGCAGTTTTCCAGTTTTATCAGTTTCACATGAATGCATCCCTTGTTGTAGGCAGCCAACCCACTACAAGGTGTGTGCCCTCGAGCAATTCTTACTCTGTATTAGTAACAATAACTGGAATTGGCTTCTTTTGCTTTACAATTAGTAGTATTGAAGATTACTTCCTTGCTGTTTCACCACTAAAATTGAGGTGATTTCAAATGAATTTAGAGTTCCAAAGTTTGAGATTCTAGCAGGGAAAAATGATTTGGTAACCAAGATAAACAGTCTGGACTTTACTATTGTTTGGTCTATTGGAATCCGAGACTTGACCATGAACCCATGCTCATATTGGTTTCCTTTGAAAGAACATGATATATCTTGTTTATTATGATTCACTCATGGAAGCATGCTTCGTTTATTTTTTTGCGTCATCTGCCTCACGAGCCGTCCGATCGGTCGTGATCGTGCGGCGCTTGGTTTGTCTCGCGCCACCGTCCTCCTTACTGGCAAAAAGGTCTCACCTAGACGCTCGGTTACATCACACATTTCTCTCGCGAGTAAAAAATCCTACAACTTCCTAGATCTGGCGGCACAGCCTGACGCGACAATCTTCGCGGCTGTAAGCTTCACACATTTCTCTCGCGAGTAAAAAATCCTACAACTTCCTAGATCTGGCGGCACAGCCTGACGCGACAATCTTCGCGGCTGTAAGCTTCCGCAGCGGCGAAGCCGAGGCTGTGACGGGGAGCGGAGACGTGCGCATCCATGTCTTAGAGAATCGACGGGACGCTCCGCCGCACAGGTACTCATCTCACCTCCACATGATTCAACAACATTGACGTGTGTGGCAATGTTGCGTTGCATGCTTCAACGGCCACATCGATGCTTTGATGGCCATGATGACAAGGCGTGCTTCGATGGCATTGATGGACACTGCAATGCTGTGGCATGTGCTTCAACGAACACGACGATGAGACGTGTTACGACAACGACATCGTTGACAACAACCGCGATGCTGTGAGGCATGCTTTCACGGTGATGCTTCGACTGGCCACGACAACAAGGTGTGCTTCGACGACAGTTGATGATGCATGCTTCGATGGCAGGTGCCCGTCCGCTGTTCTGTGAAGACTTGTTTGAAGGCGTATTTTTGTGCTAGAATGGTGGCGGACGTGCTGGACGCTTGCTTGTGCGGGCCGAGTGGAAGAGTGTGTGATGTGAGAGGAAGGGTACGGGGTGTTGCCTGTTGCGTGAGTAGGATGGGAAGATGGAGATAATCAAAGGGTCACGAACGGCTGTATCGGACGACTATACATGCGGTTGATCTTTTTCTAAGATTAACCAGCTGATTTGTACCGAATGATAGAAGAAAATGATTCCAAATCACAACATTTCATTCGTTCATATGGAATTACAACAAGTTCTCACTAATATACATGGATCCTGCTTTCATCGTAGCAACAAAGCATATCCATAACTAGAGATTAGAGCACAAAAATTGTTGAAAGATCAAATGCCTGATTGAAGCTTTGAATAATTAGCTATTGTATAAGGATCTCCTGCATAACTGCACTTTGCCATTAGCTTCAGGCATGCCTTATTTGACCAGTCCAAGGACAGTGAGCGGGAGGGGAAGTCGCCGACCAGCGCGCGCACGTTGCGCAAGAGGCGATGGGGAGCTGGCGGAGACTACGAGTGATGAGTGGTGAGTGGTGGTGGCGACCTCGAGCGGTCGGCACCAACGGCGAGAAGGCAATCATCACGACGCGCACCCATTTGATGTCCGGACGTTCGAACACGTCCGGACGCCTGAGCGAGAAATGTACGTATGAGGGAAAATGAGTTTTGACCTTCAAGACGACCTTAACCATTTGTTTGATTTCTTCATGCATCGTAGCCCGTAGCAACACACGGGCATTCTACTAGTTTTTCAAAGGATTTCAAAAAAATGGAATTTGAAAAGTACACAAAGGTTATTTTAGAAAAGTGTGCTCTTTTTAAAACATTCATGAGTTCGAAAACTATTTGAGAATTAAGAAAAAATTTGGAAAACAATATCTTGAAAAAAATAAATATCAGCAGTTTGCAAAAATGTTCAAAAAATGAAACAATATTCATTAATTTTAGAAAAATACTCATCATTTTCTGTAGACTAAAAAATGTAGAAATAAAAAAGAATAAAACCGAATGAAAAAATGGCAAAAAAGCATGGAACGAAAAAATAGAAAATTGGAGAAAACCTCATAGAAGGTTCCCAAAAGGTGAAAAAATCTGCTTGGGCAAGGTCCACTCAGGGAACTAGCACTCCGAGGGTATGTGTTATGTACCGATTAAGTACTATTTAGCGCCTTATGCCTCAATTAGGAATTGATACGTCCATTTTGCATCATGCTTTTATATGTTATTACACATTATGTCACAATACTTATGCCTATTCTCTCTTATTTTATAAGATTTACATGAAGAGTGGAATGCCGGCAGCTGGAATTCTGGGCTGGAAAAGGAGAAAATATTAGAGACCTATTTTGCACAACTCCAAAAGTCCTGAAACTTCACGGCATCATGTTTCAGAATATATAAAAAATATTGCGCGAAAGAAGTACCAGAGGGGGACCACCCACCGTCCACGAGGGTGGGGGGCGCGCCCTACCCCCCTGGGCGCGCCCCTACCTCGTGGGCCCCCTGGCAGCCCTCTGATGCCCATCTTCTGCTATATGAGGTCTTTCGTGAAGAAAAAAAATCATAAGCAAGCTTTCATGACGAAACTCCGCCGTCACGAGGCGGAACCTTGACGGAACCAATCTAGGGCTCCGGCGGAGCTGTTCTGCCGGGGAAACTTCCCTCCGGGGAGGGGGAAATCATCACCATCGTCATCAGCATCGATCCTCTCATCGGGAGGGGGTCAATCTCCATCAACATCTTCACCAACGCCATCTCATCTCAAACCCTAGTTCATCTCTTGTATCCAATCTTTGTCCCAAAGCTTCATATTGGTACCTATGGGTTGCTATTAGTGTTGATTACTCCTTGTAGTTGATGCTAGTTGGTTTACTTGGTGGAAGATCATATGTTCAGATCCATTATGCATATTAATACCTCTCTGATTATGAACATGAATATTATTTGTGAGTAGTTACGTTTGTTCCTGAGGACATGGGAGAAGTCTTGCTATAAGTAGTCATGTGAATTTGGTATTCGTTCGATATTTTGATGAGATGTATGTTGTCTCTCCTCTAGTGGTGTCATGTGAACGTCGACTACATGACACTTCACCATTGTTTGGGCCTAGAGGAGGGCATTGGGAAGTAATAAGAGATGATGGGTTGCTAGAGTGACAGAAGCTTAAACCCTAGTTTATGCGTTGCTTCGTAAGGGGCTGATTTGGATCCATATGTTTCATGCTATGGTTAGGTTTACCTTAATACTTCTGTTGTAGTTGCGGATGCTTGCAATAGGGGTTAATCATAAGTGGGATGCTTGTCCAAGGAAGGACAGTACCCAAGCTCTGGTCCACCCACATATCAAATTATCAAAGTACTGAACGTGAATCATATGAACGTGATGAAAACTAGCTTGACGATAATTCCCATGTGTCCTCGGGAGCGCTTTCCTTTATATAAGAGTTTGTCCAGGCTTGTCCTTTGCTACAAAAAGGATTGGGCCATCTTGCTGCACCTTATTTACTTTTATCACTTGTTACCTGTTACCAATTACCTTATCACAAAACTATCTGTTACCGATAATTTGAGTGCTTGCGGAAAATACCTTGCTGAAAACCGCTTATCATTTCCTTCTGCTCCTCGTTGGGTTCGACACTCTTACTTATCGAAAAGGCTACGATAGATCCCCTACCCTTGTGGGTCATCAAGACTCTTTTCTGGCACCGTTGCCAGGGAGTGAAGCGCCTTTGGTAGGTGGAATTTGGTAAGGAAAAATTTATATGGTGTGCCGAAATTTACTGTCACTTGTTACTATGGAACATAATCCTTTGAGGGGCTTGTTCGGGGTATCTTCACCCCGACTAGTAGAGTAAAGAGTTGCTCCTTAACCTACTGAACCTACTGAAAATGTTTACTTTGAAATTCCTTCGGGTATGATAGAGAAACTACTAGCTAATCCTTTCACAAGTGATGGAACATTACATCCCGATTTGCACCTAATCTATGTGGATGAAGTTTGTGGATTATTTAAGCCTGGAGGTATACCCGATGATGTTATCAAGAAGAAGGTCTTCCCTTTATCTTTGAAGGGAGAGGCATTGACATGGTTTAGTCTATGTGATGATATGGGATCATGGCACTACAACCGATTGAAATTGGAATTTCATCAGAAGTTTTATCCTATGCATCTTGTTCATCGTGATCGTAATTATATATACAATTTTTGGCCTCGCGAAGGAGAAAGCATCGCTCAAGCTTGGGGGAGGCTTAAGTCAATGTTATATTCATGCCCCAATCATGAGCTCTCAAAAGAAATGATTATTCAAAAAATTTATGCTCGGCTTTCTCTCAGTAATCGCTCCATGCTCGATACTTCTTGTACCGGATCTTTTATGATGAAGACTATTGAATTCAAATGGGATTTATTGGAAATAATTAAACGCAACTCTGAAGATTGGGACCTCGACGAAGGTAAGGAGTCAGGTATAACACCTAAGTTTGATTGTGTTAAATCTTTTATGGATACCGATGCTTTTCGTGAATTTAGCACTAACTATGGACTCAACTCTGAGATAGTAGCTTCTTTCTGTGAATCCTTTGCTACTCATGTTGATCTTCCTAAGGAGAAGTGGTTTAAATATAATCCTCCCATTGAAGTAAAAGTAGTTGCACCTATTAAAGTTGAAGAAAAGACTATCACTTATAATGATCCTGTTGTTCCCACTGCTTATATTGAGAAACCACCTTTCCCTGTTAGAATAAAGGATCATGCTAAAACTTCAGAGTAATACTAGAACACCTACTCCCTCTGAGCAAATTAAAGTTGAACCTAGTGTTGATATGGTTAAAGATCTCTTGGCTGATAATATTGATGGGCATGTTATTTACTTCTGTGATGAAGCTGCTAGAATTGCTAGACCCGATACTAAAATAAACATAGACCCGTTGTAGGCATGCCTGTTATTTCTGTTAAAATAGGAGATCATTGCTATCATGGCTTATGTGATATGGGTGCTAGTGCAAGTGCAATACCTCATTCCTTATACAAAGAAATTATTCATGATATTGCACCTGCTGAGATAGAGGAAATTGATGTTACTATTAAACTTGCCAATAGAGACACTATTTCACCAGTTGGGATTGTTGGAGATGTTGAAGTCTTGTGTGGGAAAGTTAAATATCTTGCTTATTTTCTTATTCTTGGTTCCCCACAAGATAACTTTTGTCCCATTATATTTGGTAGACCCTTCTTGAATACTGTTAATGCTAAGATAGACTGCAATAAGGATATTGTTTCTGTTGGTTTAGGGGATATGTCTGATGAATTTAATTTTGCTAAATTTTGTAGAAAACCCCATGATAAAGAATTGCCTAGTAAAGATGAAATTATTGGTCTTGATTCTATTTTCGTGCCTCCTAGTGATCCTTTAGAACAATATTTGCTAGAGCATGAAAATGATATGTTTATGAATGAAAGAAGGGAAATAGATGAAGTATTCTTTAAACAGGGACCTATTTTGAAACACAACTTACTTGTTGAAATCCTAGGGGATCCTCCTCCACCTAAGGGTGATCCCGTGTTTGAGCTTAAACCTTTACCTCGTACTCTTAAATATGCTTATCTTGATGAGAAAGAGATATATCTTGTTATTATTAGTGCTAACCTTTGAGAGCATGAAGAAAAGAAATTATTGAAAACTCTGAAGAAGCACTGTGCTGCTATTGGATATACTCTTGATGACCTTAAGGGCATTAGTCCCACTCTCTGCCAGCACAAAATAAAATTGGAGAAAGACGCGAAACCGGTTGTTGATCACCAACGATTGTTAAATCCTAAGATGAAAGAAGTGGTAAGAAAAGAAATACTAAAGCTTCTGGAGGCAGGTATAATTTATTCGTTGCTGATAGTCAGTGGGTAAGTCCTGTACATTGTGTCCCTAAAAAGGGAGGTATTATTGTTGTTCCTAATGATAAAGATGAATTGATCCCGCAAAGAATTGTTACAGGTTATAGAATGGTAATTGATTTCCGAAAATTAAATAAAGCTACTAAAAAGGATCATTACCCTTTACCTTTTATTGATCAAATGCTAGAAAGACTATCCAAACAAACACATTTTTGCTTTCTAGATGGTTATTCTGGTTTCTCTCAAATACCTGTGTCAAAAGAGGATCAAGAAAAGACAAATTTCACTTGCCCTTTCGGTATCTTTGCTTATAGACGTATGCCTTTTGGTTTATGCAATGCACCTGCTACTTTTCAAAGATGTATGACCGCTATATTCTCTGACTTTTGTGAAAAGATTGTTGAGGTTTTCATGGATGATTTCTCCGTTTACAGAACTTCTTTTGATGATTGCTTAAGCAACCTTGATCGAGTTTTGCAGAGATGTGAAGAAACTAATCTTGTCTTGAATTGGGAGAAGTGCCAGTTTATGGTTAATGAATGTATTGTCTTGGGGCATAAAATTTCTGAAAGAGGTATTGAAGTTGATAAAGCTAAAGTTGATGCCACTGAAAAGATGCCGTGTCCTAAAGACATCAAAGGTATAAGAAGTTTCCTTGGTCATGCCGGTTTTTATAGGAGGTTCATTAAGGACTTTTCTAAAATTTCCAAGCCTCTGACTAATCTCTTACAAAAAGATGTTCCTTTTGTTTTTGATGATGACTGTGTAGAAGCATTTGAAATACTTAAGAAAGCTTTGATTTCTGCACCTATTATTCAGCCTCCTGATTGGAATTTACCATTTGAAATCATGTGTGATGCTAGTGATTATGCTGTAGGGGCTGTTCTAGGACAAATAGTTGATAAGAAATTAAATGTTATTCGATATGCTAGTAAAACTCTAGACAATGCTCAAAGAAATTATGCTACTACTGAAAAAGAATTTTTAGCAGTTGTGTTTGCTTGTGATAAGTTCAGACCTTATACTGTTGATTCCAAAGTAACTGTTCACACTGATCATGCTGCTATTAAATATCTTATGGAAAAGAAAGATGCTAAACCTAGACTTATTAGATGGGTTCTCTTGCTACAAGAATTTGATTTGCATATTATTGACAGAAAGGGAGCTGAGAACCCCATTGCAGACAACTTGTCTAGGTTAGAGAATGTTCTTGATGACCCACTACCTATTGATGATAGCTTTCCTGATGAACAATTAGCTATCATAAATGCTTCTCATACTGCTCCATGGTATGCTGATTATGCTAATTATATTGTTGCTAAATTTATACCACCTAGTTTCACAAACCAGCAAAAGAAAAAGTTCTTCTATGATTTAAGACATTACTTCTGGGATGACCCACATCTTTATAAAGGAGTAGATGGTGTTATTAGACGTTGTGTACCTGAGCATGAACAGGAACAGATCCTACGCAAGTGTCACTCCGAGGCTTATGGAGGACACCATGCTGGAGACAGAACTGCACATAAGGTATCACAATCCGGTTTTTATTGGCCTACTCTCTTCAAGGATGCCCGTAAGTTTGTCTTGTCTTGTGATGAATGTCAAATAATTGGTAATATTAGTAGATGTCAAGAAATGCCTATGAATTATTCACTTGTTATTGATCCATTTGATGTTTGGGGCTTTGATTATATGGGACCGTTTCCTTCCTCTAATGGGTATACACATATTTTAGTTGCTGTTGATTACGTTACTAAGTGGGTAGAAGCTATTCCAACTAGTAGTGCTGATCATAACACCTCTATTAAGATGCTTAAAGAAGTTATTTTTTTTGAGGTTTGGAGTCCCTAGGTACTTAATGACTGATGGTGGTTCACATTTTATTCATGGTGCTTTTCGTAAAATGCTTGTTAAGTATGATGTTAATCATAGAATTGCATCTCCATATCATCCACAGTCTAGTGGTCAAGTAGAATTAAGTAATAGAGAGCTTAAATTAATTTTGCAAAAGACTGTTAATAGATCTAGAAAGAATTGGTCCAAGAAACTTGATGATGCATTATGGGCTTATAGAACTGAAGGAAATATGCCCTAGAGGCAATAATAAAGTTGTTATTTATATTTCCTTATATCATGATAAATGTTTATTATTCATGCTAGAGTTGTATTAACCAGAAACTTAGTACATGTGTGAATACATAGACAAACAGAGTGTCACTAGTATGCCTCTACTTGACTGGCTCGTTGAATCAAAGATGGTTAAGTTTCCT
This sequence comes from Triticum urartu, assembly GCF_056163025.1. NCBI lineage: Eukaryota > Viridiplantae > Streptophyta > Magnoliopsida > Poales > Poaceae > Triticum > Triticum urartu. The sequence continues at coordinate 208,397,064 of NC_141879.1, read as the reverse complement.
AGCCATAGACATGAGTTGTCATTTGATTAACGGGATCACATCATTAGAGAATGATGTGATTGACTTGATCCATTCCGTTAGATTAGCACGATGATCGTTTAGTTTGTTGCTATTGCTTTCTTCATGACTTATACATGTTCCTATGACTATGAGATTATGCAACTCCTGAATACCGGAGGAACACTTTGTGTGCTACCAAACGTCACAACGTAACTGGGTGATTATAAAGGTGCTCTACAGGTGTCTCCGATGGTACTTGTTGAGTTGGCATAGATCAAGATTAGGATTTGTCACTCCGATTGTCGGAGAGGTATCTCTGGGCCCTCTCGGTAATGCACATCACTATAAGCCTTGCAAGCAATGTGACTAATGAGTTAGTTACGGGATGTTTCATTACGGAACGAGTAAAGAGAGTTGCCCGTAACGAGATTGAACTAGGTATTGAGATACCGACGATCGAATCTTGGGCAAGTAATATGAGCATCCAGGTTCTGCTATTGGTTATTGACCGGAGATGAGTCTCGGTCATGTCTACATAGTTCTCGAACCCGTAGGGTCCGCACGCTTAATGTTCGGTGACGATCGGTATTATGAGTTTATGTGCTTTGATGTACCGAAGGTAGTTCGGAGTCCCGGATGAGATCGGGGACATGACGAGGAGTCTCGAAATGGTTAATACGTAAAGATCGATATATTGGACGACTATATTCAGACATCGGAAAGGTTCCGAGTGATTCGGGTATTTTTCGGAGTACCGGAGAGTTACGGGAATTCGCCGGGGAGTATATGGGCCTTATTGGGCTTTAGGGGAAAGAGAGAGGGGAGGCTGCGCGCCCCCAGGACTAGTCCGAATTGGACTAGGGGGAGGGGCGACGCCCCCTCCTTCCTTCTCTTCTCTTTTCCCTTTCCTTCCCTCCTACTCCTACTACATGGAAGGGGGGCAATCCTACTCCCGATGGGAGTAGGACTCCCCAGGGCGCCCATAGTAGAGGGCCGACCCTCCCCCTCCTCCACTCCTTTATATATGGGGGAGGGGGGCACCCCAGGAGAACACACAAGTTGATCAGTTGATCTTTTAGCCGTGTGCGGTGCCCCCCTCCACCATAATCCACCTCGGTCATATCGTAGCGGTGCTTAGGCGAAGCCCTGCGTCGGTAGCATCATCATCATCATTGTCATCACGCCGTCGTGCTTAAGGAAATCTCCCTCGAAGCTCTGCTAGATCGAAGTTCGTGGGACGTCACCGAGCTAAACATGTGCTGAACTCGGAGGTGCCGTACGTTCGGTACTTGGATCGGTCGGATCGTGAAGACGTACGACTACATCAACCGCGTTCTCATAACGCTTCCGCTTACGGTCTACGAGGGTATGTAGACGATACTCTCCCCTCTCGTTGCTATGCATCACCATGATCTTGCGTGTGCGTAGTAATTTTTTTTGAAATTACTGTGTTGCCCAACTCTGGAATCTGAGCCAGGTTTATGCGTAGATGTCATATGCACGAGTAGAACACAAAGGAGTTGTGGGCGTGGGTATATACATATTGCTTGCCATCACTAGTTGGCTCTTGATTCAGCGGCATTGTTGGATGAAGCGGCCCAGACTGACATTACGCGTACGCTTACGCGAGACTGGTTCTACCGACGTGCTTCGCACACAGGTGGCTAGTGGGTGTATGTTTCTCCAGCTTTAGTTGAATCGGATTCAATGAACAGGGTTCTTTCTGAAGATCAAAAAGCAATCACTATACCGCGTTGTGGTTTTTTGATGCGTAGGTAAGAACGATTCTTGCTCAGCCTGTAGCAGCCATGTAAAACTTGCAACAACAAAGTAGAGGATGTCTAACTTGTTTTTGCAGGGCATGTTGTGATGTGATATGGTGAAGACATGATGCTAAATTTTATTGTATGAGATGATCATGTTTTGTAACACAGTTATCGGCAACTGGCAGGAGCCATATGGTTGTCACTTTATTGTATGAAATGCATTCGCCATGTAATTGCTTTACTTTATCACTAAGCGGTAGCGATAGTCGTGGAGGCAATAGTTGGCGTGACGACAATGATGCTTCGATGGAGATCAAGGTGTCAAGCTGGTGACGATGGTGATCATGACGGTGCTTTGGAGATGGAGATCAAAGGCACAAGATGATGATGGCCATATCATATCACTTATATTGTTTGCATGTGATGTTTATCTTTTATGCATCTTATTTTGCTTAGTTCGATGGTAGCATTATAAGATGATCTCTCACTAAATTTCAAGGTATAAGTGTTCTCCCTGAGTATGCATCGTTGCTACAGTTCGTCGTGCCGAGACACCACGTGACGATCAGGTGTGATAAGCTCTACGTTCACATACAACGGGTGCAAGCCAGTTTTGCACACACAGAATACCCGAGTTAAACTTAACGAGCCTAGCATATGCAGATATGGCCTCGGAACACTGAGACCGAAAGGTTGAGCGTGAATCATATAGTAGATATGATCAACATAGTGATGTTCACCATTGAAAACTACTCCATCTCACATGATGATCGGACATGGTTTAGTTGATGTGGATCATGTGATCACTTAGATGATTAGAGGGATGTCTATCTAATTGGGAGTTCTTAAGTAATTTGATTAATTGAACTTTACTTTATCATGAACTTAGTAGTTGATAGTATTTTGCATGTCTATGTTATTGTAGATAGATGGCTCGTGCTGTTGTTCCATTGAATTTTAATTCGTTTCTTGAGAAAGCAAAGTTGAAAGATGATGGTAGCAATTACACGGACTGGGTCCGTAACTTGAGGATTATCCTCATTGCTGCACAGAAGAATTACATCCTGGAAGCACCGCTAGGTGGCAAACCCGCTGTAGGAGCAACACTAGATGTTATGAACATCTGGCAGAGCAATGCTGATGACTACTCGATAGTTCAGTGTGCCATTCTTTACGGCTTAGAACCGGGACTTCAACGACGTTTTGAACATCATGGAGCATATGAGATGTTCCAAGAGTTGAAGTTAATATTTCAATCAAATGCCCGGATTGAGAGATATGAAGTCTCCAATAAGTTCTACAGCTGCAAGATGGAGGAGAATAGTTCTGTCAGTGAACATATACTCAAAATGTCTGGGTATAATAATCACTTGACTCATCTGGGAGTTAATGTTCCGGATGTTAGTGTCATTGACAGAATTCTTCAATCACTGCCACCAAGCTACAAGAGCTTTGTGATGAACTATAATATGCAAGGGATTGATAAGACTATTCCCGAGCTCTTCACAATGCTAAAAGCTGCGGAGGTAGAAATCAAGAAGGAGCATCAAGTGTTGATGGTTAACAAGACCACCAGTTTCAAGAAAAAGGGTTCAGGGAAGAAGGGGAACTTCAAGAAGAACGACAAGCAAGTTGCTTCTCAAGTGAAGAAGCCCAAGTCTAGACCTAAGCCTAAGACTGAGTGCTTCTACTGCAAAGGGACTGGTCACTGGAAGCGGAACTGCCCCAAGTATTTGGGGGATAAGAAAGATGGCAAGGTGAACAAAGGTATATGTGATATACATGTTATTGATGTGTACCTTACTAATGCTCGCAGTAGCACCTGGGTATTTGATACTGGTTCTGTTGCTAATATTTGCAACTCGAAACAGGGGCTACAGATTAAGCGAAGATTGGCTAAGGACGAGGTGACGATGCACGTAGGAAATGGTTCCAAAGTCGATGTGATCACAGTCGGCACACTACCTCTACATCTACCTTCGTGATTAATTTTAGACCTAAATAATTGTTATTTGGTGCCAGCGTTGAGCATGAACATTATATCTGGATCTTGTTTAATGCGAGACGGTTATTCATTTAAATCTGAGAATAATGGTTGTTCTATTTATATGAGTAATATCTTTTATGGTCATGCACCCTTGAAGAGTGGTATATTTTTGATGAATCTCGATAGTAGTGATACACATATTCATAATATTGAAGCTAAAAGATGCAGAGTTGATAATGATAGTGCAACTTATTTGTGGCACTGCCATTTAGGTCATATTGGTGTAAAGCGCATGAAGAAACTCCATTCCGATGGACTTTTGGAATCACTTGATTATGAATCACTTGGTACCTGCGAACCATGCCTCATGGGCAAGATGACTAAAACGCCGTTCTCCGGAACTATGGAGCCAGCAACAGATTTATTGGAAATCATACATACTGATGTATGTAGTCCGATGAATGTTGAGGCTCGCGGCGGGTATCATTATTTTCTCACCTTCACAGATGATTTGAGCAGATATGGGTATATCTACTTGATGAAACATAAGTCTAAAACATTTGAAAAGTTCAAAGAATTTCAGAGTGAAGTGGAAAATCATCGTAACAAGAAAATAAAGTTTCTACGATCTGATCATGGAGGAGAATATTTGAGTTACGAGTTTGGTCTTCATTGAAACAATGCGGAATAGTTTCGCAACTCACGCCACCCGGAACACCACAGCATAATGGTGTGTCCGAACATCGTAATCGTACTTTACTAGATATGGTGCGATCTATGATTTACCGCTATCGTTTTGGGGTTATGCTTTAGAGACGGTTGCATTCACGTTAAATAGGGCACCATCTAAATCCGTTGAGTAGATGCCTTATGAACTATGGTTTGGCAAGAAACCAAAGTTGTCGTTTCTTAAAGTTGGGGCTGCGATGCTTATGTGAAAAAGCTTCAACCTGATAAGCTCGAACCCAAATCGGAGAAATGTGTCTTCATAGGATACCCAAAGGATACTGTTGGGTACCCCTTCTATCATAGATCCGAAGGCAAGATATTCGTTGCTAAGAATGGATCCTTTCTAGAGAAGGAGTTTCTCTGGGAAGAAGTGAGTGGGAGGAAAGTAGAACTTGATGAGGTAACTGTACCTACTCCCTTATTGGAAAGTAGTTCATCACAGAAATCTGTTCCTGTGACTCCTACACCAAATGGCGAGGAAGTTAATGATAACAATCATATGGCTTCAGATCAAGTTACTACTGAACCTCGTAGGTCAAGCAGAGTAAGATTCGCACCAGAGTGGTACGGTAATCCTATTCCAGAGGTCATGTTACTTGACCATGACGAACCTACGAACTATGAGGAAGCGATGATGAGCCCAGATTCCGCAAAATGGCTTGAGGCCATGAAATCTGAGATGGGATCCATGTATGAGAACAGAGTATGGACTTTGGTTGACTTACCCGATGATCGGCAAGCCATCGAGAATAAATGGATCTTCAAGAAGAAGACTGACGCTGGCGGTAATGTTACTGTCTACAAAGCTTGACTTGTTGCGAAAGGTTTTCGACAAGTTCAAGGAGTTGACTACGATGAGACCTTCTCACCCGTAGTGATGCTTAAGTCCGTCCGAATCATGTTAGCAATTGCCGCATTTTATGATTATGAAATTTGGCAAATGGATGTAAAGACTGCATTCCTAAATGGATTTCTAGAAGAAGAGTTGTATATGATGCAACCTGAAGGTTTTATCAATCCAAAGGGTGCTAACAAAGTGTGAAAGCTCCAGCGATCCATCTATGGACTGGTGCAAGCATCTCGGAGTTGGAATAAACATTTTGATAGTGTGATCAAAGCATATGGTTTTATATAGACTTTTGGAGAAGCATGTATTTACAAGAAAGTGAGTGGGAGCTCTGTAGCATTTCTAATATTATATGTGGATGACATATTGTTGATTGGAAATTATATAGAATTTCTAGATAGCATAAAAGGATACTTGAATAAAAGTTTTTCAATGAAAGACCTCAGTGAAGCTGCTTATATATTGGGAATCAAGATCTATAGAGATAGATCAAAACGCTTAATTGGACTTTCACAAAGCACATACCTTGATAAAGTTTTGAAGAAGTTCAAAATGGATCAAGCAAAGAAAGGGTTCTTGCCTGTGTTACAAGGTGTGAAGTTGAGTCAGACTCAATGCCCAACCACTGCAGAAGATAGAGAGAAAATGAAAGGTATTCCCTATGCTTCAGCCATAGGCTCTATCATGTATGCAATGTTGTGTACCAGACCTGATGTGTGCCTTGCTATTAGTTTAGTAGGGAGGTACCAAAGTAATCCATGAGTGGATCACTGGACAACGGTCAAGAACATCCTGAAATACCTGAAAAGGACTAAGGATATGTTTCTCGTATATGGAGGTGACAAAGTGCTCATCGTAAACGGTTACGTCGATACAAGCTTTGACACTGATCTAGATGACTCTAAGTCACAAACCGGATACATATTTTTATTGAACGGTGGAGCTGTCAGTTGGTGCAGTTCTAAGCAAAGCGTTGTGGCGGGATGTACGTGTGAAGCGGAGTACATAGCTGCTTCGGAAGCAGCAAATGAAGGAGTCTGGATGAAGGAGTTCATATCCGATCTAGGTGTCATAACTAGTGCATCGGGTCCAATGAAAATCTTTTGTGACAATACTAGTGCAATTGCCTTGGCAAAGGAATCCAGATTTCACAAAAGGACCAAGCACATCAAGTGACGGTTCAATTCCATCCGCGATCAAGTCAAGGAGGGAGACATAGAGATTTGCAAGGAACATATGGATCTGAATGTTGCAGATCCGTTGACTAAGCCTCTCTCATGAGCAAAACATCATCAACACCAAGACTCCATGGGTGTTAGAATCATTACTATGTAATCTAGATTAGTGACTATAGTGCAAGTGGGAGACTGAAGGAAATATGCCCTAGAGGCGATAATAAAGTTGTTATTTATATTTCCTTATATCATTATAAATGTTTATTATTCATGCTAGAATTGTATTAACCGGAAACTTAGTACATGTGTGAATACATAGACAAACAGAGTGTCACTAGTATGCCTCTACTTGACTGGCTCGTTGAATCAAAGATGGTTAAGTTTCCTAGCCATAGACATGAGTTGTCATTTGATTAACGGGATCACATCATTAGAGAATGATGTGATTGACTTGATCCATTCCGTTAGATTAGCACGATGATCGTTTAGTTTGTTGCTATTGCTTTCTTCATGACTTATACATGTTCCTATGACTATGAGATTATGCAACTCCTGAATACCGGAGGAACACTTTGTGTGCTACCAAACGTCACAACGTAACTGGGTGATTATAAAGGTGCTCTACAGGTGTCTCCGATGGTACTTGTTGAGTTGGCATAGATCAAGATTAGGATTTGTCACTCCGATTGTCGGAGAGGTATCTCTGGGCCCTCTCGGTAGTGCACATCACTATAAGCCTTGCAAGCAATGTGACTAATGAGTTAGTTACGGGATGTTGCATTACGAAACGAGTAAAGAGACTTGCCGGTAACGAGATTGAACTAGGTATTGAGATACCGACGATCGAATCTCGGGCAAGTAACATACCGATGACAAAGGGAATAACGTATGTTGTTATGCGGTTTGACCGGTAAAGATCTTCGTAGAATACGTAGGAGCCAATATGAGCATCCAGGTTCCGCTATTGGTTATTGACCGGAGACGAGGCTCGGCCATGTTTACATAGTTCTCGAACCCGTAGGGTCCGCATGCTTAACATTCAGTGACGATCGGTATTATGAGTTTATGTGTTTTGATGTACCGAAGGTAGTTCATAGTCCCGCATGAGACCGGGGACATGACGAGAGTCTCGAAATGGTCGAGACGTAAAGATCGATATATTGGAGGACTAGGTATTGAGATACCGACTAGATACCGACTAGTTGCCCGTAACGAGATTGAACTAGGTATTGAGATACCGACGATCGAATCTTGGGCAAGTAACATACCGGTGACAAAGGGAATAAAGTATTGTTATGCGGTTTGACCGATAAAGATCTTCGTAGAATATGTAGGAGCCAATATGAGCATCCAGGTTCTGCTATTGGTTATTGACCGGAGACGAGTCTCGGTCATGTCTACATAGTTCTCGAACCCGTAGGGTCCGCACGCTTAATGTTCGGTGACGATCGGTATTATGAGTTTATGTGCTTTGATGTACCGAAGGTAGTTCGGAGTCCCGGATGAGATCGGGGACATGACGAGGAGTCTCGAAATGGTTAATACGTAAAGATCGATATATTGGACGACTATATTCAGACATCGGAAAGGTTCCGAGTGATTCGGGTATTTTTCGGAGCACCGGAGAGTTACGGGAATTCGCCGGGGAGTATATGGGCCTTATTGGGCTTTAGGTGAAAGAGAAAGGGGAGGCTGTGCGCCCCCCAGGGACTAGTATGAATTGGACTAGGGGGAGGGGCGGCGCCCCCTCCTCCCTTCTCTTCTCTTTTCCCTTTCCTTCCCTCCTACTCCTACTACATGGAAGGGGGGAATCCTACTCCCGGTGGGAGTAGGACTCCCCAGGGCGCGCCATAGTAGAGGGCCGACCCTCCCCCTCCTCTACTCCTTTATATACGGGGGAGGGGGCACCCCAGGAGAACACACAAGTTGATTAGTTGACCTTTTAGCCGTGTGCGGTGCCCCCCTCCACCATAATCCACCTCGGTCATATCGTAGCGGTGCTTAGGTGAAGCCCTGCGTCGGTAGCATCATCATCACCGTCATCATGCCGTCGTGCTGATGTAACTCTCCCTCGAAGCTCTGCTGGATTGGAGTTCGTGGGACGTCACCGAGCTGAACGTGTGCTGAACCCGGAGGTGCCATACGTTCGGTACTTGGATCGGTCGGATCGTGAAGACGTACGACTACATCAACCGCATTCTCATAATGCTTCCGCTTACGGTCTATGAGGGTACGTAGATGATACTCTCCCCTCTCGTTGCTATGCATCACCATGATCTTGTGTGTGCGTAGGATTTTTTTTTAAATTACTGCCTTCCCCAACAAGAACTGCATACAAAAATCCTATGGGTATGTCTCCGTATAAATTGTTTTATGGAAAGGCATGTCACTTACCTCTTGAACTAGAACATAAGGCATATTGGGCCATTAAAGAGCTCAATTATGATTTCAAACTTGCCGGTGAGAAGAGGCTTTTTGACATTAGCTCACTTGATGAATGGAGAACCCAAGCTTATGAAAATGCCAAACTGTTTGAAGAAAAAGTCAAAAGATGGCATGACAAAAGGATACAAAAACGTGAGTTTAATGTAGGTGATTATGTATTATTATACAACTCTCATTTAAGATTTTTTGCAGGCAAACTCCTCTCTAAATGGGAAGGCCCTTACGTCATCAAGGAGGTCTATCATTCCGGTGCCATAAAAATCAACAACTTGGAAGGCACAAATCCGAGGGTGGTGAACGGTCAAAGAATCAAACATTATATCTCAAGTAATCCCATAAATGTTGAAGCTAATGTTATTGAAATCGTAATCCCGTAGGAATAAATAAGGGACACTTTCCAGAACGTTTCAGACTCCGAAAAAGAATAGGTACATGGTACGGTAAGTAAACCGACTCCAAAACAGTTCTAATGGCAATTTTTCTCTGTTTTGGAATATTTAAGAAAATAGGAAAATAAGAAGTAGTCCGGTAAGGACACGAGGCTTCCATGAGGGTGGAGGGCGCACCCTACCCCCTGGGCGCGCTCCCTGCCTCGTGGGCACCTCGTGTGCTCTCCGAACTCCTCTTTCTTGCACGATACTTCTTTTGGTCGGTAAAAATTCATTATATAATCTCCCAAACGTTTTGACCACCGTATCACGCAAATATCTTCTGTCTTTGCTTCGAGCTGTTTTCTGACAGATCTAGATCGCCATGGCTTCTTCAAGTGCCCTCAAGGACAAGTTCTTCGAGAAGTTCATCAATCCCTACCTCGCGGAGGTGCTGCAACACCCTTAAACTATTGAGATGCGTGAGGGGTTGCTGCACATCCAAGATGTTGAGGGACCGAGGAGGACCGGAGGCGTGGAGACAAGGCTCGAGGAAATGTACCAACAAGTTTTCAAGTGCCAGGAGATGGTGGAACATGGACTCGACTCCAATCATATAATGATCATGGAGTTCACCAACAACCACAAGCTGGATGACAAGAACATTGGGGAGGCCATCTTCAAGCTTCATGAGAAAATCGAGCGCCTCCAAGCCCAGATCTATGACCTGCAAAACCAAAACTGTGAGTATGAATATAGATTCAAGAGGATGAGTTTGGCTGGAGATTTGAGGATCCTGGAGACTCGATCATTCTTCTATGATGGTGAGCCTATGCCTTGGAAGATGGACGACAAGCCCACATCATCATCAACTCCATCATCACCACCTCCGAGGAAGGAGACATAAACAGATGGGTATGGGCACTCCCCTTGGCAACTGCCAAGCTTAGGGGAGTGCCCCGGTATCGTATCACCATCACTTTTATCTTTACCGTTTTTCCTAGTTTGATCCTTTTGGTAATATCTTGATCTAGTAGAATAAAGTTTTAGTATGATCTAGTTTTGAGTTTTGCTTTATGATCCTTCTATGTCATCAAGTCCATGAGCTATATATAATAAAGATTAGTGTTGAGTCAAGGGCTTGATTATCTTGCTATGATCTTGAGGGAATAAAATAAAAGAAAAAGAATAAAAAGAAATATAGGGATCAAGTGGATCTTATGGAGAGTAATGACTTCCCATATAAAGAGTATGATGAATAAGAGTTGTTGAGAGTTGACAAACATAGTTTTGGTCATCGTTGCAATTAATAGGAAGTAATAAAGAAAGAGAGGTTTTCACATATAAATATACTATCTTGGACATCTTTTATGATTGTGAGGACTCATTAAAATATGACATGCTAAAGAGTTGAGGTTGGACAAGGAAGACAACGTAATGGGTTATGTTTTCTTACATCTGAGATAAATTATATTGTCATGGATCATCCAACATGTTGAGCTTGCCTTTCCCTCTCATGCTAGCCAAATTCTTTGCACCGAGTAGAGATACTAATTGCGCTTCCAATTATCCTTAAACCCAATTTTGCCATGAGAGTCCACCATATCTACCTATGGATTGAGTAAGATCCTTCAAGTAAGTTGACATCGTTGCAAGCAATAAAAATTGCTTTCTCAATATGTTTGATTTATTCGTGCAAAGAAAATAAGCTTTATACGATCTTGTGATGTGGAAGAAATAAAAGCGACAGACTGCATAATAAAGGTCCATATCACAAGTGGCAATATAAAGTGACGTTCTTTTGCATTAAGACTTCATGCATCCAACAAAGCACATGACAACCTATGCTTCCCTCTGTGAAGGGCCTATCTTTTATTCTTGTCCTATACTTCATGCAAGAGTCACGGTGATCTTCACATTTCCTTTTTACATTTTATCCTTTGGCAAGCACAATGTGTTGGAAAGATCCAGATATATACAGCTAATTGGATGTGAGTTTTCATGAACTATTATTGTTGACATTACCCTTGAGGTAAAAGGTTGGGAGGCAAAACTATAAGCCCCTATCTTTCTCTGTGTCCGACTAAAACTTCATAACCATAAATATCGCGTGAGTGTTAGCAATTGTGAAAGACTAAATGATGGTTGAGTATGTGGACTTGCTGAAAAGCTCTTATTGACTCTTTCTGATGTTATGATAAATTGCAATTGCCTCAATGACTGAGATTAGAGTTTGTTGGTTCTCAGTAAAGTTTCTGATCCATACTTGAAATTGTGAATGAATTGTTACGCTAGCATAAGAGATCATATGACAATATATGTATATGTTACTATTCTAAGAATGATCATGATGCCCTCATGCCCGTATTTTATTTTTTCGACACCTCTATCTCTAAACATGTGGACATATTTTTCGATTTCGGCTTTCGCTTGAGGACAAGCGAGGTCTAAGCTTGGGGGAGTTGATACGTCCATTTTGCATCATGCTTTTATATCGATATTTATTGCATTATGGGTTGTTATTACACATTATGTCACAATACTTATGCCTATTCTCTCTTATTTTACAAGGTTTACATGAAGAGGGGGAATGCCAGCAGCTGGAATTCTGGGCTGGAAAAGAAGAAAATATTAGAGACCTATTCTTCACAACTCCCAAAGTCTTGAAACTTCACGGGAGCACGTTCCAGAATATATAAAAAATATTGGGCAAAAGAAGTACCAGAGGGGGTCCACCCACCGTCCACGAGGGTGGGGGCGCGCCCTACCCCCTGGGCGTGCCCCCTGCCTCGTGGCCCCCTGGCATCCCTCTGATGCCCATCTTCTGCTATATGAGGTCTTTCGTGGAGAAAAAACTCATAAGCAAGCTTTTGGGACGAAACTCCGCCGCCACGAGGCGAAACCTTGGCGGAACCAATCTAGGGCTCCGGCGGAGCTGTTCTGCCGGGGAAACTTCCCTCCGGGGAGGGGAAAATCATCACCATCGTCATCACCATCGATCCTCTCACCGGGAGGGGGTAAATCTCCATCAACATCTTCACCAGCACCATCTCATCTCAAACCCTAGTTCATCTCTTGTATCCAATCTTTGTCCCAAAGCCTCATATTGGTACCTGTGGGTTGCTAGTAGTGTTGATTACTCCTTGTAGTTGATACTAGTTGGTTTACTTGGTGGAAGATCATATGTTCAGATCCATTATGCATATTAATACCTCTCTGATTATGAACATGAATATTATTTGTGAGTAGTTACGTTTTTTCCTGAGGACATGGGAGAAGTCTTGCTATAAGTAGCCGTGTGAATTTGGTATTCGTTCGATATTCTGATGAGATGTATGTTGTCTCTCCTCTAGTGGTGTCATGTGAACGTCGACTACATGACACTTCACCGTTGTTTGTGCCTAGAGGAGGGCATTGGGAAGTAATAAGTAGATGATGGGTTGCTAGAGTGACAGAAGCTTAAATCCTAGTTTATGCGTTGCTTCGTAAGGGGCTGATTTGGATCCATATGTTTCATGCTATGGTTAGGTTTACCTTAATACTTCTGTTGTAGTTGCGGATGCTTGCAATAGGGGTTAATCATAAGTGGGATGCTTGTCCAAGGAAGGACAATACCCAAGCACCGGTCCACCCACATATCAAATTATCAAAGTACCGAACGCGAATCATATGAACGTGATGAAAACTAGCTTGACGATAATTCCCATGTGTCCTCGGGAGCACTTTCCTTTATATAAGAGTTTTTCCAGGCTTGTCCTTTGCTACAAAAAGTATTGGGCCATCTTACTGCACCTTATTTACTTTTATCACTTGTTACCTGTTACCACTTACCTTATCACAAAACTATCTGTTACCGATAATTTCAGTGCTTGCAGAAAATACCTTGCTGAAAACCGCTTATCATTTCCTTCCGCTCCTCGTTAGGTTCGACACTCTTATTGAAAAGGCTACGATAGATCCCCTACACTTGTGGGGCATCAGGAATCTTTGCATAATATGGCGCTACTAGGGATCAAAGAGTTTAATGTTAGATGGGCTAGAGGCCCATATACCAAATGATTTCTGGTAGATCACACAAGCTGATGTGGAGTTTCATAACATGGGGATGTTTAATGCCATCCTGAAAATGAAGAAGAGTGGAGATAAACATATAAGACATCCTTTTCGACCTCCTATTAGAGCATGAGAAGAGGAGTGATACATATGGGCTCCGCCTTTGTTATCTGCGTCACTCACGCTCATCGGGTTTTGTGAACGACTAGAGTTGAGCTCAAACCTATATCATGTGTCCTGTTTAGTTTTTGCTGGTTCGAAACAGATAATGAATGGGAAATTAGTCATTAACAGACGCGTTACGAGTAGTCGTATATGATCCTTTGGACACCGAATCAATCGTGGACCTAACCCCACATCTTCCTACCTGGGCACCTATATCTTGAAAGCCTTGGCGCCCCTAGCAGTCACCTGATCAGATCGCATCTATTATGTCTCCTTAGTCCTCACGCACTAAATCACCATCTTTCTTCTTGATGCTGCTTCCAGCGACTCCGTTCCGATGACCGCATGCATGACTGCTAGGGAGAACAGGTCCAGGGAACCCCGTCCTTTGTGATCTTGCACCGACATATGGGTTATATGAATTTTGCTCGATGCTGTTCGACTACTTCATCGACCTCCCCAACGATGCCATGATGAAAGTGTCACTGCCAATAGGAAGGTTGCTGAAGCCACGGTCATCACTGTGGCCACAGCCATGACCTTCCGGCTAGAGGGTACGATATGTTAATCCCACTTTTACTAGTTTGCTGCACACATTGTTGCACCCATCTATTTTGAATATTTTATGATAGAGAGATATGATTTTTTAAATACATGGTGATTAGATAAACTATGAAAAGTGCTAAAATAGAATGAAATAAGTTGTTTCATGAATGTTTACCCTTTTTATTTTGATATGAAAGATACTCTTGTCAGCAGTAAGTAATAACCTAAAACATAATAATATTTGTACTAAGCTAGGACAGAGCAATGACTAACTTTCACTTGGTGAAAAGTAGCAATAACTTTACCACCTCTCTTGTATGAAAATTCCTGAAAGAAGAATAACCATTCTCAGTGACCACTGGATCTTACAACTATTCCACACACTCCACTGTTTTACTTACTACTTTTTGCCCTATGTCACTCTACTTACATTAGTAGCTGGTTGATTATTTTGCATCACTATGCATGTTAGTTTTCTTATCCAACATTTGCTCCAAATTATCGGATATACATTTACTCTTACATAAATATAGAATAAATCCAATACTTATAAAGAAATTTTGCTCTATAGCTCTTGTAAGTACGTATTGGCATGTTGAAAGTGCAACTAATCCCCGGGTGGTTTCGGTAATTCATAATAACATATAGCTCATTGAACTAATATCCATTCAAGATAAATATTTCAGGATGTTCAACGACTGGCATGGCATGGACTAGAGATGTGGAACCCTCAAAATGCTAAGGACAAAGATTGAAAAAAGCTCAAGACTCTTCATTTCTATTTTAGTGATCCAAGATTACATTTCCATAGGAAAGCCAATACTATTAAAAGGGGATGAGATGTTGCTTAATGGTCTACTTGCTCAAGTGCTTAGTGATATTGCTCCAAAACCCTCAGTCACTTTCTCCATCCAAATATGTCCAAACCCTAATCCCAAACTCGGCCCCACCGTTTCCTTCTATCCGGAGCCACCGAGTTCATTTGACATAGCCACTGCCAGAAACCCTAACGATTCGGTCACACCGATACGGATCTCGGTCTTACCGAGATGGCCTTGCCAGCGCTCTATGATCTGTTGCATTCACATCGGTCCCACCGAGTTCTTGCAATTGGTCTCATCGAGTTGGCTTGACAAATTCTCTATTGCTTCACTTCGGTCTCACCGAGTTGATGCGATCGGCGCCACCGAGATGAAGTTCGCCCTAAGCCCTAGCACATCGGTTACACTGAGTTGTTCTAGTCATTCCCACCAAGATTCCTAATGTTCATATTTTTGAATAGATCAGTGCCTCCGAGTTTCCTAATCGGTGCCATCGAGATGAGTCAAAAGTGTGTAACAGTTGGATTTTGTGTGGAGGCTATATATACCCCTCCACCCCTTCTTCCTTATTGAGGAGAGCGATCAGAATGTGCCTACACTTCCACCATTCATTTTCTAAGAAAGAACCACCTACTCATGTGTTGGGATCAAGAGATTCCATTCCAACCATTTGAACCTTGATTTCTAACCTTCCCCGAGTTGCTTTCCACCCAAATCATTCTTCCACCATAGCCAAATATGTGTGAGAGAGAGTTGAGTGTTTGGGAGACTATCATTTGAAGCACAAGAGCAAGGAGTTCATCATCAACACACTGTCTATTACCTTTTGGAGAGTGGTGTCTCCTAGATTGGTTAGGTGTCGCTTGGGAGCCTCCGTCGAGATGTGAAGTTGAACCAAGAAGTTTGTAAGGGCACAAGGAGATCGCCTATTTCGTGAAGATCTACCGAAGCAAGGCAAGTCCTTCATGGGTGATGGCCATACTGGGATAGAAAAGGTTGCTTCTTCGTGGAGCCTTCGTGGGTGGAGCCCTCTGTGGACTCGCGCAACCGTTACCCTTCGTGGCTTGAAGTCTCTATCAACGTGGACGTATTACACGTCTCCAACGTATCTATAAATTGTGATTGTTCCATGCTATTATATTATCATTCTTGGATGTTTTATAATCATTTTATATCATTTTTTGGTATTAACCTATTGACATAGTGCCAAGTGCCAGTTGCTGTTTTTTCACGTGTTTTACATCGCAGGTAATCAATATCAAACGGAGTCCAAACACAGCGAAACTTTTTGTGGATTTGTTTTGGACCAGAAGACATCCAGTGGGCCAAAGAAGCACCTGGGGGCTGCTCCGAGGGGAGCACAACCCACCAGGGCGCGCCTAGAGGCCCAGGTGCGCCCTGGTGGGTTGTGCCCACCTCGGGTGCCCCCCGGACCGCCTCTTTACTCTATAAATACCCCAATATTCCAGAAACCCTAGGGGAGTCGACGAAAATCAATTCCAGCCGCCACAGAGTCCAGAACCACCGGATCCAATCTAGACACCATCACAGAGGGGTTCACCACTTCCATTGGTGCCTCTCCGATGATACGTGAGTAGTTCTTTGTAGACCTTCAGGTCCGTAGTTAGTAGCTAGATGGCTTCTTCTCTCTCGTTTGATTCTCAATACAATGGTCTCTTGGAGATCCATATGATGTAACTCTTTTTGCGGTGTGTTTGTTGGGATCCGATGAACTTTGAGTTTATGATTAGATCTATCTCTTTTTATCCATGAAAGTTATTTGAGTTTCTTTGGTCTCTTATATGCATGATTGCTTATAGCCTCATATTTCTTCTCCGATATTTGGGTTTTGTTTGGCCAACTTGATCTATTTATCTTGCAATGGGAAGAGGTGCTTCGTAGTGGGTTCGATCTTACGGTGCTTGATCCCAGTGACAGAAGGGGAACCGACACGTATGCATCGTTGCTACTAAGGGTGCAAAGATGGGGTCTATTTCTACATAAATAGATCTTGTCTACATCATGTCATCATTCTTATTGCATTACTCCATTTCTCCATGAACTTAATACACTAGAGGCATGCTGGATAGCAGCCGATGTGTGGAGTAATAGTAGTAGATGCAGGCAGGAGTCGGTCTACTCATCTTGGACGTGATGCCTATGTAATGATCATTGCCTGGATATCGTCATGATTATTTGAATTTCTATCAATTGCCCAACAGTAATTTGTTTACCCACCATTTGCTATTTTTCTCAAGAGAAGCCACTAGTGAAATCTACGGTCTCTTTCTCATATTATTTGCCTTTGCAATCTATTTTCCTTTGCTTTTATTTTTAGATCTATGAAACCAAAAATACAAAAATACCCTACTGCACTTTATTTTATTTGGCGTTCGATCTATCAATATTTACTACTCTCTCACGTCTGTTTGCCAATTTCTGGAGCCGCTACCAGAAAGGGATTGACAACCCCTTTTACATGTCGGGTCGCGAGTATTTGTTATTTGTGTGCAGGTGCTGTTTACGTAGTGTTGCTTGGTTCTCCTACTGGTTCGATAACCTTGGTTTCATATCTGAGGGAAATACTTGCCGTCGATGTGCTGCATCATCCCTTCCTCTTTGGGGAAATACCGACGTAGCTTCAAGCCGCATCAACGTATGATAGCACTACCTATCGGAACCAGACCAAAAATCTTCATGTCTCCATTGCGTCTGCTTTCTCCAAACCCTTCCCTTTGCCTTCATATGCAATGTTTCACATTCCGCTGCTATACTCTTAGAATTGCATGTGTATGTTGGTTGCTTGACTTATGCTAATTGCTAAAATCCGCCAACAACTAAAATTGGGAAAATGATAGATTTTTATTTGGTCAAGTAGTCTAATCATCCCCTCTAGATATACTTTCGATCCTACAAGTGGTATCAGAGCTTTGGTCTCCACTAGCCTCAATTTCCATAGCTTTGGTGATCATAGCCTTGGTTTTACAACCTAGGAGAGTATGGCGTCTAGCGAGGGTAACTATCACCATAGAGGTCCTTATTTTGATGGTACACAATTTGCTAGTTGGAATCATAAGATGAAAATGCATATTCTTGGTCAAAACCCCGCTGTTTGGGCTGTTGTGCGTGTTGGCTTGCATGGTGAATTCTTTGAAGATGATAGAGAACCGGATCATGAAGCAACCATGGAAGAATTGAAGATGTTGCAATACAATGCTTACGCTTGCGATATTCTCTTCAATGGATTGTGCCCCGAAGAATTCAACAAAATCAGCCATCTTGAGAATGCAAAGAAATTTGGGATACTGTGGTTGATATGCACGAAGTTATAGTGTCCGTCATGGAATCCAAGTTGGATGTGCTTCAAAGTCAACTTGATAGGTTCAAGATGAAGGATGGTGAAGGAGTCGCTGAAATGTACTCTAAGTTTGCTCTCATCACAAATGAGATTGCCGGCATAGGAAGTGAAGAGATGACCGACAAATTCATCATCAAGAAGATCCTTAGAGCGTAGATGTGTGCACATTGATCCAAATGATGACCAACTACAAAGATCTCAAGCCCATAGAAGTCATTGGTAGAATTGTTGCTCATGGGATGTCTCTCAAAGATAAGGAAGAGCTTCACAATAAGTCAAGGGGTGCTTACAAAGCTTCAAGTGATGCTCCTACAATATCAAGCGAAAAGCAACTGTCCAATTAAGAATTGAGCTTATTGGTGAAGAACCTCAACAAATTCTACACGATTAGAAGCAAAGAGAGAAGCTCCAAGTCAAGGTCCTACAATGACAAAAGATATTCTAGTCATGATCATAATTTCTACAATTTTGGAAGACCCGGACACTACTCAAATGAGTGTACGACTCCCTAGAAAAAAGAGAAGACTCGCTGAGAAGGAGGAGTAGAAGATATGAATCACCTCCAAGAGAGACAAGGAGTAGAGATGATCGTTATGAACGAAGACCCTCTCGTAGAAGCAATAATTCAGAAAGGAAGGACAAGTCATCAAAGAGGTACACAAGACGAAGACATCAAGATCACGTTGTTTCCGGTTTCGACTCTAACAACTACTCCGAGAGAAGCTATCACTCCAACTCCGACTACACTCAAGATGAAGGTGTTGCCTGTCTTGCACTAGTGTTATCCAACTCCTATGACATATTTGATTCACCAAATAAAGAATTGGAAGATGCTTCATGGCTAAAGGCCCTAAGGTATCACACCCCTAGTATCTTGATTTTGATAGTGATGAAGATGATTTTCTAGGTGATAATGATTTACTTGTTGACAAAACTAGTGATAAAAACTATAATCAACTTGCTAGTAATCATGCTAATCTAGATGAAATGAATGACAATGATAAGAAGGAGATTGGGCGTCTAACTAAAGAATATAACATTCTTAAGTTAGCTCATGAACAACTCAAGAGGATCATAGAGAGCTCCTAAGGACTCATGAGAAGCTACGCTTCAAGAAGCTAAATTTAGAGCAAGAGCATGAGTTTCTAAAAGCTATCAATGACGGTCTTCGAAATAAGAGTTCTTCTTACATTGCCAAACATCTCCTCTTGTCTACTTATATGCCACAAGTAAAATTTAGCAACAAGAGAAGGAAATATTCTTCTTCTAGTAGTAACAATAACCATGCTAAATCCAATGTTGTTGCTTCTAGTAATTCTCTTGATTCCACTAATGATTCTCTTAGCCAAGTTACAGTTGAGCAAGAAAATAGCTTATTGAAGGGAATTATAGAGAAAGGTGTTTACAAGAGCCTTGCTGGGAGTAAGCAATTTGAGGAAATTGTACACAAGCAATGAAGCCACCGGAAGAATCAAGGTGTTGGTTTTGAACAAAAGTTCAATGCCAGTGGAGTCGAATGGGAAGCATATCAATACCCCAAGGCGAAGTTTGTTCCTCAACATGAGAAGTATGACCCCACTTGTTTTGAGGGAACACAAGCTCAATATGATCTTCCACCACAAGACCACAAGCTAAAGGCAAGGACAAGATTCAAGAAGATATTGAATCATTGAAGAAGATCCTAAGGCCATGGTCAAGTGGGTTCCCAAGACTACATCAAGCTCTACTTTATCAAGTTCAACGATAACTCCAAGGATTCCCATCAAGTTGATGTGGGTCCCAAAGAAGAAGAACTAGAATGTTCTTGAGGTTGTCTCCACCAACATACTTCACTCATATTGGTATTGGCAAGGGCTTATGCAATCAACCTTCATATCTTGCACTAGTTCATGGAGCCACAAACCCTCTTGTTGGTAAGATAAGGGACAAGGTAACCTAATGCTTTCATGGACATCAGCATATGTGCAATTCACTCTATGTCTATGGATATCCTTGTATGTTCCTTGTGGGACTAACCCATGTAGGTATTAAAAGTGCAACACTCCAAAGGATTGCTACAAATGATCTACATCAACATTGATCATCCACATCTTCACTATCTAAATGAAGTCATCATCGACAAAACCCAAGGTTAGTTCATCCCTCTTTGGGGGGTTATCACATTTAGGGGGAGCTTTGCTCTAAAAATTGAGCTAAAGCAACTCTAATGGTGTGAACACATTGATGCTTTATGTAAAAGTGGTAACCCCACTTGTGCTTAAACGATTAGTATGACATATGATCAAATGTTCTCATTTGACTCCTAAGTCAACATACTCATATATAGATGACCTAGTCATCGCCAATTGCTTGATAGATGCTAGAATTGATTGTTCATGCTTTGACACATGTTTCATTTGCTACCTTATTGTGTGAGCATGTTGGTTGCATATTCTCTCTATTCGAGGACATCCATTTGTTGTTTTGATTGTCTTGGTTTTATTGGCTAAATGGATGTGCAAGAACGCCTAAGAACTTTCTCTAACTATCTATGTTATTCTTGTCTCAAACTCTATTCATGCTATATCACAAAAATTGAACAAGTTCATTTCGGACCTCCGGTTGAGGAGCACTCGAAGCCACCGATCTGTCAAGGGTTGCCCTCGAAAACCTTCTATTGATTTTCGGTCAGACCAATCCACTTAAACTCGGTCCCACCGAAAGCATTTAGATTAATCTAGGTTTTCATCTCGGTGCTATTGATTAGACCGACTTGGTCCCACTGATTTGTTGTAACTGCACGTAGTTGCACATCTCGGTGCCACCGATTCATTCCACTCGGTGCCACCGTCAGCACATGGGTATACATACATTGTGGCCTGTATGGTTGAAAACTTCTTCAAATGTCTCGAGCCCCCGCCCCATTCTTGCCACCCCCTTGGTCTTTGGATCATCACCGTCGTCTCCTGTGCGCCTTCGCCGCTGGAATCCACCACCGTCAACGGAATCTACTCCACGGTTGCCGCCGTAGAGGATCTGCACCGAGTTAGGGTGAGATTCGATCTCCTCATGCTTTCTTCCTCTGATTCAATGCACAAGGAATTTGCCTAGTATCTTGCCACGTTAGATATTCATCCATTCACCAGACAAATTTGTTAGAATAGATTCAAAGAAAAACCTTAAGTTTAGGTTTCCGCCAAACTCATCTTGGACCGACCGAATTGAGATTTTCGGTCCCACCAATTGGCCCTGGCCATTGCACAAGTACATCTCCGTTCCACCAAAATGTACTACTCGATTCCACCAAAAGTAAAGTCTCAATGAAACCCTAGCAACTCGGAACCACCAAAACCCAATTTGGTCCAGCCGAAATGGTGTGTTTAGGCTTTGTGAGTGCTTTAGTGCCACGGAAATGATCAACTCGGTAGCTCCGAAATGTTTTCTGTGGAGAACTAAAACTAAAGTTTGAACTCTATTTTTGCAAAATTATCTGCTTTTTTGTGATAACTCGTCTACTCTTCCCATACCCATCTATTCATAGGGTTTGTCTGCAAAGATGTCAAGTGCAAGTGACAGTCAAAGTGTGTCAGAACAAAATGTTGATCTCGGTGTGAGCTCTAGTACCAATGAGAGCTACTATGAGGGGGAAAGGAGTTCTCCAGATTTTCCGAAGGCTGCCACAAGAACAAAGAAGAAAACCTCAAATAGTGAGGATGAAGGCTTTGTGGCTGGAGATGCCACATCAAAGAAAAAGGCAGTTCTAAGCAAGGAATATGGCTCTACATCTAGTTCTAGGCCAAGTGCCGAGGAAAGAAATGTGGTTAGAAAAGTGGCATTGTCAAAGGAAAGCAAAGCTTCAGCTCCAAAGGAAACCATGACTTTCACACTTGAGGAGTCAAGTGGTGAAAAAGTTGCTGCAAGTAAGAGGAAGAAAAGGGCTAGTAAAACAACCGCTACAGTGCCTGGCAAGCCTTCCATGAGGGAAGATGATGATGATGATGATGATGATGATGATGAGCCCGCTGCACCTCCAGCTAAGACACAGAAACTCATGGCATATGTTATGAAGTCAGCTGCTGCTCCCTCCAAGCCCAAGTCAAAGCCCAAGGTCTCTCCACCAAAAAGGTCTACAACAAATATTTCAGCTACTGAGAAGAACAAGGCCCCAGTGCCTGAAGTTCAAGATGATGATGCGCCACTAGTGCTCAAGAAGCTCAAGGCCAAGATCCCAGACCATGACAATGCACACCCAGTTGTAGAAAACATGATGCTCGGGAAAGACAAGGGTCCGCGTGAGTGGATGAGAGAGGATCCCTATTCTATCAAGAGGAGGACTGCTTGTGACTATCATTTCCACACCAGAGAACAACAAGATTTCTATGAGATAGTTTTGCTTGATAAGAAGCCCATTGTCAGTGATATGAAGTGGGTGAACTAGAAGTACATTGATGCAAATGAAGATTATTTTCCCCATGTTCATGAGAGTTTTAGACTAGCCAAAGTTGATTCCTTTGTTGGCGAGAAGCTCACCAAGTGGAATGATGATATGATCATTCAATTCTACTCCACAACACACTTCTATCTATATGGGAGAATTGCATGGATGGCTGAGGGTTCCAAGCATCAGTCAACCATCTCAGAGTGGGCTGCACTCATTGGTGCTCCTGAGGATGATGAGGATGATATTGATGTTATGGGAAGCCCAAGATGAACCACAACTCAATGGAAAATATGTACAAGGAAATCCCACCAAAGAATCTTGAGAGTCACAAACTTGGTTCTATATATCATTTGCTAGTTGGTTTGGCCACCACCAACACTATCTTGAGGCATACTCTTTTGCCCAAGTCTAGAGATGACAAGATGATACGTGGCCACTCCATCAAGTTGCTTCACTTATTTGACTCCCCACATCAGAAGTTCAAGGTTATGAGTTTGATTGTTGAGACGATCAAGAGGATAGCTGTTGACCAGAAGAGGTCTTGTGGATATTCCCTACACATTCATATGCTTATCAACTCCAAAGTTGGTATAGACACATATCTACAAGATCATGAGCACCTTCCTCTTCAGCCAGAGTTCGAGGATAATGTGGTGGTGATGGATCCCTCACACCCCACATTTGTTGAGGCTCAAGAGAAGGCTCAAGCAGCATCAGCAAAAGCAACAAAAGAAGCTACATCTCCAAATGCACCCATTGCAAATCTCAAGACAAAGCAAGAGCAAATGACATACCTGCTGGAAGCAACACTGATGATTGAGCAAAATCTGGCCAACTTAGCCAAGAACCAGGGCGTTTAGAGTGGATTGTGGAGGACAAGATGTACAATCTTGATGTCAAGGTCACAGAGATTCAGTCTATTGTGGAGAAGCTTAGAGATGATGCTGAGAATGGAGATGAGCACCCCACTACTAAGAGGGATTTCAGACTATGCTGAGCGCACCCAGGTCTTCAGCCGTGCCAGTTGCAGACACGAGGACCACTCACTCTGCACCTGCCACTATTGCTATAGTGCCACCTCCAATGTCTACACCACCAGTTCAACAGACAACAACAGAGGCATTTGTAGATGCAGTTCTCTCCACGCCATCTACACACACTGGAGC
The DNA here is from genome assembly GCF_056163025.1 of Triticum urartu. Taxonomy (NCBI): domain Eukaryota; kingdom Viridiplantae; phylum Streptophyta; class Magnoliopsida; order Poales; family Poaceae; genus Triticum; species Triticum urartu. The sequence continues at coordinate 208,373,218 of NC_141879.1, read as the reverse complement.
CACAAGCCAGAAGACCCATTCAGGAGCTCCGGAGGATCGTGCCTAGTGAGACGTATAGGTCTATACCTTTTCGAGCTTTTTGGTAACTTGTTGCTAAAGGGGGAGAAAGTGTATAGATCATTAGGTTCCGAGCGAGAGAGAGAGAGAGTGTCTCGCTTTTGCTCTTTGTTTTTTATTGAGTTTTTGCTACTATGTTTGTTTGATCCGTGCTACTTGACCGTTTGATGCTCATGAGATACTATGTTTGGTTGTGTGGTTGATCATACTTTGCTTAATGTGTGCTTAATGCTTATCTCTACATTATTATTCACTTATGTCCTTGGTAATGCGTGCATACTACTTCACTCATATCATTTTGTGCGCTCCACCAAGATGTATGTGACATGGAAGAGTGACCCATGATCCTAATTGATTGTGCATTTGCATTCAAACACAAATTTTTAATAATGCACAATTTTAGGGGGGGCTCTTGCTTATCACATACTTATCAAAGCAACGATGTATTTCATTCATTTACTCATTTGTCGAAGCTTTCATCTATATGTTGTCATCAATTACCAAAAAGGGAGAGACCGGAAGTGCAACTAATCCCCATGTGGTTTTGGTAATTCATAACAAAATATAGCTCATTGAACTAATATCCATTCAAGATAAATATTTCAGGATGTTTAATGATTGGCATCGCATGGAGTAGAGATGTGGACCCCTCAAAATGCTAAAGACAAAGATTAGCAAAAGCTCAATACTCTTCATTTCTATTTTAGTGATCCAAGATTGCATTGAGTCCATAGAAAAGCCAATACTATTAAAAGGGGATGAGGTGTTGCTTAATGGTCTACTTGCTCAAGTGTTTAGTGATATTACTCCAAAACCCTCAGCCACTTTGTCCATCCAAATATGTCCAAACCCTAATTCCAAACTCGGCCCGCCGATTCCTTCTATCCAGAGCCACCGAGTTCATTTGACATAGCCACTGCCAGAATCCGTAACAGTCACACCGATACGGATCTCAGTCTTATCGAGATGGCCTTGCCAGTGCTCTGTGATCTGTTGCATTCACTTCGCTCCTACCGAGTTCTTGCAATCGGTCTCACCGAGTTGGCTTGATAGATTCTCTGTTGATTATTGCTTCACTTCGGTCTCACCGAGTTGATGCAATCGGCGCCACCGAGATGAAGTTTTCCCTAAGCCCTAGCACATTGGTTCCGCTGAGTTGTTCCAGTCGGTCCCGCCGAGATTCCTAATGTTCATATTTTTGAATAGATCGGTGCCTTAGAGTTTCCTAATCGGTGCCACCGAGAGAAAAAGTGTGTAACGGTTGGATTTTGTGTGGAGGCTATATATACCCCTCCACCCATTCTTCCTCATTGAGGAGAGCGATCAGAATGTGCCTACACTTTCACCATTCATTTTCCGAGAGAGAACCACCTCTCATGTGTTGAGATCAAGAGATTCCATTCCAGCCATTTTAACCTTGATTTCTCGCCTTCCCCAGGTTGCTTTCCACTCAAATCCTTCTTCCACCATAGCCTAATCCGTGAGAGAGAGTTGAGTGTTGGGGAGACTATCATTTGAAGCACAAGAGCAAGGATTTCATCATCAAATCACCGTCTATTACCTTTTGGAGAGTGGTGTCTTCTAGATTGGTTAGGTGTCGCTTGGGAGCCTCCATCGAGATGTGAAGTTGAACCAAGAAGTTTGTAAGGGCAAGGAGATCGCCTACTTCGTGAAGATCTACCCGAGTGAGGCAAGTACTTCGTGGGAGATGGCCATGATAGGATAGACAACGTTGCTTCTTCGTGGACCCTTCGTGGGTGGAGCCCTCCATGGATTCGCGCAACCGTTACACTTCGTGGATTGAAGTCTCCATCAACGTGGACGTACGATAGCACTACCTATCAGAACCACGCCAAAAATATCTGTGTCTCCATTACGTTTGCTTTCTCCAAACCCTTCTCTTTACCTTCATATGCAATGTTTTACATTCCACTGCTATACTCTTAGAATTGCGTGTGTAGGTTGATAGCTTCACTTACGCTAATTGCCAAAAAAATGCCAACAACTATAATTGGGAAAATGATAGATTTTTATTTGGTCAAATAGTCTAATCACCCCCCACTAGACATACTTTCGATCCTACACATGAGTCATTGTATTTACATTGACATGTTACTTATGTAGCATCACTCTACATCTTATCTTCCTCATCCTCTATTTTTTCTCCAAATTATCATATCTATATTTACTCCTATAAAGTGTTGAATAAAGCCAATATTGTGGGGAACGCAGTAATTTAATTTTTTTCCTACGCACACGCAAGATCATGGTGATGCATAGCAACGAGAGGGGAGAGTATCGTCGACGTACCCTCGTAGACCGTAAGCGGAAGCGTTATGACAACGCGGTTGATGTAGTCGTACGTCTTCACGATCGACCGATCTAGCACCGAAGGTACGACACATCCGCTATCTGCACACATTCAGCTCGGTGACGTCCCGCGAACTCATTATCCAGTAGAGCTCCGAGGGAGAGTTTCGTCAGCACGACGGTGTGATGACGATGATGATGATGCTACCGGAACAGGGCTTCGCCTAAGCACCGCTACGATATAACCGAGGTGGATTATGGTGGAGGGGGGCACTGCACATGACTAAAAGATCAATGATCAACTTGTGTGTCCATGGGGTGCCCCATCCCCTGTATATAAAGGAGTGGAGGAGGGGGAGGGCCGACCCTCTCTATGGCGTGCCCTAGGGGAGTCCTACTCCCTCCGGGAGTAGGATTCCCCCCTTCCAAGTAGGAGTAGGAGAGGAAGGAAGGAGGAGAGAGGGAGGAAGGAAAGGGGGGCCGACCCCTTCCCAATTCGGATTGGTCTTGGGGGGAGCACCTCCCTCTTTTCCCTTCCCTCTCCTATATTCCACTAAGGCCCAAATAGGCCCATATACTCCAGGGGGGTTTCCGGTAACCTCCCGGTACTCCGGAAAAATGCCCGAACCACTCAGAACCATTCCGATGTCCAAACATAGGCTTCCAATATATCGATCTTTACGTCTCGACCATTCCGAGAATCCTCGTCATGTCCATGATCAAATCCGGGACTTCGAACTACCTTCGGTACATCAAAACACATAAACTCGTAATACCGACCGTCACAGAACGCTAAGCGTGCGGACCCTACGGGTTCGAGAACTATGTAGACATGACCGAGACATGTCTCCGGTCAATAACCAATAGCGGAACCTAGATGCTCATATTGGATCCTACATATTCTACGAAGATCCTTATCGGTCAAACCGCATAACGGTATATGTTGTTTCCTTTGTCATCGGTATGGTACTTGCCCGAGATTCGATCGTCGGTATCTCAATACCTAGTTCGATCTCATTACCGGCAAGTCTCTTTACTCGTTCCGTAATGCTACATTGCGTAACTAACTCATTAGCTACATTGCTTGCAAGGCTTATTGTGATGTACATTACCGAGAGGGACCAGAGATACCTCTCCGACAATCGGAGTGACAAATCCTAATCTTGATCCATGCCAACTCAAAAAACACCATCGGAGATACCTGTAAAGCACCTTTATAATCGCCTAGTTACGTTGTGACGTTTGGTAGCACACAAAGTGTTCCTCCGGTATTCGGGAGTTGCATGATCTCATAGTCATAGGAACATGTATAGTTATGGAGAAAGCAATAGCAACAAACTAAACGATCATCGTGCTAAGCTAATAGATGGGTCAAGTCAATCACATCATTCTCTAATGATGTGATCCCGTTAATCAAATGACAATTCATGTCTATGGTTAGGAAACATAACCATCATTGATTCAATGAGCTAGTCAAGTAGAGGCAAACTAGTAACACTCTATTTGTCTATGTATTCACACATGTACTAAGTTTTCGGTTAATACAATTCTAGCATGAATAATAAACATTTATCATGATATAAGGAAATATAAATAACAACTTTATTATTGCCTCTAGGGCATATTTCCTTCAGTCTCCCACTTGCACTAGAGTCAATAATCTAGATTACATTGTAATGATTCTAACACCCATGGAGTCTTGGTGCTGATCATGTTTTGCTCGTGAGAGAGGCATAGTCAACGGGTCTGCAACATTCAGATCCGTATGTATCTTGCAAATCTCTATGTCTCCCTCCTTGACTTGATCGCGGATGGAATTGAAGCGTCTCTTGATGTGTTTGGTTCTGTTGTGAGATATGGATTCCTTTGCCAAGGCAATTGCTCCAGTATTGTCACAAAAGATTTTCATTGGACCCGATGCACTAGTTATGACACCTAGATCGGATATGAACTCCTTCATCCAGACTCCTTCATTTGCTGCTTCCGAAGCAGCTATGTATTCCGCTTCACATGTAGATCCCACCACGACGCTCTTCTTGGAACTGCACCAACTGACAGCTCCACCATTTAATAAAAACACGTATCCAGTTTGTGACTTGGCGTCATCTGGATCAATGTCAAAGCTTGCATTGACGTAACCGTTTACGACGAGCTCTTTGTCACCTCCATATACGAGAAACATATCCTTAGTCCTTTTTAGGTATTTCAGGATGTTCTTGACCGCTGTCCAGTGATCCACTCCTGGATTACTTTGGTACCTCCCCGCTAAACTTATAGCAAGGCACACATCAGGTCTGGTACACAGCATTGCATACATGATAGAGCCTATGGCTGAAGCATAGGGAACACCTTTCATTTTCTCTCTATCTTCTGCAGTGGTTGGGCATCGAGTCTGACTCAACTTCACACCTTGTAATACAGGCAAGAACCCTTTCTTTGCCTGATCCATTTTGAACCTTTTCAAAACTTTATCAAGGTATGTGCTTTGTGAAAGTCCAATTAAGCATCTTGATCTATCTCTATAGATCTTGATGCCCAATATATAAGAAGCTTCACCGAGGTCTTTTATTGAAAAATTATTATTCAAGTATCCTTTTATGCTATTCAGGAATTGAGTATCATTTCCGATTAACAATATGTCATCTACATATAATATCAGAAATGCTACGGAGCTCCCACTCACTCTCTTGTAAATACATGCTTCTCCAAAAGTCTGTATAAAACCATATGCTTTGATCACACTGTCAAAGCGTATATTCCAACTCTGAGAGTCTTGCACCAGTCCATAAATGGATCGCTGGAGCTTGCACACTTTGTTAGCACCTTTTGGATCGACAAAACCTTCTGGTTGCATCATATACAACTCTTCTTTAAGATATCCATTAAGGAATGCAGTTTTGACATCCAGTTGCCAAATTTCGTAATCATAAAATGCGGCAATTGCTAACATGATTCAGACGGACTTAAGCATCGCTACGGGTGAGAAGGTCTCATCATAGTCAACTCCTTGAACTTGTCAAAAACCTTTCGCAACAAGTCGAGCTTTGTAGATAGTAACATTACCGTCAGCGTCAGTCTTCTTCTTGAAGATCCATTTATTCTCTATGGCCTGCCGATCATCGGGCAAGTCAACTAAAGTCCACACTTTGTTTTCATACATGGATCCCATCTCAGATTTCATGGCTTCAAGCCGTTTTGCGGAATCTGGGCTCATCATCGCTTCCTCATAGTTCGTAGGTTCGTCATGGTCAAGTAACATGACTTCCAGAACAGGATTACCGTACCATTCTAGTGCGGATCTTACTCTGGTTGACCTACGAGGTTCGGTAGTAACTTGATCGAAAGTTTCATGATCATCATCATTAGCTTCCTCACTTACTGGTGTAGGAATCTCTGGAACTGATTTCAGTGATGAACTACTTTCCAATAAGGGAGAAGGTACAATTACCTCGTCAAGTTCTACTTTCCTCCCACTCACTTCTTTCAAGAGAAACTTCTTCTCTAGAAAGGATCCATTTTTAGCAACGAATATCTTGCCTTCGGATCTTGATAGAAGGTGTACCCAACAGTCCCCTTTGGGTATCCTATCAAGACATATTTCTCTGATTTGGGTTTGAGCTTATCACGTTGGAGCTTTTTCACATAACCATCGCAGCCCCAAACTTTAAGAAACGACAACTTGGGTTTGTTGCCAAACCACAGTTCATAAGGTGTCGTCTCGACGGAATTAGATGGTGCCCTATTTAATGTGAATGTAGCTATCTCTAAAGAGTAACCCCAAAACGATAGCGGTAAATCAGTGAGAGACATCATAGATCGCATCATATCCAGTAAAGTGCGACTACGACGTTTGGACACACCATTACGTTGTGGTGTTTCCAGGTGGCGTGAGTTGCGAAACTATTCCGCATTATTTCAAATGAAGTCCAAACTCATAACTCAAATATTCGCCTCCACGATCAGATCGTAGAAACTTGATTTTCTTTTTACGATGATTTTCCACTTCACTCTGAAATTCTTTGAACTTTTCAAATGTTTCAGACTTATGTTTCATTAAGTAGATATACCCATATCTGCTCAAATCATCTGTGAAGGTGAGAAAATAACGATATCCGTCGCGAGCTTCAATGTTCATTGGACCACATACATCAGTATGTATGATTTCCAATAACTCTGTTGCTCGCTCCATTGTTCCGGAGAACGGAGTTTTAGTCATCTTGCCCATGAGGCATGGTTCGCAAGTACTAAGTGATTCATAATCAAGTGATTCCAGAAGTCCATCAGAATAGAGTTTCTTCATGCGCTTTACACCAATATGACCTAAACGGCAGTGCCACAAATAAGTTGCACTATCATTATCAACTCTGCATCTTTTGGCTTCAATACTATGAACATGTGTATCACTACTATCAAGATTTAGTAAAAATAGACCACTCATCAGGGTGCATGACCATAAAATATATTACTCATATAAATAGAACAACCATTATCCTCTGATTTAAATGAATAACCGTCTCGCATCAAACAAGATCCAGATATAATGTTCATGCTCAACGCTGGCACTAAATTAAAATTATTTAGGTCTAATATTAATCCTGAAGGTAGATGTAGAGGTAGCGTGCCGACGGCGATCACATCGACTTTGGAACCATTTCCCACGCGCATCGTCGCCTCGTCCTTAGCCAATCTTCGCTTAATCCGTAGCCCCTGTTTCGAGTTGCAAATGTTAGCAACTGAACTAGTATCAAATACCCAGGCACTACTGCGAGCATTAGTAAGGTACACATCAATAACATGTATATCAAATATACCTTTCACTTTGCCATCCTTTTTCTCTGCTAAGTACTTGGGGCAGTTCCGCTTCCAGTGACCAGTTCCTTTGCAGTAGAAGCACTCAGTCTCAAGCTTAGGTCCAGACTTGGGTTTCTTCTTGAAGTTCCCCTTCTTCCCTTTACCTTTTTTATTGAAACTGGTGGTCTTGTTGACCATCAACACTTGATGCTCCTTCTTGATTTCTACCTCCGCAGCCTTTAGCATTGCGAAGAGCTTAGGAATCGTCTTATCCATCCCTTTCATATTATAGTTCATCACGAAGCTCTTGTAGCTTGGTGGCAGTGATTGAAGAATTCTGTCAATGACACTATCATCAGGAAGATTAACTCTCAGTTGAGTCAAGTGGTTGTGGTACCCAGACATTGTGAGTATATGTTCACTGACAGAACTATTCTCCTCCATCTTGCAGCTGTAGAACTTATTGGAGACTTCATATCTCTCAATCTGGGCATTTGCTTGAAATATTAACTTCAACTCCTGGAACATCTCATATGCTCCAATGTCGTTCAAAACGTCGTTGAAGTCCCGATTCTAAGCCGTAAAGCATGGCACACTGAACTATCGAGTAGTCATCAGCTTTGCTCTGCCAGGTGTTTATAACATCTGGTGTTGCTCCTGCAGCGGGTTTGTGACCTAGCGGTGCTTCCAAGACGTAATTCTTCTGCGCAGCAATGAGGATAAACCTCAAGTTACGAACCCAGTCCGTGTAATTGCTACCATCATCTTTCAACTTAGCTTTCTCTAGGAATGCATTAAAATTCAACGGAACAACAACACGGGCCATCTATCTACAACAACATAGACATGCAAAATACTATTAGGTACTAAGTTCATGATAAATTAAAGTTCAATTAATCAAATTACTTAAGAACTCCCACTTAGATAGACATCTCTCTAATCATCTAAGTGATCACATGATCCATATCAACTAAACCATGTCCGATCATCACGTGAGATGGAGTAGTTTTCAATGGTGAACATCACTATGTTGATCATATCTACTACATGATTCACGCTTGACCTTTCGGTCTCTAGTGTTCCGAGGCCATATCTGCATATGCTAGGCTCGTCAAGTTTAACCCGTTGTATGTGAACGTAGAGCTTATCACACCCGATCATCACGTGGTGTGTCGGCACGACGAACTGTAGCAACGGTGCATACTCAGGGAGAACACTTATACCTTGAAATTTAGTGAGAGATCATCTTATAATGCTACCGCCGAACTAAGCAAAACAAGATGCATAAAGGATAAACATCACATACAATCAATATAAGTGATATGATATGGCCATCATTATCTTGTGCCTTTGATCTCCATCTCCAAAGCACCGTCATGATCACCATCATCACCGGCTTGACACCTTGATATCCATCGAAGCATCGTTGTCGTCTCGCCAACTATTGCTTCTACGACTATCGCTATCGCTTAGTGATAAAGTAAAGCAATTACATGGTGATTGCATTTCATACAATAAAGTGACACCATATTGTCGTGGAATTGTCACAGCAGATGTCCTAGTGTGAGGACTTAGTCGTGAGGCCAATGCATCTATGTGGTAGCTTTAGAGGGGTTTGAGCGGAATCGAGAGACGCAACACACACGACAAAGATTTAGACAGCTTCGGGCCCCGGGAAACATCATCCGGTAATAACCCTACATGTTGTTTGTGGCTAGGTCTCATTATCATCATGAGGGAGTCGCCGGTAAACCGGCTCTTTGTGTTTAGCCATAAGATTATTGCTTCTTGCTCGTCTTTGGGGTGCCCTGCCCCTCCTTATATAAGTTGAAGGGGCGGGTTACATGTGGAGTCCTATTAGGATTAGGACTAGTCTATTACAAGTGGAATCCTAGTATGCCCCCTTAAGGGAAAACTCCTTATGCCTTCCCTCGTAAACTGGCCCACCATAACATGAGCCAGCCTTCTGGGCCTTGGGCCTAGTCTTCTATCTGACCCGCCGTTAGGGCCATCCGTGAGTCACCAGGCTCGTAAGTCGCCACTCCAGCGGGTTACCAATGAAAACGCCAAGCCCGGCCAGGTCATACTTCCGGCCGGGTCATATCGCGGGGTATATCCCCGACATTAGCCCCCAGTTTAATTTGGATTTATCCATGTTAAACTGATCCTGTAAAATAAACACAAGAACAAATTTGATAGGTTGTGCTCCGGGTTAAATATTTTCCTGAACCGGCACCTGATTATCTTTAAGTCCTTGTCATTTCCTCCTGGATGCATACTCAAGATCTTATAGCAAATCTCTTTTAACAGATATGTCCAAACCTTGCCAATGCAAAAAAATCCAGGCACTTCTTCTAAAAAATCCGAGTCAATAGGCCAGCTTCATAACCAATTTGCTGACATTGGCTCTTGTAGAGAAATATTATAAGAAATAATCCATTTGAGTCGGCCTTCAATGCTCCGACTTAAAAAAAATATTGGTCTTGAAATATTCAACTGATATTCAGCCGGCTTAAAGATGTAGATCTTGCCGATTTATGATTGCCAAAATTGCCGGGTTATAAATAAATGATGCCGGGTCATGATTGTTGCAGACACCGGGTTAATCTGGTCTACTCCAAACTGAGAATTTGAAGATTTTTTTCTCCCTTATATGCATGTCACCTGTAGCCCCCAAGTGTCGGGTTGTCATGCTTGCAGCAACCTGGGACTTGTAATTGCCTTATGCTCATAAAAATTTCAACCAGTGTAGCCCCCAAGGGCCGGGTCATTATGCAATAATGAGCAGGGACTTTGTACGTATGATCATGTAGACCTGAATTGTTGACAGGAGTAATTGGTAGCCCCCAAGGGCCGGCTCACTATGATGTGATGAGTCGGGTCTTCAATAAGTTGATCAAAAAATGACTTTACATTAGCCCCCAAGTGCCATGGTGCATGCTGGCAGTGACATGGGACTTGCATATTTGATATAATCTTAATCTGAATAATGTAGCCCCCAAGTGCCGGGTCGTAAGCCTGCAACGACTTGGGACTATTCCTTCCATTTGTAGAATAAATCATATCCATTGATAAAATATTAGCCATTGCGCCAAAGCGACTTTGAATACCTTATCTGTTGACAAGTAAATCCGAAGTTTAAATACTCGGCGGCTCTTGGCCGATGGAGACTTAATGCGCATTCATTGTAAGCCGGAATTTTTATAACCCGACGGCTTATAGCCTTTGAGAAAATCCAGAACAGATAATCATTTTGAAGCATCAATTTTGATAATGATTGGACTTAACCATTTATATAAGTCATAGTTGTGCAAATCCTGCACAGAGTTTAAACAACATATGCCCTGGCGACTTAACGTCAAAAGCCAGGGCTGGTTTAAACATAATCATGTATAAACAATATCATACCTGTGACATTGAATCGTATTGCCGGCTTATGATTCCTGTGCAGTAAGGGTGATAACCCAAAACTTAGAAGTCAAACCTTCCAAGTATTAATATTGTCATATGCTGGTGACTTGTTCGTCGAAAGCCAGGGCGGGTTAATAGAAACCACATATATATGCTTCAGATATGAGCAAAAAGTCTCAAAATCCAAAAGATTGTGTTCAAAAAACTTAATCCAGACAAAAAGAAAATCAAGGCTTCTGATTCGAATACGATCAGTAAACCATTCCAAAGGGGTTAAGCTAGGATTCGAGTACGATCATGTAGCCCCAAGTGGCTTTGGCGTTGCCGATCAAGAGGGTACCGACAACTATGTTCTCTTTGGTTCGAATACGACCTATGTTTGAATAGGAAGCCCCCAAATGACCTTGAGAGTTGTTTAACGACGTTGATTCGAATACGATCCATGTCGGACCCAAAAGGGATTGAGCTATGATTCGAATACGATCAAGAAGCCCCCTAGTGAGTTTGGCAGTGTGCCGATCAAAAGGGTACCGACAGCTATGTTCTCTTTGGTTCGAATACGACCTATGTTTGAATAGGAAGCCCCCAAGTGACCATAGAGGCAGGTACCCATATGTGAGTTGTGCTTTGCAACAGACTCTTTTTGGTCCCTTTAATTTTATCCGAGAACTCGAATTTTGTGAGAGATAAATTTTTTAACCGGAAATTGAGAGTTTCAAAGCTTTGTAAGAGACAAATTTACCTTGAACCGGATTTTAATCCAAAATTCTTCTTTTTAAGCCGGACATCTTTCTGTCTTTAAATTTTCATCGATAGAGCAGTAATCTCCGGGGCCGGGTTATTTTTTCCTCCAACGACCCGGAGTTCTTGAATGCATTGAAACCGTTTAAAACATTTGCTGAGTCACATCATTGTAGCCCCCGAGTCTTAAGACGACTCGAGGATTTGGCTTCAGATTCTCCATATTTGACTGTGATTTAAACCGGTAGAAGTCTTTCAACGGCTCAGGGATATAATAGTCTCTTTCGCAGTAGATAACTTGTCCTGCATTTATAGAGCTTGAAAGTAGAGTAATTGCTCTTTTTAAAGAAAGCAATATAATATAAAAATACACTGGATAGATTTCAACTGATACATCAGGCTGTAATTATCCACCCGGAGTTGATGATCACCACGGTAACCTGAAATCAATCATGGCCGAGTCGGCCGTGGCAGCAGACAAATGAGTCGGCCGCGGCGTTTGAAAACCGGCGCGAGCGGGAGAGTCGTCCGCGGGGGCGGACGATAAGTCAATCATGTGTGTTGATGTAGCGGGGGTTGCAATCTGCGCAGGATGAGCGCTGGTGCAAAAATAATATTTGCTCCCCCTCCTTTTGCAATACCTTTTGTAAGAAATAATGGTACTACGAAAAAATATCATAAACCAAGTAATTGTTTCTTTGACAAAAACAATATGCGCCAAAAATAAATTTTAGATGGATACACCTGACTCATCCGGACAGTAAATGAGTCGGCTGCGGCGTTGTAAGCCGATGCGGACGGGGAAAGTCGGCACCGGTGTTGTAAACTGGCACGGACGGGCGAGTCGGCCGTATATTGATGTAGACCGGACTGCTGGGGACGGCGGCTTACATGCGTGTCCGTGAAGTTGCGCGACACAGACGAACACCAATAAAAATGATGCTGGCACATGCTCCATATCCACGGTATATCAACATTTTTGTAATAAATAATTTACCTGTATATAACAACACTATAGGGCGGAGTAGTTGTTTTCACAAAAAATTAACAAGTACTAACAAAAAGTAAACTGGATGGATATCACCTGATATGTTAGGTCGAAAATGATTCGCCGTGGAGTTGATGATCACCATGGTGAAAATCAACCACAGACAAGTTGGCCGCGGCGTTTGTAGGCCGGTGCAGGCGGGGGAATCGGCCGCAAGTACGGACGGATGTAAACCGAACAGCGTGGGCGGCGGTTTGCGCGTGTCCGTCAGGCGGTTCATAAAAGCGAGCGCGGCACCAGCGTGTTGAGGTATAACGGCCCGCGGGGGCAGCGGCTTGCGCGCGTCCGTCAGGCGACGCAGCAATGGGTGGTGTAGAATAACGCTGGCGCGAGCCCCATATTCGCGGTAAAACGCCATTTTTTTAACATCTAGCTCTTCTTGATAGAACAACATCTGATTTCTTCTTTTGGCTTGGTCTTCACATGTAGCATGTTGCCTTTTTCCTTCATAATTACACTGCGGGCTGACTCTTTTTCCCTTTCTTTTCCTTGAACCAGACTCTGACTAGCTTTCTTGTGCCGGTGTACTGCTACTCGGATTGGAGTTGACGCCTGGGTTTTTTGAATAACGCGTCTGCTGTTTGAATCACATGTCGTGGCGGCTCAAAAGATTGTTGGAAGTGACACAATAAAAAACGCCAGCAAAAACTCTTGAGCTGAATAGATCTGCGAACATCAAATAGCACGAGTAGACAACATATATTTTGTATAACACGCATTAAATACATAGAGCAATTTAACGGAGACGAGCGCACCTGATTACATCCGTAGACATCTGCGCAGAGCAATTTGAAAACAAGGCGAGGCGGTGTGGCCGGGGTGGTTCGACGCGCCGGCGAGGTAACTTAGTGGCAGCGACTTGTGGCGGTAGAACCGGTTCAACCCGGCAGCGGACATCAGCAAAGAATGGTCAGCGCCGGCGACTCACACTTAGCAAGATGAGACCACGACGTCGGGCTTTGACAGCGAAGGCGGCAGCCTCTGGCGCGGCGGTACGGCGTTGGTTGGGGAGCCCATCGCTGCTCAAGGCGCAGCTCGGCGGGTCGACGAAACGGATCAACAGCGGAGTCTGAGCCCGTGGAGAATCTGTTCCCGGGTCGTGTCCCCTTTTTTTTTAATGCTCACCTGAGAGTAGATGCCAAGTCTCCTCTAATATAGTCTTCGGGGGCAATCGACCACAGAAGAATTTAACAGAACAAATCCGATTAGGCCTCAATCAGACTTCGGTATTCGTGCGTGTACTACTTCCAGTATTGGTAGTACTAGTGCAGAACAAATCCGATTGTACGCTTTGCCTCAAAAAATTTCTTCATGGTCTTGCCTTGTCCTGACGCGGCGTACAGCGGCTTATTCCAATCACCTACCCAGTGGAGAAAAAACATAGCCCCACTAGATCTTTGGCAGGATCTATAATTTAAAGGATCGCGCAGACGGTGGCTGAGGACAGACAATAATTTGAACCCAAATCGATGAATTTGCTGGCTCTGCCCAAGGTCATCCGGCGGCTCTCGTCGTTCCATGCTGACTCTTTTCGATTGCAAGGGCCGCGTGGCCGGCTCAATATGGAAATTTCAATGGGACTTGTCGTTTTGCCCGATACTTCACGGGCAGCCATAACTCAGAGTCAACAAGTGATGCCTAAAACTTTATATGATAAATCGCCCATAGCTGACGTGCTCTACCAGCGATTTTTTTTTGATTTCTATCCAATTATGCAGCCACTCAAACTTTTTCAATCTTGATCGATGAACTTGGAGTTGATGTAGATTCTGTCCGTCTCTTCTTCATCGGAAAATTACGAACTTCTCGATCCCTGAGAAAAATCCCTCCAAGAACTCAACACCACCGTGCGCAGGCCCCACGGTGGGTGCCAACTGTCGTGGAACTGTCACGGCAGATGTCCTAATGTGAGGACTTAGTCGTGAGGCCAACGCATCTATGTGGTAGCTTGAGAGGGGTTGAGCGGAATCGAGAGACGCAACACGCACGACAAAGATTTAGACAGCTTCAGGCCCCAGGAAACATCATCCGGTAATAACCCTACATGATGTTTGTGGCTAGGTCTCATTATCATCATGAGGGAGTCGCCGGTAAACCGGCTCTTTGTGTTTAGCCATAAGATTATTGCTTCTTACTCGTCTTTGGGGTGGCCTGCCCCTCCTTATATAAGTTGAAGGGGCGGGTAACATGTGGAGTCCTATTAGGATTAGGACTAGTCTATTACAAGTGGAATTCTAGCCTGCCCCCTTAAGGGAAAACTCCTTATGCCTTCCCTCGTAAACCGGCCCACCATAACATGAGCCGGCCTTCTGGGCCTTGGGCCTAATCTTCTATCTGACCCGCCGTAGGGCCATCCGTGAGTCGCCAGGCTCGTAAGTCGCCACTCCGGTGGGTTACCAATGAAAACGCCAAGCCTGGCCGGGTCATACTTCCGGCCGGGTCATATCGCGGCGTATATCCCCGACACATATGGCTCCTGCCAGTTGCCGATAACTGTGTTACAAAACATGATCATCTCATACAATAAAATTTAGTATCATGTCTTGACCATATGACATCACAACATGCCCTGCAAAAGCAAGTTAGACGTCCTCTACTTTGTTGTTGCAAGTTTTACGTGGCTGCTACATGCTGAGCAAGAACCGTTCTTACCTACGCATCATAAACCACAACGCGGTATAGTGATTGCTTTTTGATTTTCAGAAAGAACTCTGTTCATTGAATCCGATTCAACTAAAGCTGGAGAAACAGACACCCACTAGCCACCTGTGTGCGAAGCACGTCGGTAGAACCAGTCTCGCGTAAGCGTACGCGTAATGTCGGTCTGGACTGCTTCATCCAACAATGCCGCTGAATCAAGAATCAACTAGTGACGACAAGCAATATGTATATACCCACGCCCACTGTCGGTGTCAAATCCAGCGGATCTCGGGTAGGGGGTCCCGAACTGTGCGTCTAGGATCGATGGTAACAGGAGACAGGGGACACGATGTTTACCCAGGTTCGGGCCCTCTCTATGGAGGTAATATCATACGTCCTGCTTGATTGATATTGATGAATATGAGTGTCACAAGAGTTGATCTACCATGAGATCGTGATGACTAAACCCTGGAAGCCTAGCCTATTGATACGTCTCCAACGTATCTATAATTTTTGATTGCTCCATGCTATATTATCTACTGTTTTGGACATAATTGGGCTTTATTATCCACTTTTATATTATTTTTGGGACTAACCTATTAACCGGAGGCCCAACCCAGAATTGCTGTTTTTTTGCCTATTTCAGAGTTTCGTAGAAAAGGAATATCAAACGGAGTCCAAACGGAATGAAACCTTCGGGAACGTGATTTTCTCACCGAACATGATCTAGGTGACTTGGACCCTACGTCAAGAAATAAAGGAGGAGGCCACGAGGTAGGGGGCGCTCCCTCCACCCTCGTGGGGCCCCTGTTGCTCCACCGACGTACTCCTCCTCCTATATATACCTACGTACCCCCAAACGATCAGATACGGAGCCAAAACCCTAATTCCACCACCGTAACTTTCTGTAGCCGCGAGATCCCATCTTGGAGCCTGTTCTGGAGCTCCGCCAGAGGAGGCATCCATCACGGAGGGCTTCTACATCAACACCATAGCCTCTCCGGTGAAGTGTGAGTAGTTTACCTCAGACCTTCGGGTCCATAGTTATTAGCTAGATGGCTTCTTCTCTCTTTTTGGATCTCAATACAATGTTCTCCCCCTCTCTTGTGGAGATCTATTCAATGTAATCTTATTTTTGCGGTGTGTTTGTTGAGACCGATGAATTGTGGGTTTATGATCAAGATTATCTATGAACAATATTTGAATCTTCTCTGAATTCTTTTATGTATGATTGATTATCTTTGCAAGTCTCTTTGAATTATCAGTTTGGTTTGGCCTACTAGATTGATCTTTCTTGCAATGGGAGAAGTGCTTAGCTTTGGGTTCAATCTTGCGGTGTCCTTTCCCAGTGACAGTAGGGGCAACAAGGCACGTATTGTATTGTTGCCATCGAGGATAACAAGATGGGGTTATTATCATATTGCATGAATTTATCCCTCTACATTTGCGTAAGAAGTTTCAGGATCACTTATTGATCTTTATAACTTCTCGACCGTGCTTTGCTTCTCTTCTTGCTCTCATTTGCGTAAGGTAGCCACCATATATGCTAGTGCTTGCTGCAGCTCCACCTCACTACCTTTTCCTACCCATAAGCTTAAATAGTCTTGATCGCGAGGGTGTGAGATTGCTATGTCCCCGTGACTCACAGTTTACTTCCAAAACCAGATGCAGGTGCCGATGATGCCAGTGCAGGGGACGCGACCGAACTCAAGTGGGAGTCCGACGAGGATTCGGGACGTTACTATGTGTCTTTTCCGGATGATCAGTAGAGGAGCCCAGTTGGGGCGACCGGGGATCTATGCATTAGGGGTTGTCTTTCTTTATTTGGTTCTGTAGTCGGACCTTGATTGTATCTGGATGATCTAATGCTATATTTATGTATTGGGTGAAGTGGTGATTGTAAGCCAACTCTTTATCCCTTTCTTATTCAGTACATGGGATGTGTAAAGATTACCCCTCTTGCGACATGCCTACTATGCGGTTATGCCTCTAAGTCGTGCTCCGACACATGGGAGATATAGCCGCATCGTGGGTGTTACAAAAGGTGTACAAGGGCTGAATCTATCCCCTGTCATCGTCGGACAAACGCATTTAATGTGGTGTCGACATGCCCCTCTTTCTTTATTGGGGACGGCAAAGAAGCTCGTCCCAGCTGTCATCACCTCGCCTGGCTCCGACGCGCGTCCAAGCTGACGAGGTATTGTAGCGCCACGTTGGCCTGCTGCTGGGCTGGCGCGGTGGTGGAGCCTTCACGAAGATCTGCATGCCACCACGCAGGTGCTTACTGAGTTGGTGTAGAGGCTGCACGCTCCCACGCAGGCGCCTGCCCAGCTGGTCGAGCTGGTAGCTGCATGGGAGCGGCGATGGAGGATTTGGCAGACGCGGGCCTGGATGCAGCCCCGCAGACGTCCTCGGCAAGGGTCTTGCCGAGGACCCGACAAGGGTCTCACTGCGGCACTGTGGTCATCCCCGGCAAGGATCTTGCCGGGGGTCTCGTGGATTTCCTTGGCAAGGATCTCGCCAAGGGTCGTCGTCTTCTGGTTCTCATCTGATCTTGTGTATCTATGATCTTTACAAAGATCTGCATGGCACCGCGGAGGTGCCTCCCGAGCCTTGGTTCCAATATGGGGTTGGAACCCCTTGGGCTCAAGGGTGGCACACTCTGCTGGCATCAGGCAAGTTGCCCCGGCAAGGATCTTGCCGAGGCTGCGGAAGCCACCCCGGCAAGGGTCTTGCCGGGGGAGTCCACCTCGCCCCCTTGCTCTCTTTGCGCCTTTGGTATTGGCGTTGCCTTGGTTGTCTTGTGCTCCGGCATCCCTCCTCTGCCCTGCTTAGTGTGGCCGTGGGCGCGGCCCTGACTGCCCGTGCACAAGTAAAGTGGTGCAAAAGGAGAGCCCCTACTTATGTACACCGACAGGAGCCCCCGGGCCTGGGCCACACATAAGCGTGACGCATTGTTGGGCTAGGCCCAGAACGGTGCGCGGGCAAGTGGGTGGATTTTTACCGCAGTAACTTCTCCGGCCGCTGCGCTTCCCCATGACCCACGTTGAACGCGCGACGTGGAGGGTCATGCGTGACGTGGGGATCGTGCGTGGGGTGGTTTCCACACGCATGTGTCACATCGTGGTAAAGAGGCGGCTCGCGCCTTCCCTGTAAAAAGGAGGAAAACACAGAGGTGCGGCTCATTCACTGAGTGGGCTCGGGCCGTGGACTTCAAGGCGCTCGCCCCATGACCACGGGGCGGAGAACGGTCGTCTCATCCGTCCCCTCGATCTTTGCTCACCCGCCACGTGTCCCCCGTGCTCTGAAGATGGTAGGCGGTGGGTGCGGGCCTTGAATGGCGAGGCGGGGAAACGGGCCGCTGCTGATTGGGGCAGTGGGTCGGCCTCGATTCTCTGCGCCCCTGATGGTCGGATTGGCTGAGTGGGGCGGCCGAGTCCCGACCCCGCCCCTTTATAAGAAGGGGGAGGGTGATGGCACCCCACAATCTTTCATAATCCCTCTCCTTCCACCTCGGCTCCGCTCTTTCACCTGCCATGGCGAGAGGGGGCGTCGGTCCTTCGACAGTGGCGGCGAGGGTCTCGGCTCAACAGCGCGTCCCTCCTTCCCAAGAGCCCGCGGCGGCGGAGTCGGCCACGAGAGGAAGGGGGAGGAGGCGAGGCCAAGGACGGCGTGGTGCTCGGGGAAGAGGGGGATGGGGCGGCGCACCGGCCTTGCCTCCGCCAGCGATGCCTCCTCCGATGGAGAGCCATGTCGGGGACCAGCCTCGTGAGTTATTCATTAGGTTGCGTCGGCCACCGCGTCTTCGCCTTCGTCTTCCTGCGCCATTCACTTGGGAGATGGAGCTCGATCCGCCCCAGACCCTGAGGTTGCACATGAGGGGATGCTGGAACGCCAGCACGCAGGTCGACGTCGACTTTCCCGCCCCTCAGGCCATGTATCTTCACCGCGGATGGAAGACCTTTTCTCGCATCCATAGCCTGACGGTGGGGCTCGTTCTCTATTTCAAATTAATGGAGAACGGCCTCCTCTCTGTCAAGGTCTTTGGAGACTCTGGAACTCGCCTGAAGTGCTACGTGGAGAGCCCCTCCGACGATGAAGACTCCTCTTCAAGCGGGAGTGACGAGGAGGACAGCGACATCGATGACGAGAGCGCCGAGTGAGGGCACATCGACCTCGTCTCCGACTGACTGCGTCGCCCTTTCCTTCGCCGTGCGCTCTGCCGAGGGCCTTCCTCGTCAAGCTCTCCATCGGCACATTCCCCGTCCCCTCCTTTTTGCCTTCACCTACCGCACCTGGGAAGAAAGGGGCAAGAATGGGGATCACGGGGCACTTATCTTTTCTAGTTTGTAAGCCTGCAGGCACTCGTTAAATTTCAAATTTTGTAATCCCCTTGCTCATGTACCCATTCCGTATGAATTGTACTTGTTTGCAACGTATGAATGAAAGGAAGGGTGTTTGCCGGGCTTCGTTTGTGCGTGGGCGAGGGCCACACCGAGGAACGCGTCCTCGTTATCTTAAGATAAACATGGTATCCCGGCAACAGGCCTTGCCGTCCTCCTGCTCTACGGCCCGACTACGCTCACGCTCTTGCCGGAGGTAGGGGCCGAGTAGGATTAGGCCTTTTGCTCGCCCTCTTCCCATCACACTACAACCAAGTTCCGGTCCAAAGTAGAGTTTTTGGACATGGGACGGAGGGGCAAGATGGTATGAGAGTGAGCGAAGCCTTATACGTTCAAGGTTCATACGAGCGCACGGAGTGGGGGGAGAAAAACTTATCTGACGTTGCAGCCCCCAACAACCTTGGCCTGCCACGGTTAGAACCTTGTGTCTGCAGCCCCCGGCAACCTTGGTTTGCCGGGGCTAGAGTGCCGGCCCGTTCTTTTTCCTCCCATTGGCTCGGCAGAAATGTCCATGTACCCTGCGAACCAAAGAAGATGGAAAGGAACAGAGTGATGCACACTCGACCTCTATGCTAGGGTGAAAGTGCAACTATCCCTAGGTGGTTTTGGTAATTCATAACAACATATAGCTCATTGAGCTAATGCTATTCCAAGATGATTATTTTAGGAAAGCTCAATGATTGGCATGGCATGGATGTGAAAGTGGAACCCTCAAAATGCTAAGGACAAAGGATTGGCTCAAGCTCAAAAGCTCAAGACTCTTCATTTTATATTTTAGTGATCCAAGATCACATTGAGTCTTTAGGAAAAGCCAATACTATTAAGAAGGGATGAGGTGTTGCTTAATGAGCCTCTTGCTTCATGTGCTTAGTGATATGCTCCAAAACCCTCAACTACTTTCCCATATCCACATATGACCTAAACCCTAAGCCAAACTCGGTCCTACCGATTCTTCCTATCCGGCGCCACCGAGTTTCACTTGTCATTAGCCACTGCCAAACCCTAGCAATTCGGTTCTACCGATAAGGATCTCGGTCTCACCGAGATGCGGTTGCAAACTCTCTGTTTCCCTTTCGTAACTTTTCGGTCTTACCGAAAGAGCGAATCGGTCCCACCGAGATTGCAATGTAAACTCAGTGTTTCCCCTTTGTAACTTTTCGGTCTCACCGAGTTCCACTCGGTCTCACCGAAAGAGCAAATCGGTCCCATCGAGTTTGCCTGACCAACTCTCTGGTTAGCTAATTACCAAATTCGGTCTCACCGAGTTTGTGTAATCGGTCTCACCGAGATTACGTTATGCCCAAACCCTAACCATATCGGTCCTACCGAGTTGCATGTCAGTCCCACCGAAATTCACTAACGGTCACTAGGTTTACATTTTCGGTCCGACCGAGCTTATTGATTCGGTCCCACCGAGATTCGAAAACTGTGTAACGGTTGGATTTTGTGTGGAGGCTATATATACCCCTCCACC
The DNA here is from genome assembly GCF_056163025.1 of Triticum urartu. Taxonomy (NCBI): domain Eukaryota; kingdom Viridiplantae; phylum Streptophyta; class Magnoliopsida; order Poales; family Poaceae; genus Triticum; species Triticum urartu. Next base: position 208,352,343 of record NC_141879.1, on the reverse strand, counting down.
TCCTTCTCATTCGATGAGAGAGCTTTCAGAACACACACACCATTCCAACTCATATGTTCTGAGAGAGAACCACCTACTCATGTGTTGAGACCAAGATATTCCATTCCTACCATATGAATCTTGATCTCTAGCCTTCCCAAGTTGCTTTCCACTCAAATCTTCTTTCCACTAAATCCAAATCCTATGAGAGAGAGTTGAGTGTTGGGGAGACTATCATTTGAAGCACAAGAGCAAGGAGTTCATTACCTACACACCATTTGTTACTTCTTGGAGAGTGGTGTCTCCTAGATTGGCTAGGTGTCACTTGGGAGCCTCCGACAAGATTGTGGAGTTGAACCAAGGAGTTTGTAAGGGCAAGGAGATCGCCTACTTCGTGAAGATCTACCACTAGTGAGGCAAGTCCTGTGTGGGCGATGGCCATGGTGGGATAGACAAGGTTGCTTCTTCGTGGACCCTTTATGGGTGGTTGCTTCTTCGTGGACCCTTCGTGGGTGGAGCCCTGTGTGGACTCGCGCAACCATTACACTTGGGTGGAGCCCTGTGTGGACTCGCGCAACCGTTACCCTTCGTGGGTTGAAGTCTCCATCAACGTGGATGTAGGATAGCACCACCTATCCGAACCACGGGAAAAACATCCGTGTCTCCAATTGCGTTTGAATTCTCCAAACCCTTCCCTTTACATTCTTGCAAGTTGCATGCTTTACTTTCCGCTGCCTATATACTCTTTGCATGCTTGCTTAAATTATGTGATGATTGCTTGACTTGTCCTAAAATAGCTAAAATCTGCCAAGAACTAAAATTGGGAAAAGGTTAAGTTTTTATTTGGTCAAGTAGTCTAATCACCCCCCTCTAGACATACTTTCGATCCTACATAGGGGTTAGCCGCCGCTAAGCACTACCAACCCTAACCGAGGGAGAGACTCAACCTAGCATGCATGCTAAAACTTAGGGCGCCAGCGCTTCATTTATTTATGCTCAGGGTCTGCGCATGGCTTTGTACAAAGGGTTACATGCCTTGCCGGCAAGGCCTGTACAAAAGGTGGTTTGCTGGGGGGGCCCGGCAACTGCGCCTTATGGGTAAAACTTGTGAAGATGTTCGATGTTCCGGCGGACTGCGCCAGGCCTGGTGACTCGTATTACTCGATAAGGGCCTTCCCACTTTGGCGTCAACTTGTTGGAATTCTTGGCCGACTGAACATGCCAAAGAACAAGGTCGCCTTCCTCAAAGCTTCGGGCATGAACCTTGCGACTATGGTAGCGGCACAAGGCTTGCTGGTAGCGTGCTGCTCGTACAGCCGCCCGAAGACGATCTTCCTCAAGGAGCGTTGCGTCATCTTGCCGCAACTGCTCTTGCCCAAGCTCATCATAAGCGAGCACTGAGGTGACCCGTATGTGAGTTTCGTGGGCAGAACTGCTTCTTCCCCGTAAACGAGGGAGAAGGGTGTCTAACCAGTGGCTCGATTTGGCGTCGTTCTGATTGACCAAAGAACCATCGGCAATTCATTAATCCAGCGTCGTCCGCACCTGCGTAGCTTGTCAAAAGTCCTTGTCCAGAGGCCTCGCAACACTTCAGCATTTGCCCTCTCAGCCTGGCCGTTGCTCCGTGGATGTGCAACAAAAGCAAAACAGACCTTGCTGCCGAGGTCCTGGATGTACTGCATGAAGGCGTGCCTCATGAACTATGTGCCATTGTCGGTGATGATTCTATTTGGCACGCTGATATCTACTATACAACCTTATTCTTGTAGACGTTGTTGGGCCTCCAAGTGCAGAGGTTTGTAGGACAGTAGAAAATTTCCCTCAAGTGGATGACCTAAGGTTTATCAATCCGTAGGAGGCGTAGGATGAAGATGGTCTCTCTCAAGCAACCCTGCAACCAAAGAACAAAGAGTCTCTTGTGTCCCTGATACGTCTCCAACGTATCTATAATTTTTGATTGCTCCATGCTATATTATCTACTGTTTTGGACTATATTGGGCTTTATTTTCCACTTTTATATTATTTTTGGGACTAACCTATTAACCGGAGGCCCAGCCCAGAATTGCTGTTTTTGCCTATTTCAGTGTTTCGGAGAAACATAATATCAAACGGAGTCCAAAAGGAATAAAATCTTCTGGAACGTGATTTTCTCACCGAACGTGATCCAGGAGACTTGGACCCTACTACAAGGAGTCAAAGAGGAGGTCACGAGGGTGGGGGGCGCGCCCCCCTAGGGCGCACCCCCTGCCTCGTGGGCCCCTCGGTGCTCCACCGATGTACTCCTTCTTCCTATATATACATACATACCCCCAAACAATCAGAAGAGGAGACAAAAACCTAATTCCACCGCCGCAAATTTCTGTATCCACGAGATCCCATCTTGGGGCCTGTTCCGGAGCTCCGCCAGAAGAGGGTTGTCATCACGGAGGGTTTCTACATCATCCTAGCCCCTCCGATGAAGTGTGAGTAGTTTACCTTAGACCTTCGGGTCCATAGTTAGTAGCTAGATGGCTTCTTCTCTCTTTTTGGATCTCAATACAAAGTTCTCCCCCTCTCTTATGGAGATCTATTCGATGTAATCTTCTTTTGCAGTGTGTTTGTTGAGACCGATGAATTTTGGGTTTATGATCAAGTCTATCTATGAATAATATTTGAATCTTCTCTGAATTCTTTTATGTATGATTGGTTATCTTTGCAAGTCTCTTCTAATTATCCGTTTGGTTTGGCTAACTAGATTGGTAGTTCTTGCCATGGGAGAAGTGCTTAGCTTTGGGTTCGATCTTGCGGTGTCCTTTCCCAGTGACAGAAGGGGCAGCAAGGCACGTATTGCATCGTTGCCATCGAGGATAACAAGATGGGGTTTATTTCATATTGCATGAATTTATCTCTCTACATCATGTCATCTTGCTTAAGGCGTTACTCTGTTTTTAACTTAATAATCTAGATGCATGCTGGATAGCGGTCGATGAGTGGAGTAATAGTAGTAGATGCAGAATCGTTTCGGTCTACTTGTCACGGACGTGATGCCTATATACATGATCATGCCTAGATATTCTCATAACTATGCTCAATTCTGTCAATTGCTCAACAGTAATTTGTTCACCCACCGTAGAATACTTATGCTCTTGAGAGAAGCCACTAGTGAAACCTATGGCCCCCGGGTCTATTCTCATCATATCAATCTCCATCACTTTAATCTTGCTTTGCTTTTTACTTTGCTTTTACTTTTTACTTTGCATCTTTATACCAAAAATACCAAAAATATTATATCTATCAGATCTCACTCTCGTAAGTGACCGTGAAGGGATTGACAACCCCTAATCGCGTTGGTTGCGAGTAGCTATCGTTTTGTGCAGGTACGAGGGACTTGAGCATGGCCTCCTACTGGATTGATACCTTGGTTCTCAAAAACTAAGGGAAATACTTACGCTACTCTGCTGCATCATCCCTTCCTCTTCGGGGAAAACCAACGCAAGCTCAAGACGTAGCAAGAAGGACTTCTGGCGCTGTTGCCGGGGAGTCTATGCAAAAAGTCAACATACCAAGTACCCATCACAATCCCTATCTCTCGCATTACACTATTTGCCATTTGCCTCTCATTTTCCTCTCCCCCACTTCACCCTTGCCGTTTTATTCTCCCTCTCTCTCTCTATCCTCCCTCTCTATTTGCCTCTTTTGCCCGTTTGCTCTTGTCTGCTCGTGTGCTAGTTTGTTTGCTTGTCGTCATGGCTAGTCCTCTTTCTGCTCCTTTGTCCCCTGAGTTTGAAGTCCTTCACTTCAAACAAAAGCAAGGAGAAAACTTAAAGGATGCTTGGTTTAGAATGATGGAATCTTATCGTAAATGCACCCTAGAAGTAAATTTCAGAATTTTGCTTCGCAACTTTTATGTTGGGCTTAATATGTCTAACAGACAACTTTTGGATTGTGTTGCGAAAGGCAATTTTATTGAAATTTATCCCAGTATCGCGCATGAAATTATAGAAGGTATAGTAGGAACTTTACCTCAACAAAAGGGGCCCCATCATACCCAAGAGAAAATGCAAGTTTTTGAGAAAATTTGCGAAGTAACTAAGATTTTACAGAAATCTCTTGAACCTCTTAAGAGCGTTAGCGTAAATCTTCACCGCATGAATATGTTGATTACCCTTTGCAATAAGCGGTTGGATTCTTTAGATCTCAAGATCTCTGAATATGAAGGGAAATGTAAGGAACCTCCCGGATTCGAGCATAACATCACTAAAAGAATTAAGAATCAAGATGGCAATACCTAGATCTATCCTCGCTTTTATGCCTAGCTAGGGGCGTTAAACGATAGCGCTTGTTGGGAGGCAACCCAATTTTATTTTTATTACTTGCTTTTTTCTCCTGCTTAATAATAAATAAATTATTTAGCCTCTGTTTTGGTTGTGTTTTTTGTGTTTAATTAGTGTTTGTGCCAAGTAGAACCGTTCGGAAGAGTTGGGGAAAGTCTTGTTGAACTTGCTGTAAAAAACAGAAACTTTAGCGCTCACGAGAACTGCTGTCATTTTTATTTTAAGAGAGATATTTAGTTAATTCTTTTTGCAGATGATTAATATATAAATTACTCACGTCCATCAATTTATTTTAGAATTTTTTGGGTTCCAGATCATGCGCTAGATAGAGATTACTACAGACTGTTCTGTTTTTGACAGATTCTGTTTTTCGTGTGTTGTTTGCTTATTTTGATGAATCTATGGCTAGTAAAATAGTTTATAATCCATAGAGAAGTTGGAATACAGTAGGTTTAACACCAATATAAATAAATAATGAGTTCATTACAGTACCTTGAAGTGGTCTTTTGTTTTCTTTCGCTAACGGAGCTCACCAGTTTTCTATTTTGAGTTTTGTGTTATGAAGTTTTCAAGTTTTGGGTGAATTCTTTTGATGGATTATGGAAGAAGGAGTGGCAAGAGCCTAATCATGGGGATGCCCATGGCACCCCCAAGATAATCCAAGGACACCAAGAAGTCAAAGCTTGGGTATGCCCCGGAAGGCATCCCCTCTTTCGTCCACTTTCATCGGTAATTTACTTGGAGCTATATTTTTATTCACCAACATGATATGTGTTTTGCTTGGAGCGTCTTGTATTATTTGTGTCTTTGTGTCTTAGTATGCCACAATCATCCTTGATTTACACACCTTTTGAGAGAGCCATACATGAATTAAAATTTGATAGAATACTCTATGTGCTTCACTTATATCTTTTGAGCTAAGTAGTTTTGCTCTATGTGCTTCACTTATATCTTTTGAGCGTTATAATTTTGCTCTATGTGCTTCACTTAGATCTTTTAGAGAACGGTGGTGGATTTTTTTTAAAGAAACTATTGATCTCTCATGCTTCACTTAAACTATTTTGAGAGTCTTAATAGCATGGTAATTTGCTTAATAACAATATGCTTGGTATTCAAGATTTGTGAAACTTTCTTTTGAGTTTGTTGAATACTAAGAAAAGATTGAAACTTGATAATTGTTTTGAGATATGGAGGTGATAATATTAAAGTCATGCTAGTTGAGTAGTTGTGAATTTAAAGAATACTTGTGTTAAAGTTTGTGATTCCCGTAGCATGCACGTATGGTGAACCGTTATGTGATGAAGTCGGAGCATGATTTATTTATTGATTGTCTTCCTTATGAGTGGCGGTCGGGGACGAGCAATGGTCTTTTCCTACCAATCTATCCCCCTAGGAGCATGCGCGTAATACTTTGCTTTGATAACTTCTAGATTTTTGCAATAAGTATATGAGTTCTTTATGACTAATGTTGAGTCCATGGATTATACGCACTCTCACCCTTCCACCTTTGCTAGCCTCTCTAATACCGCGCACCTTTCGCCGGTATCATACACCTACCATATACCTTCCTCAAAACAGCCACCATACCTACCTATTATGGCATTTCCATAGCCATTCCAAGATATATTGCCATGCAACTTTCCACCATCTAGTTCATCATGACACATTCATCATTGTCATATTGCTTAGCATGATCATGTAGTTGACATAGTATTTGTGGCAAAGCCACCGTTCATAATTTCTTGATACTTGTCACTCTTGATTCATTGCATATCCCGGTACACCGCCGGAGGCATCCATATAGAGTCATACTTTGTTTTAGAATCGAGTTGTAATCATTGAGTTGTAAATAAATAAAAGTGTGATGATCATCATTTAATAGAGCATTGTCCCCAAAAAAATAGAAATGCCAAAGAAAAAAAAGAAGGCCCAAAAAATAGAAAATAAATAAAAAGGGGCAATGCTACTATCCTTTTACCACACTTGTGCTTCAAAGTAGCACCATGATCTTCATAGTAGAGAGTCTCTCATGTTATCACTTTCATATACTAGTGGGAATTTTACATTATAGAACTTGGCTTGTATATTCCAATGATGGGCCTCCTTAAGTGCCCTAGGTCTTCGTGAGCAAGCAAGTTGGATGCACACCCACTTAGTTTCTTCTGTTGAGCTTTCATACATTTATAGCTCTAGTGCATTGGTTGCATGGCAATCCCTACTCCTTGCATTAACATCAATCGATGGGCATCTCCATAGCCCATTGATTAGCCTCATTGATGTGAGACTTTCTCCTTTTTTGTCTTGTCCACATAACCCCCATCATCATATTCTATTCCACCCATAGTGTTATGTCCATGGCTCGCGCTCATATATTGCGTGAAAGTTTATAGGTTTGAGATTACTAAAGTATGAAACAATTGCTTGGTTTGTCATCGGGGTTGTGCATGATGAGAGCATTCTTGTGTGACGAAAATGGAGCATGACTAAACTATATGATTTTGTAGGGATGAACTTTCTTTGGCCATGTTATTTTGAGAAGACATGATTGCTTAGTTCGTATGCTTGAAGTATTATTATTTTTATGTCAATATGAACTTTTATCTTGAATCTTTCGGATCTGAATATTCATACCACAATTAAGAAGAATTACATTAAAATTATGCCAAGTAGCACTCTGCATCAAAAATTCTGTTTTTATCATTTACCTACTTGAGGACGAGCAGGAATTAAGCTTGGGGATGCTTGATACGTCTCCAATGTATCTATAATTTTTGATTGCTCCATGCTATATTATCTACTGTTTTGGACATTATTGGGATTTATTATCCACTTTTATATTATTTTTGGGACTAACCTATTAACCGGAGGCCCAGCTCAGAATTGCTGTTTTTTTGCCTATTTCAGAGTTTCGCAGAAAAGGAATATCAAACGGAGTCCAAACAGAATGAAACCTTCAGGAACGTGATTTTCTCACCGAACATGATCCAGGAGACTTGGACCCTACGTCAAGAAATAAAGGAGGAGGCCACGAGGTAGGGGGGCGCGCCTACCCCCCAGGCGCACCCTCCACCCTCGTGGGCCCCCTGTTGCTCCACCGACGTACTCCTTCCTCCTATATATACCTACGTACCCCGAAACGATCAGATACGGAGCCAAAACCCTAATTCCACCACCATAACTTTCTGTATCCATGAGATCCCATCTTGGGGCCTGTTCCGGAGCTCCGCTGGAGGGGGCATCCATCACGGAGGGCTTCTACATCAACACCATAGCCTCAGACCTTCGGGTCCATAGTTATTAGCTAGGTGGCTTCTTCTCTCTTTTTGGATCTCAATACAATGTTCTCCCCCTCTCTTGTGGAGATCTATTCGATGTAATATTCTTTTTGCGGTGTGTTTGTTGAGATCGATGAATTGTGGGTTTATGATCAAGATTATCTATGAACAATATTTGAATCTTCTCTGAATTCTTTTATATATGATTGGTTATCTTTGCAAGTCTCTTCGAATTATCAGTTTGGTTTGGCCTACTAGATTGATCTTTCTTGCAATGGGAGAAGTGCTTAGCTTTGGGTTCAATCTTGCGGTGTCCTTTCCCAGTGACAATAGGGGCAGGAAGGCACGTATTGTATTGTTGCCATCAAGGATAACAAGATGGTTTTTTTTATCATATTGCATGAATTTATCCCTCTACATCATGTCATCTTGCTTCAGGCGTTACTCTGTTTTCATGAACTTAATACTCTAGATGCATGCTGGATAGCGGTCGATGAGTGGAGTAATAGTAGTAGATGCAGGCAGGAGTCGGTCTACTTGTCTCGGACGTGATGCCTATATACATGATCATACCTAGATATTCTCATAACTATGCTCAATTCTGTCAATTGCTCAACAGTAATTCGTTCACCCACCGTAAAATACTTATGCTCTTAAGAGAAGCCACTAGTGAAACCTATGGCCCCCGGGTCTATCTTCATCATATTGATCCTCCAATACTTAGTTATTTCCTTTGCTTTTTTACTTTGCTTTTATTTTACTTTGCATCTTTATCACAAAAACACCACCTATATGACTATGGTAATGAGTATATCCTTTCCGGACTAACCCCTCCGGTTTATATAGACACCGAGGGGATCTAGGGTTTACATAGAGTCAGTTACATAAGAAGGATTCTTCATAGTCGGTCGCCAAGCTTGCCTTCCATGCCAAGGAGAGTCCAATCCAGACACGGGTACAGTCTTTGGCCTTCATGTCTTCACAACCCATCAGTCTGGCCCAATAGATAACAGGCCGGACACCCGAGGACCCCTTAGTCCAGGACTCCCTTAGTAGCCCCCGAACCAGTCTTCAATAGCGAGGTGTTCGGCACACAAATTGTCTTCGACATTGCAAGGCGGGTTCCTCCTTTAATGATCTCCAAGTGATGTATTCGGCCATTGGTTCCATGTCGCTCCCCTCGGCTCCTGCGCGTTAAATAACTTCGCCTCCCACGTGTCAAGCGAAGGCGGAAGGTCGGGGTATTTTTGCAGATAACACCCCATCCATGCAAGGAAGAGCGCCTATTAAAGAGTTTGGATCCTAGATCCATTCGGCACCACACAGAGGAAATCCCCGGAAACTGCTTAGGAGAAACCATTCCAGCATGGCTAGCGCCCCTAGCTCCTCCACCCATTCTGGCCCAGAGAAAGGCCAGTGGGAGAGGTGTTCGGTGTCCCACAGTCAATTGACGAAGCTGCAGACGCAGGGATTTCTTTCCCCCGCAGATCTAGTTCCTGTTCGAGCGGGGCTAGATTCCTTCATCGGTGAGATTCAGGCAGAGGACTTCCCCAATCCATCCGGCGGAGAGCGAGTATGTTTCGTCCCCTACCTACTAAGGGGCATTGGATTTCCCATTCATCCGTTCCTCCGAGGGCTTCTGGAATACTATGGCCTCCAGTTGCACAACTTCACCCCTGCCTCCGTTCTGCACATTGTGGGTTACGTTGCTTTATGTGAACTATTCCTGGGTCTCGAGGCTCACTTCGAGCTGTGGAGGAAGTTGTTCTGTCTTGCCCGCGTAATCATGAGGGGTCAATATTTGAAGTGGGCGGAGCCAAAGTATGGCGTATCGCTGATACCGGATATCTGTCCGGCACACCAAGGAAGGCATCCGAAGAATGGCCTTCCGAATGATTCTATATTGAGGACGTCGCGCTTCCCGACCCAGTTCGAAAGGGTCTTCCTGAATTTGCGAGCGTTCCGTTGAAGAAACGCCACAGTTGGCGTCCTTGGAGTCTTGAAGAGGATGACAACACAGAAGTTTACCAGCTTATGAGCAAAATAAAGACGCTCGCTCAGTCCGGACTCACAATAATCGAGGTAATGGCGATCTCCATAGTGCGTGGGGTTCAGCCGCTACAATACAGAGGGCTGCCCATGTGGCACTATAATGGAGAGGATGACGCCTCCTGCTATGGCCGGAAGGGTCCGAATACCCCCGCCGCTCTGGCCAAAATATTGGTCGGGCTGTTTAAAGGGGAGGAAGAGGAGTTTCTTTGCATTAAGTGCAGAGATGGATATTCTATGTATAATCCTCCCAGTTGGGTAAGCTTCGACCCCTCTATTCCACTCATTCCCCTTCCAGATTACTTTTGATAAATTTCAAGTCTGTTTATGACAGCATTGGCAGAAAGTCACCAAAGGACTTCATAGTCCTGCCCCACAGCCGGAGATCCACAACCGGGAGCTAGATCCTAGTTTTGAAGAGGATCCGGATATATTCGTGGTGCTTGCGGGGGGGAGTGTTTTACCAGAAAAGCTATGACGGCACAGAAGTGGCCATCACCGCCGACTACCCTGGCCTTCCTCATGCTTCACATGTAAATAATTAAGAAACACCTTCTCTAAAAGAGTGATCTTATTCTGCCTCACCCACCACACCGTATCGTGCTTCACAGGGGAGACGTTCGGCGATTTCGAAGAGATCGGCTCCCGCGCCGGGCAAGCCTTCCAAGAAGAAAGCAAATGAAGACACGGCCGTGCCTTCATAGAAGAGGTATGAATTTACCAACCCGCACCTGAGCAGTCACGTCCAACTGTGACCTTCCCGTTTTCCATGTATCGAGAGGAAGGTGCGCCGGACTATATCCAGAGGTTCAAGCGGCCGTACTTCCCACAACCAGGATTCAAATCCTGTCGTGCAGATGGGGGCTGATGCGGGGGCGACGCCGGACTGTCCTCCAGCCGAGGACTCGGATGATGTATCCATCACCAACTCGGAAGTGGAGAGTTCCATGAATCATCGGCGCCGCCGGGCCATTTTACAAGATCCTGGCTTTTCAGAAGAGTCGTTTAACGCCTTCAACGCAGCCAATGCATACATCCGGGATTCTCGAGATGGGATTAACAGGGCCACAAAGCAACATTTGAAAGATGTGCGGGTAAATTCGCTTTATCTGACTATGATAACCATGTGCCAGTAGCCCCCGAGACTTAAAGGAGTTGAAACAACTGATTTAAGGATCAATGTACAACCAGGTGCTTACGGAGAAGAATACCTAGCTAGCTCAGGAACTAGAAAAGTGTCAGCGCCAACTGCTTGCTACTAACGCCGAATTGGAGAAATACAAGGCATCTCCAGGTAATATTTTCCTCTATAGAAAATTCATAATGATACACCGATAGTGTGAATCTGGGTTCTAATCTTTGTGTTGGGTCGTTAGACCAAGTACGAGAGAAGCCGGACGCTGCTCGAAGCGAAGAACACGGAGCCAAAAAGCTACTAGCAGCGGGCGAGCATGTATTGACGAAAGTCGTTGAAGAGAAAAAGAAACTCCAGGATTCGAACACCAAACTGGCCGCAGAGCTGAAAGATGTGCGAGCACAGCTAGCCGACTCTGTGAAGGAGAACAAGAAGCTGCGAGGTGGCATATTCAGTACATGGCCGCTTTTATCTTATAGCAGTTTGGAGGTAGCGGTAGCTGATATAGCTGTAATTGCAGGTGTGTTGATGAACCGCCCCGAAGAGGAAGTGTCCGGATCATCAAATGATCTTCTGCAAGAGTTGTCGCAGTTGCACGAGCAAGCTCGGCAGGCTATGCGGAGTGTAGCCAAGGCTTTATGGCCATCCGACTCCCCTCCAGGAAGCATGGAGAAGTTGGTAGAGCTGTTCAAGGGAGCGCGGCGGCGTATCCGGCGGTGGAAGATATCTGCCTGCCGAGAGGGTGCGCGAGAGGCCTGGGCCATGGTGAAGACACGCTATACCAAGCTGGATCCTAATCACATGGCTCGTGTCAGGCCGGTAGGGCCGAATGGGGAAGAAATTCCCGTTAGTATAGTATATGACCAAGTAGAGGTGGCCGCCAAATATTCTCAACAGGATTGTAAGTTAGACTGCCTATTGGAAGGTGTAGATGAAGAGGTTTTCGAGTGCAAGTGATTGTGTACTTTCCTCATCTAGCTGAATTGTATATCATTTGTCATGGCAGACCTTTTCGCTTCAACCTCCGGACCCGAAGGTGCGGAGTGTTTCCGAATACTGTCGCGGCCGAATAGGCCGGGGTATGCCTGGGAAACTAGGCGTAGGGGTCATAGTTGCTTGAACAGACAAGTTGTATCCGGCTAGCTATGTTATATTACATTGATATCGTAAGAAACATCTTCCAGAGAGAATAGTTCCGTTAAGGGTTCCTTTCTTTGGGTGTGCATGCATTTAATGTACATGTCTGAATTGTGATGCGAGCACCACAGTTTGTATAACTTCTGGGGGTGCACAATGGAGTGAGTTTAGAAAACATCTTTAATTCACCGACTGAATATTCCCTTAAGAACACTAGCTTTCAGCTTCACCCAGTCCGAGGTACACATCCGGATGACCCGGTAGTAACAATCGCAGAGGTGCTCCCTTTATGCCCTAGCCGAACTAACGGTAACGTAGGGCATAAGGACAGGAGCCAGGCAACCCAGCTTGGCCAAAACTTAAGTCATATCGATGCATATAGTGGCGAAGAAAAGGTACACATGGAAAAACTCATACGTGAGGAGCTTAATGCTCAAGGAATGACAAGAACTTCTGTCCAAGAAGCCCCCAGGTACAAGTGACATACATATTGGAGATGTATGTGTTGATGGTGTGCGGTCAAGCCGTACCAAAGCTTTAAAGCAAGAAACAAAAAATAATCGGAAAAGAGAGAAAAAATAATGGAAACTACAGGGGAGGAGACGACACGGGGTTTGGCGCTAGGCATAGAATCTTCGGAGTCTGGCCACGTTCCAGGGGTTCGGCTCAAGGCGATTGTCTGATGCATCGCGAAGACGGTACGCTCCTCCGGTGAGAACTTCGTCAATTATGAAGGGACCCTCCCATTTGGGCTTGAGTTTGTCCTTTTTCTTCTCCGACAGGCGTAGAACAAGTTTGCCAACGTTGTAAGTCTTGGCCCGTACTTCTCTGCTTTGATATCTTCGAGCCTGTTGTTGGTAAAATGCTGAATGGGCTTTTGCGACATCACGTTCCTCCTCCAGGGCATCTAGGCCATCCTGCCGATCAAGCTCGGCTTCTCTCTCTTCGTACATACGCACTCGAGGTGAGTCGTGAATAATATCGCAGGGCAATACGGCCTCTGTGCCATACACCATGAAGAAAGGTGTGTATCCGGTAGTGCGGTTGGGCGTGGTCCGCAGCCCCCCAGAGTATGGAGTCGAGCTCCTCAACCCAGTGCTTGTCTGATTCTTTCAAATACCGCACTAGTTTGGGCTTGATGCCGCTCATAATAAGACTGTTGGCTCGTTCGACTTGACCGCCGGTTTGTGGGTTGTAGACGGAGGCGTAATCGAGTTTAATACCCAGATTAGTACAGCAGGTTTTTAGTTCGTCGGCTGTGAAATTGGAGCCATTGTCAGTGATGATGCTGTGTGGGACACCATAACGGTGCACAACATCGGATATGAAGTCTATCACCAGGCCGGACTCATCCGTTTTGACCGGCTTAGCCTCTATCCATTTAGTGAATTTATCCACCATAACCAGTAGATATTTTTTTCTTATGTCTTCCCCCTTTAAGGGGTCCAACCATATCGAGTCCCCAGACAACAAAAGGCCAAGTGATGGGGATTGTTTGTAAGGCGGTGGGGGGCATATGGCTTTGATTGGCAAAGAGTTGGCATCCGATGCAACGTTGGACAAGGTCCTGTGCGTCTGCTCGGGCCGTTGGCCAATAAAACCATGTGTGGAAGGCCTTGCTAACAAGGGCCCGAGCTGCGGCGTGGTGACCACCGAGTCCGGCATGAATTTCAGCCAAGAGCTGCCGCCCCTCTTCCTCAGATATACATCGTTGAAGGACTCCGGTGGCGCTTTTCTTGTAGAGCTCTCCATCATGAACCTTGTAGGCCTTTGAACGCCGGACAATGCAGCGGGCCTCATTCTGGTCCTCAAGAAGCTCTTTCCTGTTGAGGTAGGCCAGGAAGGGTTCGGTCCATGGGGCAATGACTGCAATGATGAAGATGCGCCGATGGTGTTATTTCGATGGCTGAGCCCCCGACGACGTCGGTGTTTCCGGGGTCTTGGATTATGTTTGGTTCCGGACTAGTATTGTCGTTTTTCCCTGCCACACAACAGATGGCTTGAATAGCCTTTCTAGGAAAATGTTAGGTGGGACGGGGTCGCACTTAGCGCCGATACGAGCAAGAACATCCGCCGCTTGATTACTTTCTCGAGCCACATGATGGAACTCAAGCCCCTCGAACCGGGCCAACATTTTTATGACCGCGTTACAGTACTCTGCCATCTTCGGATCTTTAGCGTCGAAATCTCCATTTATTTGAGATATTGCAAGCTTGGAATCCCCGCGTACTTCTAGGCGTTGTATGCCCATGGAGACAGCCATCTGGAGACCATGTAATAAGGCCTCGTATTCGGTTGCGTTATTGGAGTCTGTGCATAGTATTTGGAGAACATACTGGATGATGTCTCCAGTAGGGGATGTTAAAACGACACCCGCTCCTAACCCTGCCAGCATTTTGGAGCCGTCGAAGTACATGACCCAATTGGAGTATGTGTCGTACTCTTTAGGGAGTTCAGCCTCTGTCCATTCGACGACGAAGTCGGCCAGTACTTGGGATTTGATAGCTCAACGTGGTTTATATGTAATGTCAAATGGGAGGAGTTCAATGGCCCATTTGGCAATCCGGCCCGTAGCATCGCGGTTGTTTATAATGTCATTGAGTGGTACTTCGGAGGCCACCGTGATCGAACACTCCTGGAAGTAGTGACGGAGCTTTCGGGATGCCATGAAGACCGTGATGGGGCACGTTGCAGAAAACAAAAATTTTCCTACGGTTTCACCAAAATCCATCTAGGAGTTCATCTAGCAATGAGTGATTAGATGCATCTACGTACCTTGTAGATCGCGAGCGGAAGCGTTCAAAGAACGGGGATGAGGGAGTCGTACTCGTCGTGATTCGAATCACCGAAGATCCTAGCACCGAACGGACGGCACCTCCGCGTTCAACACACGTACGGAACAGACACGTCTCCTCCTTCTTGATCCAGCAAGGGGGGAGGAGAGGTTGAGGGAGATGGCTCCAGCAGCAGCAAGACGGCGTGGTGATGATGGAGCTGCAGTACTCCGGCAGGGCTTCGCCAAGCACTGTGGAGGAGGAGGATGTGTTGGAGAGGGAGAGGGAGGCACCAAAGATCAAGGTAAGAAGTCCTCCATCTCCCCACTATATATAGGAGGGCCAAGGGGGGGGCGCCGGCCCTAGGAGATCTAATCTCCTAGGGGGGTGCGGCCAAGGGGAGGAATCCCTCCTCCCCAAGGCACCTAGGAGGTGCCTTCCCCTCCTAGGACTCTTCCCTCCTTGAAACCCTAGGCGCATGGGCCTCTTGGGGATGGTGCCCTTGGCCCATGTAGGCCAAGCCGCACCCCCTACAGCCCATGTGGCCCCACCCGGTGGACCCCCGGGACCCTTCCGGTGGTCCCGGTACAATACCGGTGACCCCGAAACTTATCCCGATGCCCGAAATAGCACTTCCTATATATAATTCTTTACCTCCGGACCATTCCGGAACTCCTCGTGACGTCCGGGATCTCATCCGGGACTCCGAACAACATTCGGGTTACTGCATATACATATCCCTACAACCCTAGCGTCACCGAACCTTAAGTGTGTAGACCCTACGGGTTCGGGAGACATGTAGACATGACCGAGATTGCTCTCCGGTCAATAACCAACAGCGGGATCTGGATACCCATGTTGGCTCCTACATGCTCCTCGATGATCTCATCGGATGAACCACGATGTCGAGGATTCAAGCAACCCCGTATACAATTCCCTTTGTCAATCGGTATGTTACTTGCCCGAGATTCGATCGTCGGTATCCCAATACCTCGTTCAATCTCGTTACCGGCAAGTCACTTTACTCGTACCGTAATGCATGATCCTGTGACCAAACACTTGGTCACTTTGAGCTCATTATGATGATGCATTACCGAGTGGGCCCAGTGATACCTCTCCGTCATACGGAGTGACAAATCCCAGTCTTGATCCATGTCAACCCAACAGACACTTTCGGAGATACCCGTAGTATACCTTTATAGTCACCCAGTTACGTTGTGATGTTTGGCACACCCAAAGCACTCCTACGGTATCCGGGAGTTACACGATCTCATGGTCTAAGGAAAAGATACTTGACATTGGAAAACTCTAGCAAACGAACTATACGACCTTGTGCTATGTTTAGGATTGGGTCTTGTCCATCACATCATTCTCCTAATGATGTGATCTCGTTATCAATGACATCCAATGTCCATAGTCAGGAAACCATGACTATCTGTTGATCAACGAGCTAGTCAACTAGAGGCTTACTAGGGACATGTTGGTGTCTATTATTCACACATGTATTACGATTTCCGGATAATACAATTATAGCATGAATAAAGACAATTATCATGAACAAGGAAATATAATAATAATGCTTTTATTATTGCCTCTAGGGCATATTTCCAACAGTCTCCCACTTGCACTAGAGTCAATAATCTAGTTACATTGTGATGAATCGAACACCCATGGAATTCTGGTGTTGATCATGTTTTGCTCTAGGGAGAGGTTTAGTCAACGGATCCGCTACATTCAGGTCCGTATGTACTCTACAAATCTCTATGTCTCCATCTTGAACATTTTCACGAATGGAGTTGAAGCGACGCTTGATGTGCCCTGTCTTCTTGTGAAACCTGGGCTCCTTGGCAAGTGCAATAGCTCCAGTGTTGTCACAGAAGAGCTTGATCGGCCCCGACGCATTGGGTATGACTCCTAGGTCGGTGATGAACTCCTTCACCCAAATTGCTTCATGCGCTGCCTCCGAGGCTGCCATGTATTCCGCTTCACATGTAGATCCCGCCACGACGCTCTGCTTGCAACTGCACCAGCTTACTGCCCCACCATTCAAAATATACACGTATCCGGTTTGTGACTTAGAGTCATCCAGATCTGTGTCGAAGCTAGCATCGACGTAACCTTTTACGACGAGCTCTTCGTCACCTCCATAAAAGAGAAACATTTCCTTAGTCCTTTTCAGGTACTTCAGGATATTCTTGACCGCTGTCCAGTGTTCCTTGCCGGGATTACTTTGGTACCTTCCTACCAAACTTACGGCAAGGTTTACATCAGGTCTGGTACACAACATGGCATACATAATAGAACCTATGGCTGAGGCATAGGGGATGACACTCATCTCTTCTATATCTTCTGCCGTGGTCGGACATTGAGCTGAGCTCAATTTCATACCTTGTAACACAGGCAAGAACCCCTTCTTAGACTGATCCATATTGAACTTCTTCAATATCTTATCAAGGTATGTGCTTTGTGAAAGACCTATGAGGCGTCTTGATCTATCTCTGTAGATCTTGATGCCTAATATATAAGCAGCTTCTCCAAGGTCCTTCATTGAAAAACTTTTATTCAAGTAGGCCTTAATGATGTCCAAGAGTTCTATATCATTTCCCATCAAAAGTATGTCATCTACATATAATATGAGAAATGCTACAGAGCTCCCACTCACTTTCTTGTAAACGCAGGCTTCTCCATAAGTCTGCGTAAACCCAAACACTTTGATCATCTCATCAAAGCGAATGTTCCAACTCCGAGATGCTTGCACCAGCCCATAAATCGAGCGTTGGAGCTTGCACACCTTGTCAGCATTCTTAGGATCGACAAAACCTTCCGGCTGCATCATATACAATTCTTCCTTAAGGAAACCATTAAGGAATGCCGTTTTGACGTCCATTTGCCATATTTCATAATCATAGAATGCGGCAATCGCTAACATGATTCGGACGGACTTCAGCTTCGCTACCGGTGAGAAAGTCTCATTGTAGTCAACCCCTTGAACTTGTCGATAACCCTTAGCGACAAGCCGAGCTTTATAGATGGTCACATTACCATCCGCGTCTGTCTTTTTCTTAAAGATCCATTTATTTTCTATGGCTCGCCGCTCAACGGGCAAGTCAGTCAAAATCCATACTTCGTTTTAATACATGGATCCTATCTCGGATTTCATGGCTTCTAGCCATTTGACGGAATCCAGGCCCGCCATCGCTTCTTCATAGTTCGAAGGTTTACCGTTGTCTAACAACATGATTTCCAAGACAGGGTTGCCGTACCACTCTGGTGCGGAACGTGTCCTTGTGGACCTTCGAATTTCAGTAGGAGCTTGATCTGAAGTATCTTGATCATCATCATTAACTTCCTCTCTAGTCGGTGCAGGCACCTCAGGAACATTTTCTTGAGTTGCGCCTTTTTCCGGTTCAAGAGGTAATACTTCATCAAGTTCTACTTTCCTCCCACTTACTTCTTTCGAGAGAAACTCTTTCTCTAGAAAGGACCCATTCTTGGCAACAAAGATCTTGCCTTCGGATCTGAGGTAGAAGGTATACCCAATAGTTTCTTTAGGGTATCCTATGAAGACGCATTTTTCCGATTTGGGTTCGAGCTTTTCAGGTTGAAGTTTCTTGACATAAGCATCGCATCCCCAAACTTTTAGAAACGACAGCTTAGGTTTCTTCCCAAACCATAATTCAAACGGTGTCATCTCAACGGATTTCGACGGAGCCCTATTTAAAGTGAATGCGGCAGTCTCTAAAGCATAGCCCCAAAGAGATAGCGGTAAATCGATAAGAGACATCATAGATCGCACCATATCTAATAGAGTGCGATTACGACGTTCGGACACACCATTACGCTGAGGTGTTCCAGGCGGCGTGAGTTGTGAAACTATTCCACATTTTCTTAAGTGTGTGCCAAACTCGTGACTCAAGTATTCTCCTCCACGATCTGATCGTAGGAACTTGATTTTCCTGTCACGTTGATTCTCAACCTCACTCTGAAATTCCTTGAACTTTTCAAAGGTCTCAGACTTGTGTTTCATTAAGTAGACATACCCATATCTACTTAAGTCATCAGTGAGGGTGAGAACATAACGATAGCCACCGCGAGCCTCAACACTCATTGGACCGCACACATCAGTATGTATGATTTCCAATAAGTTGGTTGCTCGCTCCATTGTTCCTGAGAACGAAGTCTTGGTCATTTTACCCATGAGGCATGGTTCGCACGTGTCAAATGATTCATAATTAAGAGACTTTAAAAGTCCATCAGCATGGAGCTTCTTCATGCGTTTGACACCTATGTGACCAAGGCGGCAGTGCCACAAGTATGTGGGACTATCATTATCAATCTTACATCTTTTGGTATTCACACTATGAATATGTGTAGCATTACGCTCGAGATTCATTAAGAATAAACCATTTACCATCGGAGCATGACCATAAAACATATCTCTCATATAAATAGAACAACCATTATTCTCGGATTTAAATGAGTAGCCATCTCGTATTAAACGAGATCCTGATACAATGTTCATGCTCAAACTTGGCACTAAATAACAATTATTGAGGTTCAAAACTAATCCCGTAGGTAAATGTAGAGGTAGCGTGCCGACGGCGATCACATCGACCTTGGAACCATTCCCGACGCGCATCGTCACCT
Source organism: Triticum urartu (assembly GCF_056163025.1). Classification (NCBI taxonomy): domain Eukaryota; kingdom Viridiplantae; phylum Streptophyta; class Magnoliopsida; order Poales; family Poaceae; genus Triticum; species Triticum urartu. The sequence continues at coordinate 208,333,034 of NC_141879.1, read as the reverse complement.
CGTCCTTCGCCAGTCTCCGCTTATTCCTTAGCTCCTGTTTTGAGTTACAAATGTGAGCAACTGCACCGGTATCAAATACCCAGGAGCTACTACGAGTACTGGTAAGGTACACATCAATTACATGTATATCACATATACCTTTTGTTTTGCCGGCCTTCTTGTCCGCTAAGTATTTGGGGCAGTTCCGCTTCTAGTGACCACTTTCCTTGCAATAAAAGCACTCAGTCTCGGGCTTGGGTCCATTCTTTGGCTTCTTCCCGGTAGCTTGCTTGCCGGGCGCGGCAACTCCCTTGCCGTCCTTCTTGAAGGCTTTCTTACCCTTGCCCTTCTTGAACTTAGTGGTTTTATTCACCATCAACACTTGATGTTCCTTTTTGACTTCTACCTCTGCTGATTTCAGCATTGCAAATACTTCAGGAATGGTCTTTTCCATCCCCTGCAGATTGAAGTTCATCACAAAGCTCTTGTAGCTCGGTGGAAGCGACTGAAGGATTCTGTCAATGACCGCGTCATCCGGGAGATTAACTCCCAGCTGAGTCAAGCGGTTATGTAACCCAGGCATAGTGAGTATGTGCTCACTGACAGAACTGTTTTCCTCCATCTTACAGCTGAAGAACTTGTCGGAGACTTGATATCTCTCGACCCGGGCATGAGCTTGGAAAACCATTTTCAGCTCTTCGAACATCTCATATGCTCCGTGTCTCTCAAAACGCTTTTGGAGCCTCGGCTCTAAGCTGTAAAGCATGCCGCACTGAACGAGGGAGTAGTCATCGATACGTGCCTGCCAAGCGTTCATAACGTCTTGTTCTGCAGGGAGAACAGGTGCGTCACCTAGCGGTGCTTATAGGACATAATCTTTCTTGGCAGCTATGAGGATGATCCTCAGGTTCCGGACCCAGTCCGTGTAGTTGTTGCCATCGTCTTTCAGCTTGGTTTTCTCTAGGAACGCGTTGAAGTTGAGGACTACGTTGGCCATTTGATCTACAAGACATATTGTAAAATATTTAGACTAAGTTCATGATAATTAAGTTCATCTAATCAAATTATTCAATGAACTCCCACTTAGATAGACATCCCTCCAGTCATCTAAGTATAACATGATCTGAGTTAACTAGGCCGTGTCCGATCATCACGTGAGACGGACTAGTCAACGTCGGTGAACATCTTCATGTTGATCGTATCTTCTATACGACTCATGCTCGACCTTTCGGTCTTCTGTGTTCTGAGGCCATGTCTGTACACATGCTAGGCTCGTCAAGTCAACCTAAGTGTTTGCATGTGTAAATCTGTCTTACACCCGTTGTATGTGAACGTTAGAATCTATCACACCCGATCATCACATGGTGCTTCGAAACAACGAACTGTCGCAACGGTGCACAGTTAGGGGGAACACTTTCTTGAAATTATTATGAGGGGTCATCTTATTTACTACCGTCGTTCTAAGTAAACAAGATGCAAAAACATGATAAACATCACATGCAATCAAATAATAATAGTGACATGATATGGCCAATATCACATAGCTCCTTTGATCTCCATCTTGGGGCTCCATGATCATCTTGTCACCGGCATGACACCGTGATCTCCATCATCGTGTCTCCATGAAGTTGCTTGCCAACTATTACTTCTACTACTATGGCTAACGCGTTTAGCAATAAAGTAAAGTAATTTACATGGCGTTTCTCAATGACACGCAGGTCATACAAAAAATATAGACAACTCCTATGGCTCCTGCCGGTTGTCATACTCATCGACATGCAAGTCGTGATTCCTATTACAATAGCATGAACATCTCATACATCACATATAGATCATTCATCATTCATCACAACTTTGGCCATATCATATCACAAAGCACTTGCTGCAAAAAACAAGTTAGACGTCCTCTAATTGTTGTTGCAAGTTTTACGTGGCTGAAGTAGGGTTCTAGCAAGAACGTTTTCTTACCTACGTGAAAGCCACAACGTGATTTGTCAACTTCTATTTACCCTTCATAAGGACCCTTTTCATCGAATCCGCTCCAACTAAAGTAGGAGAGACAGACACCCGCCAGCCACCTTATGCAACTTGTGCATGTTAGTCGGTGGAACCGGTCTCACGTAAGCGTACATGTAAGGTTGGTCCGGGCCGCTTCATCCCACAATACCGTTGAAGCAAGATAAGACTAGTAGCGGCAAGAAAGTTGACAACATCAACGCCCACAACAAATTGTGTTCTACTTGTGCAAGAGAACTACGCATAGACCTAGCTCATGATGCCACTGATGGGGAACGTTGCAGAAAACAAAAAATTTCCTACGGTTTCACCAAAATCCATCTAGGATTTCATCTAGCAACGAGTTATTAGATGCATCTACGTACCTTGTAGATCGCGAGCGGAAGCGTTCAAAGAACAGGGATGAGGGAGTCGTACTCGTCGTGATTCGAATCACCGAAGATCCTAGCACCGAACGGACGGCACCTCCGTGTTCAACACACGTACGGAACAGCCACGTCTCCTCCTTCTTGATCCAGCAAGGGGGGAGGAGAGGTTGAGGGAGATGGCTCCAGCAGCAGCACGACGGCGTGGTGATGATGGAGCTGCAGTACTCCGGCAGGGCTTCGCCAAGCACTGTGGAGGAGGAGGATGTGTTGGAGAGGGAGAGGGAGGCACCAAAGATCAAGGTAAGAAGTCCTCCATCTCCCCACTATATATAGGAGGGCCAAGGGGGGGGCGCCGGCCCTAGGAGATCTAATCTCCTAGGGGGTGCGGCCAAGGGGAGGAATCCCTCCTCCCCAAGGCACCTAGGAGGTGCCTTCCCCTCCTAGGACTCTTCCCTCCTTGAAACCCTAGGCGCATGGGCCTCTTGGGGCTGGTGCCCTTGGCCCATGTAGGCCAAGGCGCACCCCCTACAGCCCATGTGGCCCCCCGGGACAGGTGACCCCACCCGATGGACCCCCGGGACCCTTCCGGTGGTCCCGGTACAATACCGGTGACCCCGAAACTTGTCCCGATGCCCGAAATAGCACTTCCTATATATAATTCTTTACCTCCGGACCATTCCGGAACTCCTCGTGACGTCCGGGATCTCATCCGGGACTCCGAACAACATTCGGGTTACTGCATATACATATCCCTACAACCCTAGCGTCACCGAACCTTAAGTGTGTAGACCCTACGGGTTCGGGAGACATGTAGACATGACCGAGATTGCTCTCCGGTCAATAACCAATAGCGGGATCTGGATACCCATGTTGGATCCTACATGCTCCTCGATGATCTCATCGGATGAACCACGATGTCGAGGATTCAAGCAACCCCGTATACAATTCCCTTTGTCAATCGATATGTTACTTGCCCGAGATTCGATCGTCGGTATCCCAATACCTCGTTCAATCTCGTTACCGGCAAGTCACTTTACTCGTACCGTAATGCATGATCCCATGACCAAACACTTGGTCACTTTGAGCTCATTATGATGATGCATTACCGAGTGGGCCCAGTGATACCTCTCCGTCATACGGAGTGACAAATCCCAGTCTTGATCCATATCAACCCAACAGACACTTTCGGAGATACCCGTAGTATACCTTTATAGTCACCCAGTTACGTTGTGACGTTTGGCACACCCAAAGCACTCCTACGGTATCCGGGAGTTACACGATCTCATGGTCTAAGGAAAAGATACTTGACATTGGAAAACTCTAGCAAACGAACTATACGACCTTGTGCTATGTTTAGGATTGGGTCTTGTCCATCACATCATTCTCCTAATGATGTGATCTCGTTATCAATGACATCCAATGTCCATAGTCAGGAAACCATGACTATCTGTTGATCAACGAGCTAGTCAACTAGAGGCTTACTAGGGACATGTTGGTGTCTATTATTCACACATGTATTACGATTTCCGGATAATACAGTTATAGCATGAATAAAGACAATTATCATGAACAAGGAAATATAATAATAATGCTTTTATTATTGCCTCTAGGGCATATTTCCAACAGACTGCATATGCTATTTTTTGATAATGAGGGTACCGGGATTTGCATGGTGTAAGGACAGTAGATATGTAGTATACTGGCTTCTGAAGCGGGAATTTATGTCCGTCCTGTTCTCGTTCAACGACGAGTACGGCGCTCACCACCTGGTGTGTTGCCGATATGTATAATAACATCGGTTCGCCGGTGTTTGGTGTGGCCAGGATTGGACTGCCTGCAAGAAGGGTTTTTATTTCCTCCAGTCCGGCTGTTGCCGTGTCCGTCCACTCGAAGTGGTCGGTTCGTCATAGAAGGCGATAGAGTGGCAGTGCCTTTTCTCCCAATCTGGAGATAAAGCGGCTTAGAGCTGCTACGCAACCCGCGAGCTTTTGGACTTGTTTAAGGTCTGTTGGCTTAGCCAATTGTGACAAAGCTCGGATTTTGGCTGGGTTTGCTTCGATTCCTCTATTGGAAACGATGAAGCCCAACAGTTTTCCTGCGGGGACGCCAAAGACACACTTTTCTGGGTTGAGCTTAATGTCATACGCCCGGAGGTTGTCGAATGTAAGACGTAAGTCGTCTATTAGTGTTCCGACGTGCCTGGTTTTGATGACGAGGTCGTCAATGTAAGCTTCTACTATTTTGCCGATCTGTTTCTCCAAGCATGTTTGAATCATGCGTTGGTATGTGGCGCCGGCGTTCTTGAGCCCAAAGGGCATGGTGTTGAAGCAGAATGGCCCATATGGGGTGATAAATGTTGTTGCGGCTTGATCGGACTCCTTCATTTCGATTTGATGTTATCCGGAATATGCATCGAGGAAACACAGTGAGTCGTGTCCTGTGGTGGCATCGATGATTTGATCAATGCGGGGGAGGGGGAAGGGATCCTTAGGGCAAGCCCTGTTGAGGTCTTTGAAATCGACGCACAGGCGCTAGGATTTGTCCTTCTTTGCTACCATCACCAGGTTTGCCAGCCAGTCCGGGTGTTTGATTTCTCTAATGAATCTGGCCTCGATGAGTTTGGCCAGCTCCTCCCCATGGCTTGTCGCTTGGATTCAAAAAAGTTCCGTAGTGATTGCTTGACCGGTTTGAACCCCTTTAATATATTGAGGCTATGTTTGGCCAGCTCCCGTGTGATCCCTGACATATCTGAAGGGTGCCAGGCGAATATGTCCCAGTTTTTGCGCAGGAATTCTCGTAGTGCGGTGTCGACTATTGGGTTCAGTTGAGCTCCGATAGATGCTGTCTTCTTGGGGTCCATTGGGTGGACCTGGAATTTGACTATTTCTTCTGCTGGTTTAAAGGATGTGGATTTAGGGCGTTTGTCGAGGATCACGTCGTCCCTGTCCACCATGGAGCGTAGTGCAGTTAATTCGTCGGCCGCGAGGGCTTCGGATAGCTCCTCCAGGGCCAGGGATGCGGTTTTGTTTTCTGCACGGAGTGCTATGTCCGGATCACTGACGAGAGTGATTATACCGTTTGGTCCGGGCATTTTGAGCTTCATATACCCGTAATGGGGTATGGCCTGAAAGCGTGTAAAAGCATCCCGCCCCAACAGGGCGTGATATCCGCTCCTGAAAGGGGCCACTTGGATAGTTATTTCTTCGAACCGATAGTTCTCCGATGTGCCGAATACTACGTCAAGTGTGATTTTGCTCGCGCACCGCGCCTCCTGACTTGGAATAATTCCTCGGAAGGTTGTGTTACTTTGCATGATGCGGCTCCTGTCTATTTCCATTTTATGGAGTGTGTCCTCATAAATGAGGTTTAGTCCGCTGCCGCCGTCCATGAGGACCTTGGTAAGTCGAAACCCGTCCACGATGGGACTAAGGACTAACGCGGCTGGCGCTCGTACTGTTCTGTACTTTGGTTCATCACCGGCATTGAATGTTATAGCCGCGTCGTTCCAGGGGTTTATCGCAACAATTTGGCAGACTTCGGCGAGCTCGCGAAGCGCCCTTTTGCGCTTGTTGTTTGAAGCGAATGTCTCGAAGACCATCAATACTCTTGAGTTATCGTCCCCTGGGGGATGCCGTTCTGGGTCGTCCTTGATAAGGATGTCCTCGCCGCTCTTGGCTACCTGTCGTAGTATCCAACATGCTCTAAGGCTATGGGTTCCCACGATATCTGGCATTGTATGTATTTTGCATGGGCCATCGAGCCATCCCGCCAGAACGGTGCCGTTCCACATAGCGGTTTTGTGTTTCTTGACTGTTGGACTGGGTGTGCCGCGAGGGTGCGCCCTTTTCGCCTGTGTGGGGAGTTGGGTTGGGACTGACGGTTCCCAACGAGCTGCCTGAGTTTTCCAGGTGCTCTCCATCGCGCTGTACTTTTGTACGATGGTTGCTAAGTCAGTGAATTTCAGTATGCGGTGGCGATTGATGGCGTTGAGGATTCCTTCGTCTACGCAATTTGTTGCAGAACACTGATATTGCGTCCTCGTTACAGCAATCTTTTACCTTGTCCTTGACAAGGAGGAATCTGGCCCAGAAGTGGTGGACCATTTCCTGAGACAGCTGTTTCATGCTCATAAGAGCGTCTATATCCGGGTGGGTGGGTGGAATTAAATCCGAGCCCCGACCTGACCGATTATCCGAAGTCTGACGACCTTCCGAGCTTAACAGTCCGGGTTCCAGAATATCTTCTGATTCTTTAGGACCGTCGTCCGATGCTGTGTTTGGAGGGCTAGTCGCATCTTTTCGTGGGTGGGTATCCGGCTCTTCCTGATCGGCGGTCCGATCATAATCCGTCTTCGGTATAGAAGAAGACTCGTCGTCCTGCTCCACGACTACCGCAATCTGGTGGGTGACCGGTAGGGTCTCGATTTCTCCTTGATCGGTTTTACGCCCGATCTGATCGTAGTCTGTGGCTATTCCCAAAGGGGCGATGCGATCTAGGAGTTTGTTCAAAGATGAAAACTCTGTCGGATCCATCTACTTGGAGTGCTCGGAGTTGATGCGAAGGGGGTTTTCGATGGCCCGAGAGGTCATCGTAGGCTCAACGGCCGAACGGGCAATCATAGTAAAGCCGCCCAACCGGAGGGTTTGGCCCGGGGCTAGAGCTCCCCCGGAGGTGATGTTGTCTTTAAGGACAAGGCGAGCCATCGAGCCTTTCGTCGACGGCATAGTAGAACTCTCAATGAAAGCACCAATGTCGGTGTCAAAACCGGCGGATCTCGGGTAGGGGGTCCCGAACTGTGCGTCTAGGATCGATGGTAACAGGAGACAGGGGACACGATGTTTACCCAGGTTCAGGCCCTCTCTATGGAGGTAATACCCCATGTCCTGCTTGATTGATATTGATGAATATGAGTGTTACAAGAGTTGATCTACCACGAGATCGTGATGGCTAAACCCTGGAAGCCTAGCCTATATGACTATGTGAAAGGATCGATACGGTCGACTAGAGGGGGGGTGAATAGGAGACTACAAATTTTAATCTTTCTTGTCGTTTTAAGGCTTAGCAGATAAAAGAGTTCACTAGATATGCAACTAGGTGAATGCAACCTATATGACAAGCAAGCTCCAAGATAAAAATACTAGGCAACAAACTAATTAGCAAGCCAACAAGCAAACAACAACAAAGTAAGGTGCGGGAAAGGATTAACCACAAGTGAGACGAGGACGCGGATTTTAACCCAAAGTTCACTCTTCCTTGGGGAAGAGCTTCTCTCCGTTTGGAGCGGTGCCGGAGCCAAAGCTTGCGGAACTCCACCGAAGGCTCACCGTATTCTCCTTCGAGTCACCCCCAACGGATGATCCTCGAATCACTCGGGGTTGGTCTTGAAGGCGACCACCACACCTTTACAAACTTCTCCGAAGCACACCACAAGCAAGGAAGCTTCCGGAGGAACCTCTAACCGCCTAGGAGCCCAAGCTCCAAGAGTAACAAGTCAATGGGGAAGAAATGTTGCGGGGAATGCGATTTGGTTTGGTCAAATTGTAGATCGGGTCTTGCTCTCCCAATCCCCAAAGTTTCAACAAGTTTGGGTGGAGGGATTGCGAGTATTGAGCAAAATGGGGTGTAGCAATGGTGGAGCTCAACAAGACATTAGGGTTTGAGGTTGGAGGTGGAGGAAGGCCCTATATATAGTGTTCTTGAGCTGGTGGGGATTTCTGCCCGTTGGACCCCGTGCGCACGGGCTAAGTCAGCCCCGTGCGCACGGGGTACTCAGAGACTATCACACCACCCCGTGCGCACGGGGGTCAGAAGACCCCGTGCGCACGGGGTACTCAGAGAGTTACGCAGTACCCCGTGCGCACGGGGGTCAAAAAACCCCGTGTGCATGGGGTACTCAGAGAGTTACGTAGTACCCCGTACGCACGGGGGTCAAAGGACCCCGTGCGCACGGGGTACCCAGTAACTTTCTGTTGCAAGCTTTCTGAGTACCACAGCACACACACTAAGTTCTTTAGGTGGTCGGAGTGGGAAGGATAAGAGAGTAAGGCTCGGCAATGGCATTCCCACATGACTTCCATCCACACGAACCCCTCTTAATAGTGCGGTCTTTCCTACGACTCGAAGCAAACCAAAACTAAAACCTTCGAAGCGTTGAAAGACCATGCCTTTGCCCTTTTTGAAATGGGGGGGGGGTCACACATCTCCATCGTGGGCACTTAGAATCAATATCCTGAGATAAACTTTAGCAACTGATATTAGTTCAACTAACCACATTGTCATCACACCAAAAAATAGTATAAGTGCCACTTGCACTTTCAATCTCCCCCTTTTTGGTGCATTGATGACAACGTGGTTAGAGCATGGCATAGAGGATAAACAGATAGAAAGCCATGGAACATATAATGATCATGATAGCTCCCCCTATATGTGTGCCCGAAAACAAGAATGCATCTAGTACACACATAGGAGGCTCTACCAAGGTCACTATTGTCAAGTCATGAGATATATCATAATAAACCTATAACAGTGCCTAGATCTCATGACAAAGTGTGGTGAGCAAAACATGTGAGACCCAATAAGCATAAGGAGATAATTGCACGGTTCAATGATAAAGCTAGAGTCTCACAACCACACAGACGGAAGGTAAATAAGAGTATCTCAAGCCAACTAAAACCAACCAACAACGAGAAACACGAGGCTTGAGATCTCAACGCACACAACACACCCACGACAACACACCCACGACAACACCACTTCTCCCCCTTTGTCATCAAGACAACAAAAAGGAGACAAATGGCGTCACCCATACCCACTAGACAAGAGGAGAAGCACTCGAGGCATCATCATCATCAAAACGCCACCCGACCATCGGGAAAGATCGAGCAGTGGCCTCACTGTCGTTGTCCTCTGAACCTGTACCGACCTCCTCACCAGCAGTAGCCCTTGCTGCCTTCTGCTCACGCCGAACAAGCTTCTCCTTGTTGATTTCCTTGATCTGACGACGATGAATCGACTGGCACATCTTGAACATGTTGCTCAAGGTCTTGAACAGAGACTTCTTCTCTCCCCTGGCAAAGATGGCCTCAGAACCAATAGACTTGGCCTTACCACGAGGGATCCGTGTAGTAGAGGACATGCCTGGATTATAAGTGGCACGATCCTCAGGCCTAGGGTTGTGCCCCTTCTTGATAGGCACATAAGGAGCAGGAGCAGCCGGGGTCCGGTTGGAGTTGCGCTTAGGAACAGAGGTCTTGAAAGAGGCAATGTACTTTGCAGGACAGACGGTCTCAATCAAAGCATGTATGAATGGAGCATAGATCAAGGACTTGTTCTCTTGCACACACTGACGAAGCTCATAGTACATGAAATCCAGAACATCCACTTTCTTCTTCTGATGAAGATACACAAAGACACCTAGCATGGATCTCCGAATGTTATGGGAATCCCCGGCCTTTGGAGTGAGGGTATACCTCAGGATATGGCGCGTGGTGTCATAGAGGGGCAAGATATCTTTGATTGACCCAGTGAAAAACGACTTCTCTTGTTTGTAAGCAAAGGCAATCTCATCCTTAGTGCGCTACCCACTTTCCCTAATAATGCCAAACTCATTAGAAACAGCCTCTGCATCCATAAATGGGTAGGGAATGATCTTAGAGAACTTTGACATGGGAGCCGAGCACCGATGCGTTCCAGACATCCAAGTGAGGGTGCGAGCAGAGTCATTGGAGAAAAACAGAGTGGCAAAGAACTTCATCACTAGATCTTCATTATAGGGATGGTTGAAGGTGACAAACGGAATAAGATCCAATCTGCCAAGAGCAGAGTACACACCGGGATACAGATGATCATTGTCGCGCAAACTCTTAGTGTTGACTTGCTTGTGAGGAGCAAACTTCTTTGACTTGGTCATAAGAAGCTCATGATAGACCCTTTGTTGAAACTCGTTCTTGAAACAAGGATCCACTCCCATACCAGTGGCAGCTGCATAAGGATGGCTCTGTCTCTCAGCCCAGATCTCTGGCTTGGTCCACTTGGCAAGAGGCATATTCCAGAGGTCACACCCACCCGGAATGGCTTGCTCGGGACTATACACCTCTTCCTCTTCTTCATCTTCCTCAACACGATCATCCTCTTCTTCTATCTCATCATCAACATTGGGGTTGTCATAGTAAGCATCATCTTGCGAGTCATAATCTTCCTCAGAATTATCGGAGGTCTCAACAACGGGCCGCTTTGAGGCAGCACGGCAAACACAGCCCTGACCTGACCCAGACCCCTGACCCATGCCTTCAGACGGCTGACGACGAGCAATGGTGTAGTCCTTTGATCCTCCTTTTGCACGCTTGTGACGAAGCTCAGACCTCTTGTCAGCGGAGTCTGAAACACACGCAAACACCCAACAACACAAAGCACAAACACAAATGAGTACAAGTGCAAGAAGGATGGCAAGGAGTTAGACAGAATCCAGACAAAAAGTTTCTGGATAGCCCGTGCGCACGGGGGTTTAGACCCCGTGGGTACGGGGGTCCCGTGCGCACGGTACAGGACCGTGGACACAGGGCCCTATGCACATGGGGGTCAAACACCCTATGGACACGGGGGGTCTCCCAGCGGCAGCCACTTCCAGATCGAAATCCGGGAGTGGGTGGAGCAGAGAGACCAAGGGACCTGTGCACATCGAATTCTGTCTAAACAAAGGTCTAGGCCAAACGAAACTATGGAGGAAACCCTAAAGCTATAAACTAGAGGAACTGATGGAGAGAAAACAAGAGGACACGACCAACCGGAGGAGGAACCCATCTGATGCAGATCCACGGAGGAAGAAGCCCGACAAAGCCCGGAGGAGCTCCGGCGAGCGGAGGCGATGGCGGCGGCGCTGGAGGTTTCCTGGGGAGTGGAGGGGGCGAATGGGTGGGAATGAACCCGAGCCACCCACGCCCCACCTCTTTAGGGCCAGAAACCGCAGACCCCGTGCACACGGGCTAAGTGAGCCCCGTGGGCACGGGGGTCCCGTGGGCACGGGGGCCCCGTGCGCACGGTACAGAGCCCGTGGGCACGGGGTATTGAGGAACTTTGGCATGA